>NW_020455999.1:1317044-1387671 GCF_003342845.1 Nothoprocta perdicaria | reverse complement strand
GCACGGGTCTGCGCGCGGGGGGACAGTGCGGCGGCGGCGTCAGGGCCGAGCGCTGCCCGGCAGCGCCGAGCCCGCCCCGGCCCTCGCCCAGCACAGAACCCTTGGGATCGGGTCATCCATGACCTTCACGGTCATCAACTCCGTAACGTCCTCAACACCATCCCTGCTACATCCCCTGGGTGCCTCATCTACACGTTTGCTCTCCCACAGACAACCAAGGCCATGTCACCTCCCTGGGGTCTCCACAATGGCCAGCAGCAACACAAGAAGATCTCAGGTGGCCTCAGCAGCCTGCAGGTAGTAGGATACTGCCCGGCCAGGACATGGAGACCACGTGAAAGACAGGAGAGGAGGCAGGTCCTCGGGCAGTTATTGCCTGGACTGTACGATGGGGATGCTCAAGAGCTGCTTCTTCACTTGCACTCCCTCCACACCACCTCCCCTCGTGTCCCCTGTGTCCCAAAGCCCCACAGCACGGCAGGGCGCAGGTCCAAATGCCGCTCACTTTCTGCTGTCTCCTACCACAGCGAGGCAGGGTTCATAGCAGTAGGGATGCTCCAAGCCTCCTCTCCGCCCTAGAAACCTGGAGCTTTCCTTCTTCCACACCTCCCACCTCCATGCTTCTTGCCCTACTTCAGTCTGAGCACTGGGAGCTAAAGCTTTTGCCAGTCTGCAGCCTGCCCAAACACATCCCCACGTGCCTCCCTCCAGGGAGCAATCTGGCACGTGTCCTGGCTGATCTAACGGGCTTCCTAACAGAGTCGCTTTAATTACAAGGATCCACTCACTCTTAATTACAAGGATCCACCACCAGCATTAGGCAAAGCGAAAGCCATGCTTGCAGCATTTGCCCTGCTGGGATCTGTGCCCATCAAGCTCCTTTAATGAGGAGCAACTTGCAAGATCTGGGGCACGTTTGGGTGCACGTTGCTTTCCCCAGCTCTTGCCATTCCCAGCTCGCCTGCTTTTCCAGGGAAAAATATTTGAAAGCAACCTTCCCGCGGGGACGGCAACTTACCGCAGGCGCCATCGAACTTCTTGAAGACGTTCTCCTGCTTGTCGCAGGCATGCTTGTTGAGGTGGCACTCGCTGCGGTAGTCCCTGCCGTCGCTGCCGCACACGGTGCTCTCGGGGACGCCGCTGCAGGAGGACGGGCAGACGCACTTGGCCGACTGCCCATCCGCACCACGCACGCACGTGCTGCCGAAGCTGCACGTCACCTCCGCGCAGGGGTCCTTTGAGCCTGCGGGGACACCAGCGCCATCAGTGATCACGCTCTCCCTTTCCCACCTGCTCCATCTCCACCAGCATCTCCACCACCCTTCCTGGCAGTCAGAGAAGGAACCTTTCCTTCTCTGGAGATCTTCCAAACCCGCCTGGATGCCACCCTGTGCCACGTGCTCTAGGTGACCCTGCTTGAGCAGGAAGGCTGGACTAGATGATCTCTACAGGTCCCTTCCAACCTCAACCATCCTGTGATCTTCCCTCGCACAAGCTCCTGGAGCACCTCGCGCTCCAGCAAACACGCAGAGGGTCCTTAAAACACCTCCTGCAAAACGTGATGAGAGGAAGAGCTCAAGGAGCAATTTCCTTGCTGACAGAGAAGGGCCGGCATTTACTTGCCAGCTTCTTTTTGTCACTTTGTGATTATTATTTGCAATAAAGCACTCGGCGCTCTCTCCCCGGCAGCGCGCGCCGCAGCAGGAGCGCAGAGCACAGATTCAGCACGAGCCAGAGCTCGGCGGGAGGGAAAGGTCAAGTTAATTTACACGGAGATGGGGGCACCGGGGTCTCATTTACAGAGCTCCTCGCTCGCAGCCAGCGAATGCGAGCCTGCAGAATTGCTCCCATCCATCCTGCAGCGGGAGGAGATGCCCTCCAGCAAGATCCCTCTTGCCCAGGGTCCCGTGCCCACGGGCGGCCTCCCAAACCTCGCACTCACCGCAGGGCCCCTTGCTGATGACTTTGATCCGCCTCTGCTGGTTGCACTGGGCTTTCTCCAGCTCGCACTCGTTGCTGTAGGTGGAGTAATCGGAGCCGCAGACGGGAGCCACGACGGCCGGACACGCCGTCTTCTTGCAGACGCAGGCGGCGCGGGCGGGCTCGGCGGCGCTGCGCTCGCACACGGCGCCGAAGCCGCACAGCATCCCTCGGCACGCTGCGCCACAAGCACACGGACACGCGGCTCAGCCCGAAGCACGCACACAGCTCCTGGTCACCGGCCACAGGGCCCGCACGGGCCAGCTCGGCGCCCGGATTGCTAACGGGAGAGGAAATCTTGCGCCCGGATTGCTAAGGGGAAAGGAAATCTTATACACGTTGCAGAGGGTCGGGGCTTGCAAACCCGACTATCTGCAGGTGCAACCCACGACCCAAAGCTTGCTTGCAAGCAAGACTCTTTTTGCACTTATTGCACCACCCGACCTCCCGGGCTGCAGGGCAGCTCTGTGCACACCCTGTATGGAGAAACACAGACTGACCCACGCAGCGACAGGGAGAGCAATCGGAGAAGGCAGAAATCAAGTGCTCGGCACTGGCTCATTTACACTTCAATTCGCAGGCACTCGCCTTGGACAGCCCTGAGATTTCCAGCTCCTACACACAGCAACAATGCGCTGCTAAGAGACTAATATCAAATGAAGAAAAGAACTCGCTCTCTCCCCTGCTCAATATCTAAAAGCAAATTATCATCTTTATGAAGTGCTCTGGATCATCTCTCCCACTCTTCCCACTGCTTCGCTTTCCCTCTCGCTCTGCTTTTTTTTTTCCCCTTTTTTTAATGCAGATGAGTGCTGAGATTAGGAGGTGCAGGGGCCAATAGCAAGTGAATTAACGCGAAATGCAGAAGGGGGTTTGCAGCCATTGCAAGCACAGACGCCCCTTCCCAGTGCCACCAGCATGCTTGGGCATCTCTGCAAAGGGAACCTATGGGCGAGCCCTTGGGGTGACCCTCACCCTTGAGCCCCGGCTCACGCTGCTGCAAAGGGATGGGGAGAAATGCAAAATGCAGCAGGGAAAAGCAGCACAGACAAGGCAACAACTCCAGTTTGGCTGGAAGGATGGATATGTGCTTTGCACAGAGCCTGGCAGCACACACAGAAAGCATCTTCCCAAAGAAGGGTTCCCAACACGAGCAACCGACCTAGTTTGCTCACACTGAAATCAAAGGCATTTTTCGCAGAGCCCAGTTCAAGGCAGCGCCGAGCACATCAGAAGTCCCATCCAATGCACTTGCTGCTATTTTAGGGCCCGTTTCCTTTTGGCTCTACTCATGCATCACTGTCATCCTGCCTTCGCTCCCTGCTGTCTATATTTCTCTTTGCAGAGCCGATAACAGTCTGCAGGAACAAGCTGGCTAACCAGCCAGGCAAAAGCTCTACATATCAGACCCGACTTCCGAAGGAGCAAAGATTGAGGCATTACCAAGGATTTTGATGCTTCTTGAAGAAACTTTAAGAATTATTTCCTAAGACTCAAAATACTCTAGAATTCCAGGGGCAAGAGAGCAGTGGCTCTCCTGAAAGGCAGCGCTATTGCTTACCCTAACGAGACCCAGCAAATAAATTACAGAAGCGACTATGGAAACACTTCCCTGTCCTGTCAGTGGTGCCCAACTCACCAGCCAGTTCTCTACTTCAATATTCTCCATTTACAAATAAATAAATATATAAATAAAAAGAGTTGATAATAATCAATAGTCCCCGATATCAGTAGGTAAATAGCTGGATGGGAGCAAAAGGGAATTAATAATACGCAGGCGTTGTCAAGTGCTTGCAGATCTGGAGGTGAAGAGCTCTATCTAATAAGCCCCAAGCATTCGCACTCCATTTGTGATTATTGTTATTAAAGCGGAGAAACCCTTTAGGACTTTAATGGCAAAATTGCTCTTTTCCTGTGCACAGGAACATCTGGAGCAGCTTGCACACATCCAGCCCTTGGCACCAAGCATCCCAAACCACGGCATCGTCTTGGCACTGCCTAGATAGCCCTGGAGGAGGGGGAGATGCCTGGAAAACCCATGGAATAATCCCACCCATGTGTTCCCTTCCCCAGGCAGGTTTCTCAGCACAGACGGAGAAAAACAATCAGAAAAGGCCAGCGGGAAGCTTGATTAAAAGTCACGGTGGGGAGATGGGGCAGGGTTTTTTTTACTGTTCTCATGGCTTAAAGCAGCTCTGATGACAGCAAAGGGGTAGCAGAGAGGAAAGACTAACTGTGTGCAATATAAGTGCAGCCAAGGATTCCTGCAGCAAGGAATGCGGGCAGCAGAAGGGGAGGAAAAGGGGGATTTCGCCAGTAGGGCACACGGGTAGGTTAGGGCAAACCAAACCCCCAAACTGCTGGTAAATGAACCAAAACCATGAACATCATCACGTGGCCCCAAAGGTTCTTTCTGATGGGGGACAGGGAAGTGAGAAAGGCTCCGAATTCCTGGTGCAGGGCCAGGACATCCTCCTTTGAGCTCTTCTCCACGTCATGCACCACCCAAGGGATCCTGCAAGACACGGGGCTCATGCAGCTCAAGGGACAGCTCTGCCACCAGAAACACGCTGACTATACACTACGTGCAACGTCACCTCTGCTATAGGTGAGGACATTGAAGGATAATATTAATTTAAAGGGGCATTGGAGTGGCTGAGCCCGTGGCAACCACGCTGAGCAGGAAGAAGTTGCACCGGGTTAATTCTTCACCCTCGTTAATAGGAAGAACCTGACATTAAAGAACGAGGGTGCCCAGGCCAGATGTGCGAGAGCGCAGCTTTTAACACCAACGCTAACCGTTTAAAACCTTCTTTTCCTCTGGAAAGCAGCGGGGGCTCCTCTTCTTCAGCCCTTTAAAAGCAAATAAAGCACGGGGGCAGCAGTGGGAAAAAGCTGCCATCGCCTGATACATATTTCACCTCCCCAAAGCACGTTGGCAGCCACCAAGCTGAGCGCTCCCCACGGACCAGCGGGACATAACGTGTCCAAAGCAGGGGCTCCAGCCTGGTTTTTGGAGCAAGGAACGCACGAGCAAACCCACCCTGCTGCCGCCCGACATACGAGGAGCTTTTGGGGTGAAAAGCGGCGGAGAACAGGCGAGATGCAGCAGAGAAAGGCTCTGGAGGGCGGCACGCGGCGCCGGGGAGGATGGAGGAGGGGGACAGCAAAGGGCACCATTAATTGTGCATGAGCGCGAGGTGCACGTTGCCACGGCAACCAGCCCCGCCGTGCACGCGGGCTCCCCTCCTTGGACCACCCCCCCATCACCATCATCATCATCATCAATATTAATTAATCCCCGCTGCGACGCGGGAGAGCTCCTGGCCACACCAGGCATCCCGGGGAGCCACAGGGAAGGGAAGCAGCGGTTCCCCCTTGCCCATGGGAATAGCGCACACCTTTCATCTTCTTATTCCTGGCTGCAGAGGCGGAAATTTGCCCCAAAATGTGCTATTGCACAACCACCGTCTCCACAGCCACAAGAACTTAAGTCCCCAGAACACACACTGCTTTCCAGATGGCATCTTCCAAGGATGGGAGACAACAGGGAAAACAACAGGATCAAACATCCAGTTGGGAACCTCTGTGCTGCTCCCAGTTCTCTGAGCATCTCTCTTGGCACGCATCTCTTGCCACGCATCACAGGGATCTCCAGGAAAGCAGGTGTCTCCTCCTGGAGTAGCTCAGCCCGCTCAAGCCCTGCAAGCAGCAGGCCCTGCAACACACTGGGCAGACCAAGGAGGAGTGGGAAGAGCTGACTTCATGTTTCCATAATTAAATGAGGGGGAAAGGAGGGGAAAGAGAAGCGTTGAGCAGTTGGAAGATCTAAAAGCAAACGCGTGTGCAGGCGGTGAGCAAGGTGAGGGCAGAGCAGGGAGGAGTTTAAGGCATCTTGTTCTCTGGATAGGAAACATCAAAGTCACTCTTGCAAATCACGCATCTGAAAAGATGGATGGGAGGATCCTTATCAGACATGGGAGAAGGCTGGAAAACGCACCCTAGGGCAGAGGCGGACAAGAAGATGAGCTCAACAGCCCAGACCCTTCCCGAGATGCAGCAGAGACGGCGCGAGGGTTACAGCACACCCAAAAGCAGCATCCAAATGTCTAAGCTCATTTGCTGCCCTTTCCCAGGCACTCACGGCACCAGGCTCCGACAAGCCCTTCTGCAAGCTCTGCCTGCACTCTTCCAAAGGGAACACCTTAATATTCCTACCACCCATCTACCCCTTCTCCACACGCAAGCCCTATCACATGAACGGGTATAAATCGATCCCCAAGAGAAGGCTCAATGCTCACTATAAGGCGAGAAAAAAAATAAAAAGGGAAAGAACACTCTCAAGAGATCAACAGTGGTGCCTGATAACTGCAGCTCCCTTAAGCTCAGCTTTTTGAAGAGTTTTATTTAGCACCTCCTCGTGTAATTAAAAGGGAGCAGCTGGGCAAAGAAAGGACAAGGCTACCCAGGAGCCTGCAGTAAAGTGTAACCCTGCCCAAGCAGTGATTTTTTTGGCTGCACGATGTGTGACAGCATTGCCACCATGCCTTGTCACCCCGAGGGTTGCACAGCAAAGATGCACATGGGTTTCTTTAGCAACCAAGGAAAGGCGGCGAGTCCAGCTCTTTATAATGGGGAAAATGGGAAAAAATGCAATTCCAGGTTAATTGCAGACAGCAATCGCACAGTCCTCGGGAAGCAGGGAGGTAAAAAGAAAGCAGAAAGGAAAGCATCTCCTTCACGTGGTCCTATCTTTCCTTGAGAGATGTCCCCGACACACGGGAGGTCACAGCAGCCACCGGGGACTGCGAGGAGCATCAGCCGGGCTTAGCGTCAGCGCCGCTGTCTGACATTTATTGTGACGGGAGGGACACTGTGGGCTGAGGCCTTAAGTGAGATGGATTGGGGCGAGGAGGATCGCATTTCCCCACGGAGCTGCTGCAAGTCACTGCCTCCCGAAGAGCAAGTGCAGGCAGGAGGTTAGCAAGAGCAGCTGTGGGAAAAGGCAGGAAGCTGATAAATACATCTGTGTGCAGGAAAAAAAGAGTATTTCTAATGGAGACCAGCCCCTCCACGGAGCCTGGGGTCCGGATTCATTTTGCAGGACCCAAGAGAGGAAGAGGCTGGGGTCAGCGGCTGAAGCTCGTGGCTGTTCCAGTCCCACCACGCAGAAAGGGAACCGAATTGAAGAACTTGTGTTATTTTAAGCTCTATTTCAGGTCTTCCTTCCTAGTGCAACGGAGTGATTCCTCACTACCAGGGGCAGTTCCTCACCCAGCATCACGCGTGTCCTCTGCAGGGTCAGCTTTCCTGCACGAGAGACCTGCTCATCCCCATGGACACAGGTGCTCCGTGGGCAGCCGCGGCTGCCCCGCAAGGTTAAGCATCTTATGCGACTTCTAAGCCCTAGACAATTTATTTCCTCCCCCTTTACATCTGTGCCAACGTGCTGCGGCCGGCGGAAGCGGCTCATCAGAAGGATGGGACTTTAACTAAATGAGAAGCAAGAGCAAGAGCGCTGACTTGTCACCGACGGGTGCTCACAGCCAGGGCCCACAAGGATGGGAATCACCTCCCGTGCTGCCAGGTGGGGCTGCTCCCATCCCTGCTGCCCCCACGGCCCCTCTGTGCCCCGGCTTCACCTCTGCAGCAGGTAAGACTCAGTAGAGGGCAACAGCCAGGTCATGAGGTCCATGAAGCTCCTCAGCGACCAACACGGCTCACAGACCCAGCCCAGCCCTCCCCAGGACTTGGAAAGGTTGGAGTTTTCTGAAAAACGTCTCATCTCCCCCACCTGACTCCAATAAGAGATGCTGCAAACAAAGAGAAGGCAAACCGGGCATTGCATGGACTTCATGGATGTGTCCCCCCAAACCCTCCTCCCATCTCGCTTTCCGTGCAGGGAACCAAGAGGAGAATCCCGCTCTGCCTGCCCCTGCCAAGCCCAAATCCAGGGTGCTCCTGCCCTGAGGTCGGGGGGCTGCAGCAGAGCCAACATCCACCCACTCCCAAATTCCTTACAGACGCTCCAGAACTTGTCCAAAACACAGGAGGGCAAAGGAGAACTGACCAGCTAAGATGCTCGGACCATGTCCTCAACTGGGAAAATGATGGAGCCTTCACAAGAACAAAGCGCTTAAAACATCCAAGCCTTAAGATGTTCAACAGAGCTTAGCAAAGCCTGCCCCAGCTGCAGGAATGCCAGCGGCATCGGGAATTTGGGAAAGAATGGTAGGTTTACAGCATTAAATGGCCCTGTTTTGAAATGAAGCAGAGACCATGCCATAAATCTGTGGGTGAAGAGCTTGCTAGGCTAAAATGGGCATCTAACACGAAGGAAGATGAAAACAGCACACGGGTACTAACCAGGGACCTCTCCCTGCTGCCTCGGCAAGTTCTGCAGCTCCAGCATCACCCAAGTGCCTTCACACGCAGGACGGGGGCCTGGCAGAACAGATGCTGAAGGTGCGGAGAGCAGCTTCCTTCAAAAGGAAACGGAGCTTTGGCGTTTCCAGGGCAGAAGATGGCTTGTTTTCTGGCTTTGCATCACCATATGGAAAGTTCCTGCCCCAAAAAACTTCCCAAGGAAGTTCTGGGCTTTTTCAAGGGGAACTCGCACCATTTCAGGGGTGCAAAAGGAGGCCCGTGGTCTGGTGAGCCCCCAAGGGCGCTGCTTTTCGAGCTCCTCTCTGCGGGCACTAGAGATCTCCCAGAATATGTCATCTGCATGGGCTGGGCTGCTAATATTTTGGAGCCCTAAGCTAGAAAATACACCTACGTTTGCTTTTATTTTTGCATTAGATGCCTTCTCTGGTCCAATTTTAGATTAATCACATTTTATCTTGCATCCATTTCTCCCCCGCCTCCCTCCCCACCCCCATCAGAGAAAAAGAAAGAAAGAATCGTGTTATTAATTGGCTGCAGTTTTCTCCTAGGTTCTTATCTGAGCACAGGAAGGCAGGCAGGACATGAAGGAAGGTGACTGAACCGCCTGCCAGTGCAGAAAGGGGATTTTAAGCCTGACCTTCAGAAGAAACAAGGCTCCTAGGGTGACGTTATCTGAGCACGCGCTCCTGCACCCAACAGCTTTTCGGCTGCTGCTAATGTTCAGAGCAGTGTGGCCTCCAAAACAGAGTCCCTGCAACTCTACGAAACCCAAAGACCTTCGTGAAGCTCTGGTTTGGAGAAAAGGTGCATTGAGATCAGACATCGGGGAAGCCAAAGCTGGGAGAGATGCTGGCAATGCCCCAGGTCCAGGGAAAGGTGCAAATCCATAGGAAATGCCACCCTGCTATGGACTATGGAATAAAGCCTCCATAAATAATGCAGTTAATGGACTAAAAAGCCCATCTGCTGGGGATAAGAGCGCAAACGCACCCATCCAGGAGCTGCTCAGCCCATGCCCATTGCATGGGCATCACCCATCGCCTTCCAAGGATCTTCCCCTGCCCGGACTCAGTGCCACCCACCACGTGCCACCCTCCTGCATCCCTGCGGGGAGGCTTGGAAGCGATTTGCTTCCGAGTGCATCCCGAGCACAGGAAGCTCCAGCAAGCGGGAATTCGGGTACTCACCATCTCGCGGGGTTGGCGGCGTCTGGGTGAAATAACTATTGGGCTTGTCTGCAAAGAAACAAGAGAAGACACAGGTTTGAAGGCTCCTCTCCTGCTCCTCCTCCCCGACACCCACTGCTCCCTCGTGGCTTTGGGGACATCAGCTCAGCGTGTCCCCTATCCGAGCAGGAAGCATCCTGACACCAGTGTCACATTTTGCCCTCCCTGTCCCCCACCAACTACTAAGTGAAGCTGCAGTAGATGACAAACCTTCTTACCAGCCAGTCTTTCCCTTCCACTGCAGTGCCCTACCCCAGCACTGCTTTTTAAATGCATTCCTTTGTTTCTTTAACCGGTTTTATGGAGTTTTTTGCGGCACACAGCCCCCTTATGCCTCCCAAACACTTTTCTCACTGCAGGCACCTGGCATCTCCTGGCCCAGGAGCCCAAGGATAGCCCTGCATGACGGAGCCCGGCTCCACAGCATGCCTGAAAAAGCTGCTCCGTGGGAGCACGACCACCTGAGCAAGGAGTGGCAGCACACGGATAAACCCACTCCCACGCGTGCCATCTGCTCGGGCGCGCTGCAAAGCGGATCAGCAGGGTTTGCCTGCGATAAAGCAGCAGCAGGAGCCTGGGAGAGAGGAGAGCTCCCGGCAGAGGAGAGCAGGTTTCTCCTGGTCCCACCAGGAGCATCTCCCGCGCTCAGACCTGGAGCGGCCGGAGGGAAGAGGCTGAGCATCCCAGCCGGGATGCAGGAGCCCGCGGGGAGCCGGGACGCGCTGCCCGGCTCCATGCCCTTGCTCTCCGTGTCCCGCGGCCAGGGCAAACCTACAGTTATTGAGGAAGAGGAGCACGGCAAAGCCCAGCGTGGAGGTGGCCAGCAGGATGAGGCAGATGTTGCAGGGGATCATGAAGTAGCGCACCACCAAGGACACCTTGTGCTGGTAGAGCCGGTCCCGCTCCAGGGCGCCCGGTGCCATGGGGTACTGGCAAGCGGTCATGCTTGGCCGGCACGCCGCGGGATCCACGTGGATGCTCCCGCTCCGCTCTCTCTTTGGCAGCCACCGGAGCTACGTTTTTCCCGAGGTTCCCATGCTCCGCTAGCAGCGCTGGCCGGAGGGGCTGTCAGGAGCCAGAGTTTGTGGCCACATGTGCCACCTCAGAGCCCCAGCACGGGCATCCGGGCTGCTCCAGAGAGGCAGCACCGGCTCCTTTCGCAGCCGGGGATGTGCAGAGCCCCAGCTGCCAACAAGCTGAATAATTCCAAGGAAAAGTGCAGGGAACTCGAGCGTAGCCTGGCTGAGGACGAGTCCCTGGAGTGGGGAGCGCAGGGTCGGATGCTCCAGGAACTATCCAGGTGGAGAAGGCGCTGGATGGCTGGTGCCCTCCGGCGAGCCGGGGCGATGCTCACATTCCCAGCCTGCCTCCTCCTCCTCTTCCTCGAGCTGTGCCGGTGGGGAGGAAGCGCCAGGAGCGGCGCGGTGGCCGGGCCGGGCAAGCTGCCCTCCTCACGCCGCTCGGACATGCCAGTCCTTGCGAGGTAGATGCCGGCTCCTCGCCCAGGCCGGCATGGGGGCAGCGCCCGCGGGATGCTCGGAGACGCGGCTCCCACGCCGGGATTCTCCCGGGCGCGGTGGAAGGGTTGCGCAGCGCCGAACAATGAAGGAATAATAATAATAAAAAAAAAAACCCACAGCCAGAGCAATCGTGTCACCTGGTGCCACCGCGATGCTCCACCTGCTCCACGCTCCCCATGGAGCCCCCGGCACTCCACAGGCAGCGGTGGCCTCGGCCACGGGGCGCGCACGGTCCTCGCGTCCCCAACCCGGCACGGGCAGCCGGTCGGTCCCAGGGAGCAGCGACGATCCCTCACGCGCGGTCCCGGCGCCAACAAAGGAGGCGAGACGGGAAGAAGGGAAGGAGAAGAGGCGGCAGCGGAGGAGGTGCCGGCAGCCGCGGCCACCAGGATCCGGCACCGGGCGGGACGCGGCGCCGTCCCCGGCTCAGACAAAGGGGCTCTGCATCCCACTCCGCCCTGGCTCCTGCGGGGACCCCCCGCGGGCAGGAGCACAAAGGGGCAGGGGGGGACGGGCGGTGCGCGCGCGCGGCTCCCGTCGCCCCCCGGCCGCTCCGGAGCCGCGGACACCTGTGCGCATCCTGCTCGGCCGGAGCTGGGGCGGGGGCTGCTGGGATAATCCGCTCGCTTCCTCCCTCACGTTCCCAGGGAAAGCGCAGGGAAGGAGGGAGAAAAAAAAAATCCCTCTCCCCTCCTCCTCCTCTTTGCCTTTTCATTCGTGAGCTGAAGATATCGGGAGAGGCGGGGACTGCGCTGTCAAAACGCGTTACGCCTCCCGCTAAGCATCTCAGCCAAGCGCCTGGGCAGCGCGGCTGCCCCGCGCCCCCTGCCCTGCCCTGCAAGGGGCTCCCGGGGCTCTTCTGCCCCTCTTCCTCCTGGAATGCTGTCCCGGAGAGCACCTGGAACAGCAGCAGCGCATGCCTCCCACGCGCCCTGTTACCCAAGAACCTACAGACATCGCAGCAGAGCTGGAGAAACAGCACCCAAAAGGGCCTGGACGCAGGAGAAACAGAGACCCCCGCTCCATCCCAACCGGGCATCCTGGTGGCCTCAGGTCCGAGCAGAGCACGGAAGGGTCCCCAAACACATCCCACGCCTACAGAGAGGTCCTGCAGAACGGATGCACCAGGGAAAGCCCGTGGTGCGGACACAGGGAAACCAACCCCACGGGAGGAACTCGCTGTAAATTCCTCCTGCCTCTCGCTGGGGGGGTTTGCAGCAGGTCGCCAGGCCCAGCAGCAGCAGGTCCTTAGCAGGACACGTCCTGCACTGCAGGTTCCTCGCATCACAACCTCCCCTCCAGCTCCACCACCGAGATCACCGTCCCTCTCTGCCGGACACCCCGGCCGGGCTACGTCCTGAGCATCCCAGAGACGCGGCTCGCCAAGAGCATCCCAGGGAAAAACAGAGAGGGAAGGAAAGGAATCCAAGGTGCATCCCTGCTCCAATGAGCCCTGCACGGAGGTGGCTCCCTGAGCACAGGGATGAGGGGAGCAAGAGACAACCAGTCACCACATCCCACGTGGCGGAGGAAGGGATGGGGGTCACCAGATCCCATTACCACCCTGGGATGCAGCTGCTGTTCTTTTGCTTTTTCCTTTGGAGGAAGACAGTATTTTTGAGCACGTTCACATGCCACCAAGCTGATCTTCCCAAATGAAAGTTTAAGGCGTTAGGGCCTCCACGTGGTCAACGAGCACTTCCAGTCAGGTGCTGCTAACGGGTTTGGTCCTCGCCTGCCAGGAAACCACCGAAAAGGCTGAAATCCAGAAATATTCCTGGAGTTGATTGACAGCTGTCAATCTCCCCTCCTCACAGAACCCCCCTGCCCTTGCCCGGCTGCCTCCCACCTGCCTCCCAGCTCTAATCCCGTTAGCAAGGAGCTAATTGGGATTTATCTGACAGCACCCAGTGCCTGCAGAGCCATTTTGCAACTGCCTCCCAGGGGAGGAGGAGGAGGAGGGAGCGGAGAAGGCTCTAACAGGCTCTTCCCCATCCTCTCCTGCAGTTTTACGGGCTAATTACCAGCAGCAGCAAAAGGAGAGGGAGAAAGCAGGGATTTTAATTATTTCATTTACCAGTTGGCAGGACCCAGCTCAGCTCCTGCTGGGAAGCGCCTTGGAAATAAAGGGATTTTCAGCCCTCCTCAGAGCACATAGGGGAGAGGCAGGAAAACGCGAGCAGGACCGGGAGGGAAGCGCGTCGCTAATTTGCGCCATTCCTCATTAGCAGGCCCGCTGCTAATTTGCAGCGTTCCTCGTGAAGGAAGGTGGTGCAGGAGGAGGATGCGCAGGGTCCGCGTCCCGCGCGGTCCCGCACTGCCACCTGCCGCTGCGGCGAGCGCCGTGCCGCCAAAGCCGGGACACCGGGAACGCCGGGCGGGATCACGGCACCACGGGAAGGTGCTGGGGAAAGAGCAGCCTCTCCCATGCTGGGGAATAAGAGAAGCTCTCAAAAACCCACTGTTGTGCAGCCTGCCCGAGGTCCTGCTTGAGCTCCTTGCAGGCGCCTGGGCCGGCAGGGGATGCTCTCGGCTCACGGAGCTCCGAGCCCGGCATTCCGGTAGGAAAAGGCAGGATTCAATACAGCCTCTAGCCCCCTCCGCTGCTTTCCATAGCGGAGGCACACTTCCAAGCAAGCCCTTGGTCTCCCCAGCTGCACAAAGAGGGCTTTATGCTATATATTATATATGTTATGTATAGGTACGTAGCAGCTACACCACACTCCCTCCCAGCACTGCTCTCCTAAGCCAGGACACACACAGAGCTGGTCCTAACGAGCAGGACACGCTGTCGAGGTGACGTTGCCTCTGCCCTTTACCTAGTGCCAATGATTCACCCTCAACAAGAAGTGACAGCAGCCAACACCATGAGACTCCAGAGGCAGGGAGCCGGTTTTCCATCCGGTACGATTCCACATTTCCCCCCCAACCTCCCGGGGGGCTGGTGAAGACAAGAGGCTGAGGATGGAGTCGGGGATGAGACAAGCACTAGGTGACGGATGTCCTTAGATCACAGCTTTGCACCCACGAGACTCGGGACCGCAGCACCCATCACTTGATTTTTGATCCAATTAATTGAACCCGGGTCAAAACCTCAGGTCGGGGCAAGGCGGAGGGGAGAGCGGCTCCCAAACTGTGATCTAAGAGCAGTAGCCCCCTCGGAGGTGTGCGCGGCTCTGCAGCTCAGCCGAGCCCGGACCCACTTCCAGAAGGTTTCTATTGCTCCCGTACATTCGAGGTGGATGGAGAATGACTGGAACTAGCCAGCGAGTTTGATGGTGGATGGAAAAAATAAATAAAAGTAAAATGATAATTTTGCATGACACGCCACCACTTACCAGCAAGAAGCTTCCTATGTTCTTTAGAAAGCAAGGGGAAGGGAGGAGAAAAAGCAAAGAACAAAACGGTTAGAACAGCAAAGCAGAGCCAGGCCGAGCTTTCCTCTCCCGCCCGAGCTCCCTCCGCAGCAGTTTAGCACCAAAACCATCCGAGAGAGGCCCGGTGTCGCAGCCCTGCTGAGCACCGCTCCCGCTCACCTGCGGGATGCGGCACGCGTCCCTTGGCACGGATGCTTTTCCCTTAACCCACAACCTCCACACCTCGCATGGAGATAAAAAACGACTAGTGCCCCAACGCAGAGCAGCTTGCGGGGTCGGACAACAGACACAAGCACCTCAGTACACGTAACAGGTCCCCAAGGCGGGACACGACGCAGGGAGCGGTGCGGGACAGAGCACCCTACCCGCAGCGGCCAGCCCCGGCCCGAGGGGCACCGCGGGCTCCGCCGGCGGCACCGGCGGCCCCTGGGACACGGGGCCGTGCCGAGAGCGCCGGGTGCTCGCCCGGGCCGGGAACAGAGCGAGCATTGAGGGCCGCGAGCGGCGCCGCGCCAAGGAAGTGACGCGCGGCTCCGCTTGGCAAGCGGCCGCCGCGAGCTCCGAGGGGACGCGGCGGGGAAGAGGGAGGGCTTAAAAATATCTCAGAGCAGCGTGGTTATTTTGGGATTAAAATCTACAAAAGAGGCAGAGAACAGAAGGGAAAGCCAGGCTGCAGCAGCCGGCTCTGGTGCAGATGAAGTGGTGGTGCCTGATGGCAGCGCTCCCTTCCTTCACACGGACACATCTAAACCCACGGGATGCGGCTCGTGCCGCCTCTGTCCTCCTCCTCTGGTGCTTCTGCACCCCAGAAGAGCGTGGCAGTGGTGGAGAGGAGGGAAAGCCACCGCTCACGGCATTCCCAAAGAGCCCTTTCCCGCAGGGCTCCACATCACATGCACCTGCATCAAAGCCTGGGGTTTACTGGAAGTGCAGCTGCCCTCCCAGAACCCAGCGTAAAGATAAAGCAGCACCGATATAAGGGAGACAGGGGCATCCCTGCAGGCCAGAGCGTGCCCCATCAAAGGTGTGACCACCCTTCCATGAAGGTCACCAAGTGCAACCCCAACCTCAGGATGCTCCTTCTTCATTTGAACCCTCCTGGGCTGCCGGCTGGCACCACGAGGCTGAAGACGGGCAAAACCCACGGGACGAAGGCCCCGGGGAGCCCACGGGAGCATCGCTGCCGGACAGAGCCGCGGAGCGGGGATCCCGGCGGATCAGCAGGCTGCCCACGTCCGCCCTGCCTCCCTCCGGCTTCGGGAACAAAAGTGCAATTGAGAGGAGCAGCCCCGGAGCCTGACCTGCCTTTCAACTCGAGCCGTGCTCTCCTCGTCCCCTCGTCCCGCAGCGGCTCAAGGCAGGAGCTGCCGAGGCTGGGAAAGGGAACCTAAGCTGCCTGTGATGTTTAATAAATAATAAAGTGACGGGAGAATGGGAGGCTCTGTTCCAAGGGCACTCGGCTGGGGAAAGTCTTCTTGGAACTGAAATGCGGTCAAGGAGGAGAACACACCTGTGTTTGATGGGGGAAAGTGGAAAACTCGCCTTTCTGTGATCTCTACTCCAGCATTCCTGGTTGAGCCTCCCCTTCATCTCCATCCCCTGCAAACTGCTTGGCCGGGGGCTTTCAGCACCTCTCCCACTCCATAGGGGCCAAGGTGGCATCATCTGCAACGTTCCCATCGAGCCTCTCCCCAAGGCTGGGTATCCAAGGGGAGAAACCGGTCTCCAGCACAGCCCAAGGACGGGAAGAACCAGGTTCCCGACAGGAAGGACGCCAGGAAAGCCGCAACTTGCCGTTTTCCCTGCCCTCACACCAAATCCCCCCGAGCAGCTTGCCAACGCGATCCAAGTTGCACCGTCTCATTCCCAAGGAAACGAGCCAAGGGTTCCCACGCCACCTTCCCGCTGCTCGGGGCACAAAAGCAGCGGCGACTTCCTGCAATCCCTCCCTCCCGACCCTGCCTCCTGCCTCTCCGCATCCTGCTCCAAGGCCACCCTCCGCACAGAGATAACCAGGCAACTCGCTGCCAAAAACAGCGCTCACAGGGGCCCGGAGCGGCAAACCTGCACGCCGAGATACGGCTCCACTGCTCAACAGCAGATCCGGGTCTTTTTCCTGTTTTTACCCCTGTAAAGCCAAGGACTGAAGTTCAAGGACTAGCTGCCAAGGTCCCGCTGGGAGCCCGGGGCACTCGAGCATCTGCCCCTTGGCCAGGATGGGATGGCATTCCCAGAAACCTGCTATCCCACTTGTGGGAGCCCAGCAGGACCAGGCAGCCCAGGAGCATCCTCATAGCCCAGGGACTGGCGCTTCAAAGCCAGGGACAATTTCTATCAGTTTAGCATTAAATCCATCCACAAAAGTAATAATAATGAAAAGAAACCCAAACAATCCCATTTATATATTAAAAAAAAAGGAAAATACCTCAATTTTCTTCACAACCAGCACTTAATGAAGAAATTTTCTCAAGTCTTGAGCATTCAGCCGTCCTTGCTCTTGTAAATTGCACACTAATTAAACACATTACGCACACTCAAAAAAACATATCAATCAATTGGCACACGATCTGCATCCAATAACTGCAGCCGCTGAAACTCAGCCCCGCTGGAAAAGTGCAATTGTCCGTGTTAATTGTTTGGGTTTAGCATGAGAAATGGGAACAAACGAGGGGTCCAACCGCCACCTTGGGAAGCGGCTCCTGCTGACGACAACGTGGATTTTCCTCTTTCCTCAGCTCCACAGAACAGCCCCCCAAACCCAGGCAGAATTGGAAGCAGCTGCGTAGGAAGCGTCTCATTAGCAGTAATTGCTTTGCAAGGGTTTGAGGTTTCCCCTCTTTTCCAGCATTGCGCCTGTCTAAGGAGCTGTTGTGGGGCAGGGCACAGCACTTGGTGGCTGGAGGAGCTGGGAGGACAGGGAGAGTCTCTGCTACACTCACGTTTTTAGTGAAATCAGGGAAAGTTCAACCACACAGGGCGGGTATCTGCCCAGCACGTAGCAGAAAATCACATTAACTTGGAAAAAGCTCAACATCTCCAACCCTTCTGGTGCACGGACAAACACTTTGTGCAACAGCTCCCGATTAGCTTCCAGACTCCCTGCTTCCATAGGAATGGGCACGAGATGCTCCGGGGACAAATACCCTTCCCCAACAACCTGGCACCGATTAGACTCGCATCTCCCGCGTCACCATTTAACCCGTGGGCTGATTTTTGTGCCCGAGTGCAGGATCTGCTTTATGCTTTGGAGGCACAAGCCCTGCCCCGGAACCACGCCGTGTTGTAGGCCAGCGAACACACCAAGCTGAGCAGAAGGAGACCTCACACGTTTCGCCCCGCGCCGTGTCCGCTGGCATTTCACTGCTGGCCAGAGATAGAGGCAAAAAGTGGCGCCCCGAGCAGCATCCCTGTCCCAAGTGCCTGTCCCTGCACTGGCAGGGCTGCGAGGCGCCCACAGTGCCAGCTGGGTTGCTCCTATTAGGACATCCTCACCGCGGGACCGCTTTTCCTCCCAATTTCTTCCTTCCCCCAGTGCAAGACCAAAGATCGCTCTTTGCTAGCAATAAAACCAACCCAACAGCCCCTCTCCGAAGCAGCCAGAGATAAAGAACAACGCCTGAACGCCAAGAACAGCCACACACGTTATTTGGGGCGAGACGGACATAAGTGAGACCCTGCAAGGCTCCCTCATTCCTTGGGCTCCTTTCCCAAGTGCCTTCGCCTGCTGCCTCCCCTCTCGCCCCCAGCTCCAGCCGGGCTCACATTGCAGCTAAGACAATAGCTGCTTATGTTCAAATCCAGCCTCGCTTTCTGGGAAGGGAGCCAGGCCTGGCAGCTCTCGGCAGCAGGGAATAAAAGATGTTTTTATGCTGCAGAGCCCCCCTGCACCAGTGGGGCTCCCTCAAAGGGAGGCCAGGCTGCAGCGCCGAAACAGAACCGCAGACAGATGCTCCGGGCTCAGAGGCAGAGGATGCTGAGGAAGAGCCCAGCAATGCGGAGGGAAAGAGCTTCTCGTTCCAAGGGAGACGGGAGCGGGGCGAGCAGCAGCAAGCAGAGTGCTTGGGTGCAAGAGGATGCACCCAAGACAAATGCAGGGGCTCGGGGACACGAGCACGGTGCACCGGGAACACGTCGCATCGGGCTGCTGAAATCGGAGGAAACGGGGATGCCTTGAGCATCGGGGCCACCTCGCCGTGAAGAACAGGGTCCCTGTTGCCGCGGGATCGCCTCCGGCACACAAGAGGAAGGCAGCCTTGCACTTGCCCAGCCATTTCTTTGTGCCTGCTGTTGTTGAGCCCGAGAACATGATCCAAAGGGATTTCCTCCTCCGGAGCAGGGCACTTGGGATGCCTGGGCGGTGGCGCGGATGCCAAGAGGTGCCTAGAGCTCCCTCGAGGATTGAGCCGGAGGGTCGCAGCATCCCCGGCCTCCAGGGGGGTCTCGGTGGTACCCAAGCACCAAGAGCAGCACATCATGGGAAGCCCTATCCGCCAGCCTGAGGATGACTCCGATGTTTCCCATCTTGCACAGACCCACCCTGCTTTCTCACTCGGCCAACCGCATCTGCCCCATCCCTCCGCAGCCTCCTGTCCTTGACAACGCGCCAGTTTTGCCCCAGTTGGCTGTTTCTGTATCTCTACCATGCCCCAGGCACAATAATTCACTGCCCGATACGCTCCCCTCCTCAGATGCAGGAACAAACCGTGTCTTTAAAAACACCCGTGTTTTACCTCAATAGAGCTCAATGCAAATCAATAAATCTTAAAAACAGAAATGAAAACACACACACTGGCCTCTTATTTTCCTTTCTCTTTATGAAGCTTTCAAGTTGCTTTTCCACTGCCCTGAATAATTGAAGTTAACATGAAAATTTAAAGTCTTTCAAGATTTCATTAAAATTCATGTCGCCTCCCTTTGGAGAATTGTCATTGCCAGAGTCCGTGTAGAGCAGACTGCACAAGCAGCTGCCTCCACTCACAGCATTTAACTCCATTCTCTCTGGCCAAAGAGAACTCACTTTTAATTGTTTGGGAGAGACCCTACAATAACATCCTGCACTGCTCCCCTCCCTGCTCCTCCTGCTTTCACCCAGTTCCAGCACAAATCCTGCATTAACCCTTTCTCCTTTGGTTCATCCAAGCTCAAGTATTTTCCTAGCGCTGCTCCTGCCCCAGTGAGATGGCTGATGATGATGATGGTGGTGCCACTGAGTTGGTGGCACCTCCTTGGCCTCCTCTTCACACTCAGTAGGTTTCAGTGACCTCCATTCCCAGCTAATACTGCTCTGCATCATGTAGCTCTGCCAGCTGGGCACAAAACTGAATCGATGGATGAGGTTTCATGTCCTAACCCTTCAGCATAAGCCATACTCTAGTAGATGGAGGTGGGTGGACCTGTTTCTCAAGGAGACTCTACTGCAATGGTCCTTTCCAGGACCTGTTGGGCTGGTTCTCGTGGTCCTTCTCAAAGAAGGAGGTTAGAGCTGGTGTACGTGCTCTTATAAAATCATGCAGAGGATATTAAAAATCTATTGGGCTTTTCTGTGCGAAAAAGTTCAACAACAGTACCGGTAGCTGCCAGGCCATTCCCAGAACACTTCTGCTGCCGAAATCCAGGAGAGCGCGAGCGCGGAAGCTTCAAAGGGGATCGGGTTTCCCATTAAATCACAGCTCCAGACCAGAGGCACTGTTACCAATTAGGTGCTGTAACATTTAGTGAAGCTCTCCCAATTTACCCCACTTGACCAACTGACCCTGCAGATTCTGAACAGCCTCCATAAATCCTAATGGTTTCAACCAAATTCAAACCCATACGGGTTTTGCTTCCAGGAGGGAACATGCGCTGACTATTAACCTCACACTTCTCTCTTTAGCACAGGCTGACCCCTTTTTCCCTTTCTTGGTAAAAGTAGTAGGCACTTCAGAATAGACATCTGCTCCAAAAGCTCCTTGCAGCAACACTGCACATTGGTTCCGGACACCACACAAAAGACAGAAGACCAAGATCAACAGGTCCCACCACAGAGGCAGGGCACGGTGGCTACCTGGGACCACCTAGTTTTACTCTCCATCCCCACATGCTTTGCACATCCCTGCAATATGGTCCAGGGGAGCTCCATCCATGCCGAGGAAGCCTTTCCTGACCCGACACGGCTGCCTGGACTAGTGACAGCCCGGGAAGAAGCAGATCCAAGGAGCAAGCCACCCCCACACAGGTTCTCCATCCCCTGGAGCCCTACGTGCTCCTGCCACACAAGGCATCCTTGTGCATCCCGGCCTCCCTGCTCCGCTTGCGGTTCAAGGAGGAGATAAATGCTGTTCTTACCTAGTGATGAGCAATCCAGGATCCACGGGGAGAAACAGCACATGCAAGAAAAAGAGCAAAAACAGGCGGTGAGCCTGGAGCGAGCTCGGCCCCGTATCCGTGCCAAGCAGACTCCTCTAGGGTTTATGCGGAGGCCGGATTCCCCTGGCCATACGGAGCAGCTCTCCAAGCTCGAATATGGGAGAGGCCACCGTGTCCCACCATCACTCCCGTCTCCCGCATCCCCTTCCCGAGCTCCCCACGTTCCCTCCAGCTGCAAACCTGCATCCCCCTCGCAGCAGCAGCCAAGGATTGTCCCGCTGCCCTACGAGGCATCATCCGTCTGTCCCCAATTCCAAGGGAGGGAAAAACATGTGGATCAAAGTCCGTGTCAAGAGCAGCCTGGCGCAGGACACACAAAACACGACCCCTGCAAATCTGCAGGGGCTGCAGCAGAAGGCAGGGAAGCATCATTAGTGATAACGAGCAGAGTCCCCCATTCCCTGATGTGCTGCGGACAGGCTGCTCAGCTCCACGCTTGTCCAAAAATCATCCCAGCAAGGGGAAAAGCAGAGGGATGGAGCGGCGGAAGAGTTGGACGCACTGGACTTTCACCAGGAAGGGCAGATACGCGAGACAGGCAAGGGTGGGAGAAGATAACAATGAACTTTTATCCTTGCAAAAGGTTTTAACAGCTGCTTGTTTTCCACCAAGCCTCAGCACTTCTCCATGCTGAAGCCTCCAGGACGCAACCCAGCACAGAGCATTCAACAGAACCTTGGCAGACAGGAAAAAAAAGATTTAAAAAAGCAAACAAACAGATTCTCCTGCCTCGACCAGCCCAGGTCAAACCTGTGACCAGCTGCACCAGCTTGCAAGGCAAATACTAGCCAGCTCTCCAAAAACCTGTCGCCTACTGTTCATTTATATCCTCTTTGCCCTACAAAACCTCCCAAAAAGTCTGTTGCATAAATCATATCAGCCCCTTTTCTCCTCTGATAGATGCCAGAAACTCTCCAAGGGGGAAGTCACAGTCATTACAAGCATCTTCTGCTGCAGTTCCCTCCACGATCAGATGGACGGATCTCAGGAGACTTGAGGGAGCCAATGAAGCTCAGCCAGAGGGAAGCCAGAACTCAGTGCAGGCCCACGCCACAGCAGCCCCATTTCCCTAATGGGGAATTTTAATCTCTTAAGTGGGCTGCAGTAATGCTCCCAGAATGGAGATGCCGCTGAAGTCACCTGGATGACAAACTGGGCAAGGAACCAGGGCTGGAGAAGCCCCAGCACATCTCAGGGTGCCAGCGCTCTGCTCAAATCCCAGCGAGGGCCACGCACGGAGCCGCACTCTTATCCGGGCTAAGGAAGGACATAAGCAGCAGGAACAGGAGCTCCTGATACACGTTCTCCCCTCCTGTCCTGCAAGCAGCTCGAGGGAACACAGCCCCTGCTTTGCAGGGATGCGTGCCGGCCGGCGGCTCCCTAAGGAAGCAGGACGGATGCACATGAACCGTTCCGGGAAGAAAGGCAGGAGCTGGGACGCTGAGCAGCCCAGGAAACCGGACACGGGCTCCCCGGGGGCAGGCCACGCGGTGGCCCAGCTGTTTTCTCTTGGCAGCTGTGATTCCTTCCAGATGTGGCGCGGGCCGCGCTGCAGGGCAAGGCGCCGGACACGGCCCTGGAGCAGGTGCTGCAGGCTGCTCCCGCAGGCACCTGCGTCCTCGCGCTGCTTTGGAGTCTCCCACGGCAAAAGCTAAGCTTTTCCTCCTTCTCTCCTTGCTCCTGGACAAGGGCTGCTGTGTTCTCCCGGGGCCAGGGAGAGCAATCCCCTTCCTGTCCTTCTCCCACCCACCATCCTTGGAAAAAGTCATTCCCTGATTCCGGAGCTGAGGCACGAGAAGGGGCACAGCCCTTGCGCACAATTCCACTTATCCACCACAGGCTAAACCCGTGCATTTACAAACAGAGAAACCATCCCAGAGGGGACAGCGCCGAGGCTTTGATCACAGCGGTGCATCCAGGCCAAAGTCAGTGCGTGTGGGCGATGCTGCAGCAAGAACATGCTCCGGTGCAGGCAGTTTGTGCCCACATAAGGGTCAGCTTGGCCTTTGAACTGAATTAGTTCCACTCCGTGCAGAAGTAAAGTGTCCCCTTCTCAGCGCTTTGCTCCCCAAGAGGGTACCAGCACTGAAATGGAGCTTAGAGATGCATAAGGTCAAATGCACTGTGAAACTCAGGGCTTGCACGGGACACCCTCCGAGAGCAGGTAGCAGCAACTCCAAATTCCCTGGAATGACACAGGGAGCAGCGGCCAGTGGAAAAGGGTCGCATACCCACAGCCCGTACCCCGGCTCGTGGCGGGAGGCCGCGGGCATCCCTCCCAAAAAGCAGCAAGGCCAAAAGGAGCAGGAACCAGCAGCAAAACAGCTGCTGCCACCGCTCCGGCCGCCGAGGGTTGCCAGGGCTGCTGGGCTCTGTATATGCAGCAACAACCTTTGAAGTCAGGGCAGAGGAATGTGCCCCGCTCCTGTGAGCCAAGGCAGGAGCGACCGTGCTCCTCCTCTTCCTCACCTCCTGCCATGCACGCGGTGCAAAACTCCATGGGTTTCTGGAAGGGAGCAACAGCAGGGCAGGAGCAGGCTGCGACCGTGAATGTGCCCTACAACCGCGAGCTCTAGCTGAACAAACTGGGAGAAAGGCTGGGTGTTGACTCATATGCAGGCAGTTTTCTGCCTGTAAACACATTTTGTGGTGTTTGACACCCTCGTGTAGGAGTCGGACCATCTGTCTGGACTGAGAGTCCTTTGGCTGGTGCTAAACTGAATGAACTGCGCACTTAGTGCTAGGATCAGTATAAGGGGGCCACCAAAGCCCACCTGAACCCTGAGGTTTGAGACATGGCAAATAGCAGATCCCGGTTCCTGTCCCCAAAAGCCACCACGTGCCACACACACATGCTTGTGATGCAGCTACGGAAGCCACAGGACCAGAGGTCCCCCGGAGCGGAGCCAATTGGTTCCCAGCCCAAAAGGCAGCGGCATCCAGCGTGACCCCTCATCTCCCACGCACGGCACAATACGGATCCTGCAAAGGGCAGCATTCACAGGCCAGTCTCCAGCCAAAGGATTTCCGATGTTCAGATGAAACTGGATTTCCAATGTTCAAGACACCCCAAGACACCGTTCAAGACACGGTCCTGGCTCCACTTAGGTCTGTCCTCCCATAGGCACCACCAGATAGGAGGTCTGAGCTCAGTGACATTCCCAACCACATCAACGGATAGGGTGTTGCTGATGATACAAGCCGGAGCAAAAGGGGTACAGGCACTCGTGGCCAGGCACAAGGTCATTTTGCATCCCATCCTTTGGGCGCTACAAGTGGGCAGGGAGGCAGGAACCCCCCTCCACGTGGGCTCCCTTCTCCTTCAGGCACGCGCCACTGTCTCTGCAGCGCAGAGACCCCAGCACAGCCCAGGGCTCGCGGCAGCCAGAGCCCCTGTCCTGCGCACAGATGCACAAATACAGCCTGCAAGGAGGAGGAGCTGCACCACAAAAAGCTGCAGCACCAGCCTCCAAGCCGGGGCAAGAAGTTCCTGCTGCTAGAAAACACAGCAAACAGCCCAAAACACCCGCAACTGAGCCAGGCAGCCACGGAGAAGTGAAAACACAAGAGCTGCGGAGCTGTGTTTGTTTTGTGACCTGTCCCTGCTGTGACGGATGCTGCTTTGGGAGCTCCCCAGGGCCGGCCGAGGGCAGGGACCCCAGCCCGTGTCCGCAGCAAAACCGGCCGCTCGCGAGGCTCGCTTCCTGGGCAGCTCTTATCCAAGGGTTCCCACGCCGGCAAGGGGGCAGGGACGTCCGGAACACTTGTTTTGGGAAAGAGGAGAGCACTGTATCACACATTCCTCTTTCTGGAAAGGCTTCACCGACAGCAAAAGGCAAGTTTAAGCACTTAAGACACAGAGCCGCATAGCTTCTATGTGGCCACAAAGCACAAGGCTCATTCGGGCAGCAGAAAGTCGAGCACCCAAATGCTAATTTGATCTATAACCAAGAATTCTGCACTTTTAACACCTACCGAGCTCAGCCTAGGTTGCTAATATTCCGGGTGGCCAGCAGCAACACCTTGCAATGGGAGACTCCGACGCAGAGGCTGGATAAGCTCCACAAGTCCAGGAGACTGGGGAAGGAGGAGGAAAGGGACAAACACTTGAACTTCCCACCCAGCACATGGCTGGGATGCAGCCAACAGCTGCCATCTGGGTGGGCTGGTAGGGAGCCCAGCCATAAAAGCTGGAAAACAGGAGCCCCGGCTTTGGCATCCAGGGACCGTTTGCCCCGCAGCGTGCACAACACGAGCGATGTGGCTGCCACCTTCCAGCAGCAAACTCGTTTTCCTGCACCCTCCTGGCCACGCTCACGCAGGCAGCACCGCAAGAGCTCGGCCTGAGGCAAGAATGAAGATGAGCTAATTCCAGATGCACTCGCAGCTCCTGCACGGAGCCCCGTGGAGGACGGGTTCACAGTGGCTGCACCCGATGTAAGGGATGCGGAAAGCAAGACGGCGCTTCTGCAAGTGCAGATTTCAGAATAGCCTCCCCCGAGAGACATTCCCAAAGAAAGTGCAAGTACAGCTGGCCAGGAGTCTAACTGAGAGCTGTCTGGGAGAAATTATCAGTCTAGAAAAACAATTCCAGCTTGGATTTCTTTAGATTCCCTCCTGTTTCAGTGCCTGGGAACTGGGTCCAGGCCAGCAGCTCTGAGCTCAGCAGACATGGTTTCTCATGAGCCACAAGAGCATGAGGTGGCTCAGCTGATACCAGGAAGGAGCTCGGGATGAAGGCAGTTTGGGAGGAGGATGGCAGAGATGCTGCAACTTAACCCTAGAAGCTCAGGACCAGCTCGCATTCCCATGGGGAACACCGCGAGCCTCCTGCAAAAGGAAAGGGCTTGTCCTGTCCAAGCCAATTTGCCTACCCTGCCATGAAGCTCAGCTGAAAACAGAGGCTTTAAAGCTTTATCCCAGAAAAAAAACATTCCCCATTCAGCTCTCAGCTGCCGAGCAGAAGCCACAAGCACAGCTGGCACTGAGAAAACTGCTCAAGGAAAGAGGATAGGAACACGGAGCGCATCCAGGTCTCCCAAGGAGCGAGCAAAGCAGCAGCAGAGCCCAAATTGCTCAAGCAACCAAATCCAGTTCTCAGCACTGCCCTGGTTGCAGCCTTCTACAATACCCAGCCCTGTGCATCCCTGTGGCACAGGGCATCCTTAGGACATCAATCCTGCAGAGCATTTCCAAGGGTCTCCTACGGAGAGGCAGCTCTGGGGTTCTCCCGGGGTTTTCTTAGCTGAAAGCACTGCAGGGAAGGGAAGAGAAAAGCGACACTCTGCCGAGCAGGGAATCATCATAGCCCCAGCAAGGCCAGAACTTGCAGCAGGAGGCAGCAGGGGAGGATAAGGAAGCAAGACAGCTCTTTTCCCGGGGGAAGAGAACTCGAGGAGAGAAAGAAAGAGAAAAAGAAATCAATTCTGTCTGAAAAGGAAAGCCACGCGGCAGGAGATGGGGAAAGAGGCTTGCTCTGCACCACATCAGACAGCAAAGAGAGCCCTGGGAGACTTCTGGGAGGAAGTGACTAGGGATTTTTATTATATATACAAATTAAAGAAACCAGCTTGCTCCCCAGCTTGCAGAGCAATCGGCCGCCAACACGAGCCCTGCAATCCATTTGTTGCTGCACTAGCGGCCCCACTGCGGGATCCCGCAGCATCCTCGCTCCGCGCCGTGGTCCCCAGGGCACGGCCAGGCTCCCCCAGCCCCTATTGCTCCCCCAGGGCTGCCTCACAAACCTCCTTCCTCAAAAAACACGGCAACAGCTGCAGAAAAATAAGCCAGCACGACCAGTACCCGCACAAGCAGCTCCATTTGCCCCAACAAGCAGCCCCACAGTCCAGATACCTGATGCAACCCACCAAGGAGGATGCTTTCCATCCCTGCAGCTCAAACTGCCCCCCTGCAGCGGGAGTTGTTGGTTTGCCCACATCCCAGGCACCTCCAGCCCCCGCGTGAAGCTGCAACCAGGAAGGATTTGAGGGGTATTTTTAAGGTTGATGTTCCATTCTGCTCATGGTAATTTTCTGAAGACTCCTGGGATGGTGAAACCTTGGCATTACAGGGAAGAACTAAGCAACATAAGGAACTCTTCCCTCCTGGGATGAGCTCTGTCCTCTCATCACCACCAGAAACAGGGCCATCAAGAAGGCTGCCCGGCACTTTGGGACTGTAAAACCCCCACAGGTTCTGCAACCTGCCCCTATTCAGGCCCTATTCTACCAAAAAACAACCCTGCCCCTCGGCTTGGCAGCTGCGTATTTCCCCTAGGAAGCGGGTGGGAAAACGATGTTCCCTTTGATGTTCCACCAAACAGCTCCAAAACAAAGCTGGACTAGGGGAGACTTCAAAAATAAATAAATAAACGACCCCACAAGCTTCACAACGGGATATATCCGGTCGATAAAGTTGGAAAGAATTTCATTTCCACGGAAGGCAGGCTGCCTGTGGCCCATGGAGGAACCCAGGGCGGGATGTTTTCCATTCCCAGCACCTCCCGTCACCTGCGGATGTCACAAATGGCCCCAAACCCGTTTCAGGGGACTGGGAAAAGCAGCCTGAGCGACTGGGCAGGGGCTCGGCGGGCAGCAGAGCAGCGCGGGGCAAGGCAGCTTCCTCCCACCCTTATCCCAGCCTGCGCAGGGAGCAGGAGCCTTTTCCAAGTCTCTGCAATTGGGCGGTAGCCGCTTTGCTGCTTGCAGCAGGGAAAAATACACGTATAAGCAGCTGTAAAAGGCAACTGGGACAAAACCAGTGCCCATCGATCACTAGAGTGGATTTGGGGGATGGAAATCCTGATCAATGATGCAAGGAAAGACCAAAGAGGGGAATCCAGAGGGATGGCGCTGGAGGGGAGGTGTGAAAAGCAGCTTTCAGGTTCAGGAGGGGTTTCCGAGCGGAGAAAGGGAGCAGAACGTTTCCCGTGCCGGAGAGCACAGGAACCACCCTCTGTGCAAGCTGCTACCCCCGGCTTACACATCCCTACAAACACGGGCAGATGATCAGAAAAGCAAAACAAAAAGCAAAACTAAAAGCAGAACAGCAAAACGGCACCTCTCATGATGTAGCTTTAACAGATCCGACAGGAGTCTGTCCGGAATGAGACAAGGGGAGCCAGGAGGCTTCTCCAGAGCAGATCCGCTTCTCTCACCTCCTCCATCCCCTTTCCAAGGTCTATATTAAGCTCCCCGGCCATGCCAGCCCTGCCGTTGCCAGCCCAGGGCTCCGTTCAAAGGAGCTGCGAGGCAGGAGGACCGGCTGGCACAGAGCATCGCGGAGCATCAGGTTTGCTCAGGAAGCACAAATCCCTCCAAGTGGTTCTTTATTCATTGCTCCATTTCACCTGTCAAGAGGAGCCACCTCGGAGCTCTGCTCCAAGGAACACGCTGTCCCCGGCTCTTACGTGTGGCTCTGCAGGATGTGCCGAGTCCTCAGCCTTGCAGAGCCCAGGCAGGACACCATGGCGGGCCAAAAAGGGATAAAAAAGGGTCTCACTAAGGATGCAAGACTCCGGTAAGCAGCATTCCTGCAACCACAGTTAGCCCCTCACCATGAGCTGGGCTGGACGCCCATGGTTTGGAGACTTAGCAAAGCAAGAAGGACCTTTGGGGACATAAGACATTCTTGTGGCATCTTCCAAGGTTGCTCTTCAAGGAGACAATTCCCAGCTGTGCTTGCAACTAAGGAAAAAAAAAAAGAACTTGTTTTGAAAGCTAAACGTGCGCCTTGGGCCTTAGAGGCTGCTGACAATCCCCGACAGCAGAACCTCTGCAAGAAGTCTGAAAACATCACAGGATTTGCCCAGTCCTTGCAGAATTGCAGAAAAACTGCACTATGAGACCCATCACAGGAATTTTCACTCTCCACTACACTCTTGGTATCAAGCAGCAGCCACTACACTCTAGAGCAGGCACCGAAGGAACAGGGGGTTGCAGGCATTGCCTCCAATATCATTTTCTTTGTTTAAAAAAAGAAGAACAGAATTAGCACTTTCATCATCAGGTTCCTGCAAAGAGCAGTCCCGTGCTTGGCACAGTTCTGCCTTGGCATCAGCATCAGCTCTTCCCATGGAGAAATTAAAGGGGTTTCAGGCGAAGGGCACGCGCGGCGCCCGCGGCGCGTCGGGATGCATAGCTGGCATTCCGGCCTGGCAGAGCCCGGCACGCGGAATCCACCTGAGTGCAGCACACGCCAGAACAGGTTACACAAGCCGAGCGATCTGCAGCGAGGCCACGGCAAGACTCGTGCGAGGAGATGTGTCTTCCTCGCGCATTTACTGCCCTGCGGCCAAAGGCATCGCCTCCCCAGCCCACCACCCAGCGTGCCAGGAGCTTTCCCAGGAGTGCAGAGCGGGAGAAGCGCTCCATCTCATCCCAACCATCCCCACACAAGGAAATAGTCCTGGCTTCCTGGATTAAATAACTTGCATGTTTTGGAGAGAGGAGCAAGCAGAGCATTTGGTGCCCCAGTGCAACCAGAGCCCTGTGCCAAATGCAGGAACCTGCATCTTCACACGTTCTGAGCCCAGACCTTCCCCAGGACCCAAAGCCACCTTTTATCCACCCTGCTAAGGACACAACCTTCAGGACTTCAAAATACACAGCCGACCCTCTGCTTGCTGCAGAGACGCCCTGGAAGCGCCAGATTCGCTTCACTTTGTGGTTTACAAGACGCTCTCGATTGCAGCAGCACCCAGCTTCTCGTGACACTAAATCTTGCCCTGAAGGGGCTGTTCCCTGCAAACAGGCAGCAAAAGGGTAAGCGAGGCAGCTGCTTACGGGGTGGTCGCAGCGTTGCCGGCAGCTTTCAAGTGCTGCAACCCCCGAGAAGCAGCAGCAGCTCTTTCCTAAACAGAGCCCAAACAGTTCCCGGAGACCAACTTCCCCATGCGCCTGCCGGGAGCTTCCACTGATCCCAGTTTATCTCTTAGATAAACAGCATCACTTATAACAATTTGCTCAGGGATTTTATCACTGCATAAACAGACAGCCCAGTGCAACGAGCAAAGCAGAGCAAAAACAGGCTGTGAGCAGGAGCTGGACAAATCGAACACAAAGAAGCTGTTTTCTCAAAGCCCGACTGCTCAAGAATAAAACTGTCCTAAATGAAGCTACAGCTCCTAGTAGCCAGTTCCAGCCCACGCAGACAGCTCCCACAGCCCAGCTGGATGGGTTTGCTTGGGTAATAGCGGAGGAAGAAACACAGCTCTGCCCCCATAACCTTGATATGGCCTCTAAAACTTCCATGCATTTTCCAGCACTTTGCTGGATACCTCCCACAGTCATTCAGGAGCAGGGCTGCATGGAAAAAACATAAAGCCCTTCCCTTGGGAAGGGGAGGAAAGGGGCCGAGTTTGGTGAGATCAAGGGGAACGCTCAAGGCAAAGGCTACGAGCAGGAATACGGCTGCACGGGGGCACGTCGGCTCTCCTCCCTTCAAGGCATCGTGCCATTTAGGTCCCATAAGCAACAGCCTTAAAACACAGATCTATCCATGAGCAGAGCTCTCGGGCATCAGCAAGACGAGCAAGCAGCAGATTTCAGCAGAGCCTGAAGAAATCCCATAGCAAAATACCACTATGGAAAAGTAGGAGTCCAAATCCGAGCTTTTCACAGAATCCCATGCAAGTGCTACAAGCTGCCAGGCACTCGAAGGAAGAAGAGATGCAGAAGGGAAGGAGGCCACCTTCAACTGCAGCCCTTGGCACTGTCTCAGCATGGCTTTCTCCAGCACTTACTCTATTAGACCCTGATCTTCACCAGGGTGCTCTAAGCTGGCTCGTGCATGCAGACGTGGTCACAGTAGATCAAACCTATGCAAGGAGACCACGTCTCCAGCATTAGTTGCTGTGTTGCTGGCAAGGCAAGCAAAGAAGGATTTGCTTGCAATAGCAGTCTCCAGCAACAACTGTCCAAGAACGTCCTGAACCAGAGATTCCTCCTGAATCCCTCCATTTGATGGCCATGCACAGAGCCATCCCACAGCTTGGAAACAAAGCCCTTCCTAAGCTGCATTGCCATGGCTTTGGTCAGACTCGAGGTTTATCACGAGAAGCCTGGATCCGCCTGCGTGAACCACAGCTACATGTCGCTTTGACCCCAGAAACTGCACCAGAAACTGCATCCCGAATTGCATCCTGAAGGAGGCCAGGGATGCGTTTAGCTTTCCTGTGTCTAAGCTGCTGGAGAAGATGCCTCCCGCTTACAGCTTTCCTACGCGGGCTGCGAGTGCGCCGGCTGCTGCAGGGTCGGAGCACGGGGGACGTCGGAGCACGGGGGACGTCGGAGCACGGGGGACGTCGGAGCAGTCGCGCGGCTCCTGGCACTGCCCCGTTCCTAAGGGAATGCTCCCAAGGGAATGCTCCTCCCATCCCGCGTGCTCTCTCCCGCGTACCTGCCCCAGCTATGCCTGGAATGCCGCCCCTGGCTGCCGGCCGGGTGCTGCCCGTCGCTGCAGGAGCGGATTAGCATTTACACGCTCCCAAGGTGCGAGGGGGGAAGGGAGGGGGCAACACCCGGCCAAGAGCAAGGAAGCACTTCCCGGGCAAGGGAACACCTCCAGGACAAGAAATCCTAGCGGGAATCCCGAGCCCCATCCCTGCCCTCCATCTGTTGGCTCAGGAACAAAGCGGGAATTTTGCGCCCGCCACACCGCTCTTGCGCCCAGTTAAGACCAGAACACCCAGAGCTGGGAGGTTCCTCCCCAGCTCCAAGCGGCTAATTTGATTTTTTGTGCCCATATCCAGAGCCGCCAGGTATCTCCCAAGGCATGGAAACCAGGAAGGTTTCATTAACCTGGGAAGATAGCCTGCCCAGTCGCACATCAGAGGGTAATTCCAGGCCATTTTCTGCAAACGGCTGCTTTGGAAAATATTTTGGCAATATTCACCAGCAAGAACACTCCTCGCTCCCCCGTCATAAATAGCAGGCTAATCTGCTGCCTGCACTGAGATTTGATTATCACCGTTGATTGTAATCCACAAAAAATGCAATAAAAATAGACGCAACTGGTGAGGCTGGCGGAGCCGACGTGGGGAGCCAGGTTCCAGGCAGCAGATTCATTTCAAACCCCCTTTACACCCAGCACCAGCCCCACACCTTTATAACGCAATTATTCCTTTATAACGCAGTTATTCCTGCATTTTACCACAGTGCTTAAAGGCCCGAGCTGACCCGAGGCCTCGGAGCACCGTTGTTTTTATTTCCGCGGGGAGCAGAGAGAGATGCGGTGCTTCTTGGCCAGGAGGACAGCCTCAGAGCCAAGGCAATCACGGCTTGGCAGGCGAACCGAGGGCTGGCAGGCAATGTCAGGGATAATCTTCTCCCCCCGGGGACCTCCCCTCTGCAGTTTGGGGGTCCCGGGCTCAGCGTTTGCTGCATCTCTAAATTGCACCAGCCCCTGCGTTTCCCGGGCTGAGCATCTGCAAACTTCTGCTGTCGCAGGAGTCACTGGCCTTGGCCACAGCCTTCCACCTGCACAGAATGAGCAGCCATCTCAATCCTCATTTGGAGAAGAAACCCTCTAAATCCAAGAAATCCTGCAAAAATCTACCCCCGCTTGGTGTGAGGAGAACAACAACTGTCCAGGACTTGCCAGGATGGCACGCAGCAACTCAGGGGATCGCAGCTTGCAAAGCAAAGACAAGGCATGGTCCTACCCTGCCCTGCTAGAGACAACGACGACCGTTTCAGACACCTTTATTGCAAAAGGCCTTTTACTGCCGGGTTTCCAAGCGATCCAAGACCTCTGCCATGTGCAGCTACCTGCAGGACGGGACAAAGCAGCAGCGTGTCACTGCAAGGCAAAGCAAACAAGCAGTGCACTTGCCAACTAAACGGAAGCCTTCCAGCAAAGCTGCAGCAGGGCCCTAAGGAAGCAAGGGGAACTATCAGAGCTGAGATCTGACCACGACATGCGAGATGACATGTATGAGATATGGCAGGAGGGGATCAGCACGGGACCTCCAGGGATGGCCATGGTGACTGAGGTCATTCCTAGAGCAACCAAGCAGGCAAAAAAGAGTGGGAGAAGGACCAGGTAGGAGAACACAAGCTCAGGACAAGGTCCTCAGGCTCTCTTCAACCTCAGTGCCAGGGTACCAGGCCAGTCACAGCTCTACCCCCATCACATCAAAGGGCTCTCAGCTCCATGGAAGCCATCCCGAAGGAATGTGGGGTCTTTACAGTGTGTTTAAGAAGACAAACAGAGCCAAGTCACACTCCTAGGCGAGGATTAGCCAGAAGCAGGTCTGGGGTGGTGCACAGAGTCCCCTTCCCTCATCCACTTTCCTCTCCTACCCCAAACCAGATTGAGATTCCATGAGAATTCCCTAAGCAAACTGAATCTCTGAGCTATGACCATAAACTCACGCGATACTTTGCAAGAAGAAAAGCACAGGAGAAGACAGAACCTCCCCGACCCTCCCAACGCAGGAGTGTCAATGCTGTTCCCATCACCTTCAATTCAAAACAGAGCCAAGAAGGAGGAGGAAAAGGGGGGAAAACTTCTTGAAGTCGCCTCCTTGCAACCTCCTGTTACAGTGATACGTGTCTCCTGCACCCAATTCCTAACAGGTTTGATTAGTACTGTACTCTTGGAGCAAACGTACATGCCTTTTCCAAGGAAATTCAAGGTCCATGCAGCTCTCCACACCTAGCAAAGCAATCTCAGCTACAGCAAATGCACCAGCGTTAATGCAGATCATGCCATGAGCAAAAGCAGCTCCGGGTTCTCATTAACCAAGGCTCTAACAAAGCTTTAATGTGGACTTCCTTCCACCCAGACAGCTCAGTGCGGAGCCAGCGCACCGCCCCTGCTCACCCCATACCAAAAAAGAAAAATAATCTTGATTTTCTTAAACTGTAGTTGTGATCAAAGCGAAATACGAGACACACGGGGGGAAAGATCTTTTAGGGATTAGTCAGCTGTTGAACTCTTAGAGGCTTGTGAACATGTTGTAAGGGCAGGGAGAAGGGAGAGGAAGAGAAACACGGCACCTAGCACAGAGCCTGCATGCTCAAAAACCCAAATACACAAAAATCCGAGCAGGGATTCCAGCCCTTTATGCAGCACCGTGCTCAGGAGCACAAATACAGCGAGGCTGGGGCTTATCAGGCAAATGCTTCCCCCCAGGAAGCCTCATCCAGATGTCCTGAGGAGTCAGAGGGAAAAACTCCCTCCACGCCGAGTCCATCTGCAGAACGGAGCTAAACTCCAGCTCCAGCTGCCCAAAGCGTTTTCAGCACAATTAAATGCAAGCAAATCCCACTGTTTTCTTAATCTAACCTGAGCTGTTTCACAGAGGTGCCCTGGTTTGAACTCCCCTTTCCAAGCTGGAATGACAAAAGATGAAGACACTCAAAACACGCATGTTTTTCTGCTCAACCGCCACCATTCCTCCAATTCTCTGTTTAAAAACAACCCCTTGAGTGCTTTTGCAGATGAAACACAGCACCGAATGGGATTGCAGGCAATGGTGCCTTGAACCATCAGCAGGGAGCTGATGGGAAGCAAGTCCTGGAGCTAAATTCTCAGATTCTGAGATCAGAAATGGTTCCAAGGAGGCAGGAGTGGGTTCCCAGGGCCAGCTTTGGGTAACCTGTTTTTCACATGGTCAATTTGTCCCATGCTTTCTACTGCAAACCTACTAACACAGAGCACACACACAACTCCCAGCAACCAGCCTCCAAGAAATGGGAAAAGCAAGAGCAATCCCACTGGATACAGCAGGAGAGCTGGGTTTAATCAAGGTGAGGTAAACAGCTGCCAAGTTAGGTGAAAACTAAAGAAAAAAAAAAAAAAAAAAAAAATCACTGCATCCCTCCAGGGCATCCCTTTCCAACCCGCACCCGAGCGAGCGGTCACTGGGAGCTGCCTCCTTGGTCCTTTCTCAACGGAGCAGTCTGGACAAGCCAGGCGCCACTTCACAGAAACCAGGCTCATCCCACCTGGGAAATTCTCTACGGGCTGTTTTCCAGCCCATTAAGGTCCTTGCTCTGCTCAGACCAGCCTGCTGTCCTCAAATCCCAAGGCAGTCTGTATTTCGGCATGCCCACGTGGGATGGATGGGGAAGAGCTCCGTGTCCCTGCCAGTTAAAGTGGTTCCAGCCTCTAGTTGCAGGCTGCAATGAGCATTACGTCCATGCAAAAACAGTTGACACTTTTTCCTCACTGAATGCAAAGGAAAAAAATTGGGTCCCAGGGCTAAGGTCTATTAAAATCAATAGCAGGGAAAAAAAAAAAAAAATCAGTTGCTTTGTCATCTCCAAGGGGCCGAAAGGGACAATGTCCATCAGCAGCATGCCAAAGGACACAGAAAAATGGGTGGAAAGAGCTCTTCCAAGGAGAGAAAAAAGCGAAACAAGCAAACAAGCCATTCCACACACTCACGGCCATACTCATCTTTCTCCTTCCCCCATTCCCTCCAGTCCGTGCGAGGAAGGAGCAAGTCCGATAGCACTCAAGGGCAGTATAAAGCACATACGTCCAGCCAGAAAACCTCCCGGGCCTCTCTTGCAAAAACCACTCCAGAAACAAGCGCCTCTTGGGAATTACTCTGCTGAACCAACCCTCTCCCAGCCTTGGGGATCAGGGCTCCGGTCATTTACCTCTCCAGCGGCATTCGCAGCTGGATGCAATTCCAGAGGGGAGGAAGAAGCCAATGTGCCTGTTGATTTGTTGTGTGCACAGAATTCCTGCATTCTTTCCCTTGTTTACTCATCCCGCTCTTAAGGACATGCTGGGACACCGAGGGGCTTTTGGGGCACCACTTTCCCCCCATAAGTTTGGAGCTCTTGCTGCAACACAGGACAAGCATGAAGGGAGGAAGCAGGAAGCCACGTGGGATGTTACAGAAGAAGTTTTCAAGATGTTTGGGCAAAAAAAAAGAACAAACAGCAGCTCTTTGCAAATCTCTCCTCCATAGAGGCTTCAGCCCTCAGATCTGTCTTGCTTCTCACATCAGGAGATCCCTTAGTTGGGAAAACAGGCTGAGAATCGTGGAAAGGTTTTCACTACGGATTAGCCACTAATCACTGCAGATTAGCCTACAGAAAGGCTTAGCTCAGGTGTGAGGAGGCTTATTCTCCTGTACCACCCAAACACGGGCGTTTGGGCAAACCTCTGCAGCAGGGATGCTCAGATCCCCACGCAACCCTTTGCGGAGAAGTCTGCGAAGCGGCATTAAACCCATAAAACAATATTAAAAACGGCTCAACTCGACTGCACCTCGGCTGCAACCCCTGCCTCTAACCCCGAGGTCATTGCCAGCCTCGTCCCCGTGATAAGCAAGCTCGGAGAGCGCGATGACTCCTACCCCAGATCTCCACAGAACGTCACTGCCCGGATGACCCAGCAATGAATCATTTACAGGGGGAGGAGGAGGAGGAGGAGAAGGCCAGGGCTGGGTTGACAGTGTCCCTGAGCACTCGGCATCCCCCCCGGGAGGCCGGACCCGCCGCGGCGCCCCGCTCACCCTCCACGCAGTGCTCAACCTCCTCCAGGTTGCGCAGCGTTATCCGCATGAGGCTGGAGTTGAGCATGAGCTCGTTGCGGTGCGCCGGCCACAGGTACTGCGGCGCCGGGTTGACGAAGAAAATCCGCGTGTCGCCGGTCGACACTTGGTTGTCGCAGATGAGCGGGTCCCCAAAGCCACCAATGACCACCTTGTTCCCACCATCCAAGAGGATCTCGTGCGTGACAATGTCTTTGCCTTTCAGGTAGCGCCAGACTCTCACCTGCAGCAAGAGGGAGGAAGAGCACGTCAGAACATTTCGCGGCCACAACCGGAGCCCAAGAGCAACCTCCAGCCCACTTAATTTCCATCAGCTTGTCACAAGACGCACAGGCAAGGGGCAAAGTCTTCCAGGAGAACCAACTCCATCGGCCATCCCTCTACTAAGTACTAAGCAGGAAAGACCTAAACATTAGTGGCTTTTAACACAACTCTCCAATGCATTTGCAAATGTGGGGCATACCTTGCTGGGTGACACCCAGTATGTCCTAGGGGATCTCTTGTCATGCAGGTGTTCAACAAGGGACACCCATAGTTCCTCTCGCCTCCGCATTGGGTCACACCTTCCTTGGCATCCTAGCCCCAGGATTTGCATTTGATCCCTGTCCCTCCTCTCTGGGGGTATCTGGGTACCCTCAGCCCTGCTGATGGAGGCTCAAAAGCAGCTGCATAAAGACCTGATTAGTCAAAGACTTATTTATCAGCATCTCCTGCCCTTTGTTAGGGCCTCAGCAAGACTCCAGATAAGCTGCTGCTTCTCAGCAGATACTTGTGGGACATTAGGAGGGACATCAGGAGGGACAATGCTGCTGGAGGGAGCCGCCCTAAAATAAGAGATCAAAAGGAGCAGAGCACTGTAAAAGGGGGGAAGAGGGTGGAAAAAGAAAGAAAACCCACCCCTACATCCACATACATCCCAGCTTTGAAGCAGACATTAAATGCAGGATGCCTTCCATGGGGAAGGAGCGTCCATCCATCAGGGTACGGAGATGGGAGCCTCAAGAGGGGTAGGAGGAGGCAGGTAGGTGGGAGAAACTAAAGGGAGTCCTCCAGCATGAGGAATTTGGGATGACAAGAGCCGCAGCAGATAGAAACCCGTACAAAATTACAGCTGGCAGTTTTGAGCAACTTATGCTCGCTATAAACAACTAAAGAAAACCTTTCCTTGAGCTGCCTGGGCCTGCCAAAACGCATGGATGACTTGGAAAACAGAAGCCAGGTTCCCTTCAGTCACCCTAACTCCAGGGAGGAAAAAAAATCCCTGTGCGTGACAAGAGGCCTCTTCCCATCCTCCCCCGCTCTGCTCCCAATATTCCCGGTTCTGCTCCGGAGGGACTGGCTGCTGGCTCTTCCCCCTGCCCAAAAAAGGAGCGATCTGCAGGCAATGCGGGCCAAGCTCTCCCCATGCTCCGGGAGAAGCTGCCCAGAAGGAAGCGAAGAGGCAACCTCAACTGAACGCTTTTTGTGCGCAGGGGACAAAACCCACATTCTCATCCATCCCTGCTGGGTAGAAATCCCGCTGTTAGTGCAATCCCATTGCATGGAGTAGATCCCTCAGCATGGGCTTCATCCCTTCTCCATCAGCATGTCCTGCCAGGGCAGCCTGGTCACCCGCGCTCTGCAGGTGTCCCAAAACCCAAGAGCACGTGGGTCCTCCCGTGCCAAGCACCAAGGCAGTGGGGCCCATCAGCGATAAGGGGCTCTTGATGCCCTCTCAATTCAGGTATGCGCTTTAAGAACCTAATTCCAAAGGGAACAAGTATTAAATACCGCTGGGACAGTCTCTCTCTGGGTCTCAGCTGCCCCAAGGCCCTGGGACATTGGCCAAAAGGGCAGGAGATCCACGCACGTGCCCCATCCATCCCAGCATGGAGGGAACAGGCTCCCCTTGAGCCACCGGGTCACCGCACCCAAGGTGCAAGAGATAATTTGCAGGCTCCTCATCCCTGCCCACGCAGCCCAGGTCGGAGCTGCAGCAGGGAAAAGGTGGGCTGGGAAAGCAACAGCTTCCAAGGCTGTTTGCACGGCCTCTTTGAGCCAAGGAAGCTGCTTCCGAAGCCAAATATCCAAGTGTGGAAGTGCTGGGGAGGGCTCCGACGACAGGGACGCACAGGGAGGGGAAGCAGCTTTGCGCGGGGACACCCGCTGCACCCCTGCAAAGAGCCGCCTCTTTGGGACACCCGCGACGGTGGCACCGGGAAGGGCCGGGATGCGGGATGCGGCCGGCGGCTCCCGGGCAAGCCCGGACCGAGCAGCTCCTTCCCGCGGCTCCCGGCGGCTGCACCCGCAGTCAAGTCCAGGCACCTTCCCGAGCCAGGGCAGACACCCGGGAACACAAAGGGAACAAAAGGGGAAAAGGAGAGGCGCCGTGGGCAGGGCGCGTGCCCCCGAAGCGGGCATTTTTAGTGCGGTCCAAGGAGGCAGAAGGGCGGCCCCTCGTCTGCAGCACATGGTAATTGGAGTTAATTAGCGTGGCTGTTCTAATCCACGGCACAGGACCGAGCGGCACCGGTGTCCAGGAGCCTCCTCCTCTCCCTCGTCCTCCACGGGGATGCGAGGCACCAAAGCGGTTACCTGAAGGGCAGCCCATGCATCATTAGAGGCAATTAAGACTTCTTTAGCCGTGACTCACTGGCTGGAGCACGGGAGAAAAGGGGAGAGAGGAAAAACATTAGGCTAGAGCCTAATTCCAACTCCTAATTCCGGATTGCAGACTCACCCTTTCACCACGGGCCCATAAAACACTGAATTAAGGGTGTTTTACAAGACTCCTGGCAGCTGGAGGGAGGCAGAGCGAGAACAGTGAGGGCTACCGAGACATCCTTGCAAGAGTGTATTTTAAAGGCAGAACAAAACCAGAGAGTGGGAGGATTTTCCAGGATGCCGTGGGGATCCATCCCACAGGAAGGAACGGGAGCACCGGTACCGGCACACGGAGCGCCGCCAGGAAGATGCTTTAGGAAAGTGTCAGCTTTGGTCTCATTAAGGACATAGGGAAAGAGGGAAACCCCAGAGCAGCCTCCTGGGGAGCAGGGCCGGCGCTCTCCGGCTGCAGGGAAAAGGGGCACGGCGACATTTCGGCCGCCCATGGAACCGGGAGCATCTGCTCCGCTTGCGCCTACAGCACGGCACTGCCAAATCCCTCCCTGCAGACCACGGGTCGCCCCGTCCCCTCGCTGCCGCTTCTCATCTTGTGCCATTTCCAAAATCCAGCTAATTTATGGGAGCTAGAGGCAGCTCTTCCCTAGCAATCAGCAGAGCACCAAAGCTTCCAGCCCTGCTCCTTCCACCCTAGCTGAGGTGGCTGGAGAATGGGTCCCATTATTCCCCAAAACGTGGGCTCTATTGTTCAGAACGGGATCCACATCCTCCCCAACACTTCCTATGGCACATATAGGATCTGTGCTCATCCTATAAATAGGAGTTCCTTCATAAGCATCAGGTGGAGCCGGAATAAGGCACGTTCCTCCTCTTGGTTGTAATGCACCTAGGTCCATCTACTGAAGCCTGCGGGTTTGGAGGTCAGTTGGAAGGACGAGGGCAGTAACACGGAGCCTGCCCAGCCCTTGCTCAGCCCACGGACCACCCGGCACCAGCACCTCCCGCTGTCCCACACGCTCCAGGCAGCTCCTGCCCTTGCGTTTCCGCTCAGATAAAGAACCTGACAGGAGATAACTCTGGTATTTGGAGGTAACCCCAGGGTCTATGGAAGTTATCCGAGCTGCTACAGCGAGGAAGGAAATATGTGCTTTCTCACGACCTGCAATTATCAGTTTTGCACCTTGCCTGGTTCCAGTTCCACACAGCGCCAGTCGGAGCCCAAGGAGGGTTTAATGCTCAAACTGCCCTTTTAGAACCAGCTCCTGCGACTGGGGGCTCCCTCTCCCCCAAATTGACATGTAAGTTGATCGGATCCTACCACCCAACGCTGGAAGAATCCACTGCTTTGAGGGATCCCGGACACAGCAAAACTAATAAATGCTTCGCTTGGCAGCAAAGTCAAGCGCATTATATCCCCCGAGCTCAGGAGGTTTAAAGAGCTGCTGATTTACATCCTTTTGGGCTCTGGAGACTCCAAATCCCGTTTTGAAGCTTTATGGCACATACCCGGTGTGTTCCCAGAGAGGAGGGAAATTAAAAAAAAAAAAAAATTATAAGATAAATGCATAGAGGAAATTCTTTACGCAGTTAAATGGGTTGAAGAATTGGATTTTAAAAATGGTGTTTAAGAGAATCACTGAATATCACAGCAGGGCTGGGACCAGCAGCAAGATGCTGCAAGGAGAAGGGATGGGCACTTCAGCAAAAAGCAGGAGATCAGGGCTTTCCCCTTCCACTTCCTCTGGTGGGACCCGTAGGGGAATCATTCCTTGGTTCTCGCCTCCAGCTGCTGTTATGCCACAACCAAGCTCGGAAGCAGCAGGAGAGGCTGGTCCCAAGCCACACACCAAGCTACACCTCGCACAAAGCCACCACCTGCAACCCAGGGTCCTCCCAACACATCCCAGCTCCTCCGCGCTCCTTGGATTTGACGCATCCCTCCAAACACAGGGCTGCCGGACAAGCAAGTTCACCACACAGCTTTTCTAGAGCAGAGTTTTATTCCAATTCAATGAAATAAAGTCTGGATTTTAGACCAGAACACTCTGCTATGTCCTCAGGTGAGGATTTCTGGCCACATCCCCTTGCATTGCACCCCTTGCCCTGACATCAGGTGGCCCGCATCCATCCAGCCATATGCCCCCCAAGCTGCTTCACACCAGCTTATTAGTTTTCTATGTGGCGCCCAGGACGTGCCAGACACTTTGCAAACAGAAGGAGGGTCTGCACCAGCCTGCAGGGTCTGCGATTTAATTGACAAGAGCAGGGTGCAGATTGCACGAGGACCCGTGTGCTGCAAGCGAGCGCCAAGCAGCTGGCACCAGGTGGGCAGAAAAAAGGCTTTTCAGCTGGTTTATTCCTCGGAGAAATTCTCCAAAACCCAGGGCAAAACAACCCTTTCCCTGCATCACACCAGGCCCTGCTTTTCACTAATGCCAGCCAAGGGCCACTGCGTTTTTTAAGCACAATAAGACTGTGAAAAAGGGGAAAAAAAATGCAAATTCAGACACAAGTCCTGGCAAGCAGGACTGCTGTCCCTGCAAGGGTTAAGCACATTTTCTGACACCCAAGCAGATGGTATTTCAGGTCGCTCACTACTTTGCTGTCTCTCAAGATTTTTTTTTTTTTTTTTTATTTAAAAGACATAGCCAGAGGGCAGATTCGCAGTTAAGCAATAGTTGGGGCTAGAGGTAGCCAAGACGCCCTTACAATAAGCCAGGGGCTACGTTTAGCAGCTCTAAGCACCTTCCTGAGCGGCCTAAACCCTTCCCGAGCAGAAAGTTGGGAGGCAGCCCTGTCGGGCGGAATGCAGGGAAATGCCCATAAAAAGCAACCTTAAGAGATTCCCCCTCGGAAGAGCAACCAGGGAGCAACTCCGCGGTCTAAAAATACCTAATTACACACCAAAGCCGCGCTCCGCGGCGATAGGAAACATGCTGGGGGAGGAAAGAAAAAAAAAGAAAAAAGAAAGAAAAAAGGAGCCCGGTGCGACAGGAACCGCGAGCTCGGGCCCCGGCAGGAGCTCGGCGCAGGTACCTTGCAGGAGTACGTGTGGTGCACGGGGTCCACGTTGAGGATCTCCTCCACGGTGCCCGTGAGCACCACGTTGGCCTCCTCCTCCCGCCGCTCCAGCTCCCGCTCCGGGCACGTCGCTCCGGCGGCCGCCAGCAGCGCCAGCAGCGCCACCAGCGCGGCCCCCGCTCGCCCCCGCCGGGTCCCCATGGCCCGCCGGGCCCGGCCCGGTTCGGTTCGGCCCGAGCCGGCTCGCTCGGGTGCCCCGACGGCGCGGGCGAACAAAGCGGCCCCGCTCCGGCCGGGGCTGCGCCGGGAGAAGCGCGACTTTTGTTCGGGGAGGTGGAAGGCAGGAAAGAAAGAGAAAAGAGAGAGGGAGGGGAGAAGAGAGGAGGGGGGAAGGAAGAAAACCTCAAGAGGAGGAGGAGGAGGTGGGGAAGGAGGAGGAGATAACTCCCTCCCTAGCTGCGCTCGGCAGAAACGCTCCGTCCTCCGCCTTGCCCGCCGAAGAAAGCCGGGAGATTTGCATGCAATCTGAATTGCTGATAAGCAGGGAGGAGGAAGAGGAGGAGGGGAAGGGAGGAAGGCAGCCGAGCGGCCGCGCTCGCTGCCCAGGACGCCGCCCCCAAGCAGCTCCCATCAGGTTAATGGATAATCCAGCGGCAACGTGATGGGATTTTTAAAGGTGCAGCGAGCTCCGCAAAGCGGCAGCCGGTCCCCGCGCTCCTCCCCAGGCTCCGGCCGAGCTGCCCCGCAGGCACCTTGGTGTCCGTAGTGTCCCTGCACTGACGGCTCTTCCCATTTTCCCGATGGGGAAACTGAGGCACGGAGAGCCGGGTCGGTCCCGATGCAGGGAGCGCTCGGTGACACCAGCGCTGTCCCATCAACGACTGCAAAGGAAGGGGAACGGTGTCACTTGGGGCTCCTGCCCCAAGCCCCCTGCACTGCAAGGGCTGTGTCCGCCCCTGGAGCATCCTGACCTCCCGCCCTGCCTTTCCCCCGGGATTGCATGGCAATCTTTCCAGATGTCACGTGCAATTACTGCAAAAATGAAATGAAAAGTTAAGTGGCACCGGGGGAAGGATATTGTTTCTTCCCTCCATAAATTAGCCATCCCCGGAGGCGATTTTACAAGGCTGTTTTCCTCGCTGGCGAGCCGTGCTCGCGACCCAAGGCCGAGCAGGTGAGTTAGTGATCGCGGGGTGAAATTTAACCAGGCCGGTGCCCACGGAGCCCAGGACGTGCACGACGGCTTGTGCACATTGATGTGCACAACTCCATACACAGCTGAGCTGCAGGGACCTGCAGGCCACCAGCTTGTCCCGGGCTTTGCAGCAGTGCTCTTTGCCCCATAGGCCACCACTGACCCGTTTCCCTCCTGGGAACATAAACAGAAATTGTTTATAAGGTAGAAAAGCACGAGTTTTCTTTCAAACTGCTCCCTGACACTTGTTTCTACATTAAGGAGGAAGAAGCAGTGGAGATTCCATAAATTTCTCCGGAAATTTCACAACCGCTGTGGGTTTTCCCAGGAAGATGCACTGCGTATGTTTGGTCCTAACCTGCACGCTCCACTTTCCAGCAGCGATTTCAGAGCAGCCCTGGGGCTGTTCTTGCACACTCACCCTGCAGAGCAAAGTCACCCCAAGGAAAAGGGAGCTAAAGCACAATGCGTAGCACCAGATTTTCTCCGGGGCAACCAAAAAGTTTCACAGAAATTTTATGGTTTGCTCCTTTTCTGTCATTATTGCAAAAATGGCTCTGTCGAGCTGCTGTGCGTCTGCAAAGAATAAGAATGGAGAAATGAGCTCTTAATTCACAAATTAATTGCTTGTCTCTCTCCGTGGCATTAGCAGCGACTTGTCTGGCCTCAGCGTGGCAGGCCACATATCTGCTTGATCTGGACCTGAGCAGATTCACATTAAAACCTCCACCAGCACCTCGGGACTGTCCCTATCATCTCCCCATAAGGCTGAAGAAAAGCCCAGTCTCCAGGTCCCTCTTGCAGGCTTCATCTCCAAAAGCCACAGGACTTCATAGCTACTTGGATGCCAAATTTGCTCCTTAATCCTTAATTCTGACAACACCTACCTTGAGATTCCCAAAAGTGCAGCTTTGTGAAGGGAGAGACCTTGCCCGTGGATCCCAACATTCCCAGGATTGGGAGCAATGCTCCCAGGTTCTGATCTGGAGGGTCAGGACTATATAAAAATTGATATTTGGGGAACATGGGTTTTGCTGAGAGCTGTTTGCCAGAGCAAAAGATTTCAGCTCCTTCTGCCCAAAAGGAGAAGTGGCTTCCAAATGAGGGCCAAGGGAGCTGTGCAAACTCAAGCAATCAGCTAAAAATATAGAAATGCTTGGCAGACTATTTTGCTATTTTAATTATTAATTTTTAATATATTCCTCGCACATTGCTCCACTGTAAATCACAGCAACAACCTCAGTGCAAGGTGGAAGAAACCAGCTCTAATATTCTGCTCCCACGCTGCGAGTCTGCAAGTTGGAGAGGGGAGAAATTATTTACTCCTCGTGGGTAGCGTTTTCTACGTGCTGGGGCTCTCCTGTTAGCCCCACCTTGCCATCTGCTTTCAAACTATGAAGAGGAAAATTGATTTAACAAGCTTTTTATTTATTTTTTTTTATTATTATTTTTTTTTTCTGATGCATTAGCTGCTATTTGTTTAGTTCTTTCAAGTGGGTTTATACAACCTTGCAGGCTCACTGGTGGAGTTGCTATACCAACCCAAACCCAGGTTTCATCTCTCCTATATACACTTTCAGTAAAGTTCATAAGCAGGAGCAAGTGTGCTTGTTCAAAGCAACAACATCAAAATGCATCAAAATGCTCCAAGCTCTCCTCGTAAAGGTGACGGTACTTGCATCATTGGGCAAATCCATGCACAAATAAGCAACCAATGGCACTGGCAAAAATAGATAAGTCACTGGGTTTTGCCCAGACTCTTTGCAAGATTGGTATTTAAAACCCGGGGCTTGCAAAAACTTTGGTTTCATTAATCTTGCAGTTCAAGTATCACCTTGAGGCTATGAATAATCAGATTTTTGAGAGTTTACTAGGACTCTTCAGTCAAGGTTTGCTCTTGTACATCCCTGAGTGCGTAGGGATCATTTTTCCAAGATTTTCCTGCAGAAAGGACCTAAGATCTCCGAGAGCAACTTCAAAGGTCTGCCTAGCTCAGCGCCCCTGCGTTTGGAGAGGCATCTACAGCGGTAATATCAGCAATTGCAGGGTGAAAACGGCCCCGACTCTCAGCGTGTCCGGGCCCGAGAGCAGAACTCCTCATTCCCACTATGTAGCGTATCCGGATTTTAGGCCAAGGCTTCTGTGCAAATAAAAGCCCCATGTGGATACCCTGGCAATGCAAAATAGGATCCCCGTGTTACCCATGAACACTTCCCTGGAGGAGGAACAGGCTCCTATTCCCTCTCAGCCTGGCCCTGCTTTTCCACAATTTTCCACGATTCACCTCCATTCCTCACTGGCCATTTCCTAAGCCCCCCATTTCTGATAAGGACATATTTTAATGTGCCTTTTTTTTTTTTTTTTCCTCTCCTTTTTTTCTCTTAACCGAATCCCTCTCGGTGCTTTCTGACGCTGTCGGCTGCCTCTCTTTGTGCCATCAGAAACCTCTTGATGAAGCTGTGGAGCAGCTGCTGCCAAGCGGCCTCCGGGAGGCTGTGTCCAGGAGGCTGCCGGCCTCTACAATGACTTTCAAATAAGTAAATCTATTCATGAGACCTCAGCGGGCAGCGGGGCCGAGGCCGGTGCGGTCTGCACGGAAGGGCTCCTTGCAGAGAGGTGAATTTTGGGGTGCGAAGCTCCAGATTTCCCAGCAATTCCAGGCTGCTCTTCCCTGGGTTTACCAATGGTTTCTTGGCATCTCCCTTTGCTCTTCCTGGAAATCATAGAATTCCGTGGAATTCTATGCTGTAGAATTCCAGCCATATGGACGCACAGACCTGTCATCCTTGTTTTGCTGGCTGGGAACCTCCAGCACAGCTTAGGAGTGAACCCCAGGTGCAAAGGCACCCTGCAAACTGCAAGGACTCTTTCAATTAAAAGAATAAATTGAATAAAAGAAAATATAGAAAATTTAAAAAGAGAAGAGAAGAGAAGAGAAGAGAAGAGAAGAGAAGAGAAGAGAAGAGAAGAGAAGAGAAGAGAAGAGAAGAGAAGAGAAGAGAAGAGGGAAAATTTGAAAAGAAAAGAAAATTTGAAAAATAAATAAAAGAAAATAAAGGTTAAAGGATAAAGAAAAAAAATAAAGAAAATTTAAAAAAATAAAATAAAAAAATCTAAAATAAAATAAAATAGTAGAAAGGGAAAAAAAAAAGGAAGAAAGGAAAAGAAAAAAGGGAGAGAGAGAAGGAAAAGGCAGTGTGAACTTCAGGGCAAATGATATACCATTAACAAATCCCAACTTAAAAAGTGCACTGGGCTAATTATATTACACTTGCTGGATTTCTGCATAGCCATGAAGTCTTCTTAATGTGGATTGATGGCAAGAGGCTGTTCTCCATTGAGGAAAAAAGCGACTGCTGGCCCTTGCCATCTATCTTTCTTTCCAGAAATCCCATCTAACTGGACGTCTCCCTAGGCCCCTTCCAGGAGAAAGATGTCTCTATCCATTACCCTGACACGCAGCCGCGCGAGGAAGCGGGGTCCGCTCCCGTCTCATTCCTCCCCGCCCTGGATTTATTACGATCATGCCAGGATTAATTGAGAAAGTAAAAACGCCGGCTCGGGTGATCAATCGTCCCCGAGTTACTTACCTTGTCACTCGCTAATAACGGCGAAATAAAAATGCCCCTCTCCGCTGCATCGCGGCAAATGGATTTCTGTAATACATTGCTAGGGATCTTTAAAAGGCATTTGGAAGCGGTAAGGAGCAAATTGGATTAGCTAGGAAAAAAGTGCAAGCGAGGCATTTTTTCTTTTTTACCTATAAAGCAAAAATTTAGCTCTTTGCTTCTCCCAATGGTGACCCAGAGCCCACGGGCAGCACCGCGGCAAGTGCTGCGGGACAGGCCGTGGGGTCACTGACACAGCACCGCGAGGGGACAAGAATATTCAGGGTGAAAAATGAATATTTAGGTGAAAAACAGGAGAATTTCCTAGCTGAATGTGCCTGAACTCAGCTGTCGTTTGCCCCCTTCATGTCACAGGTTAGCCCAAAGTGTCCCCAGGAGCACAAGGCAGCATTTCATAGATCTTTTAGCAACTAAAGCCTGGCTTGCCATAAAGACACCTTCTATCAGGATATTCTGATGACTGGAAAGGGCTCTGCTCACCACACAGCCTGCTCTTTTGCAGAGAAATGGAGGATTTTCCTCTTGGTTTTCTCTTTTCCTTGGCTGGAAGGATATTAGCATCTCTGAGCTCCTGACCTCTCCTGTCAAATGCAGATAAAACTTCATAGCAGGACACACATGATGCTAAAACCCACCACACGTTTTTACCAAAACCCCTGCAAGAAATATTCCCTTTTCCTGTTGCAACAAGCTCTTAAAAGGCAAAGAATCCGGGATGGGCAGTGGGACATTCCCGTTTGCAGCGGCTCTTCCTGGTCCCCGGGACACCCTGCACCACTCTGGGACTCCCTTGAGCATCCCGAGCAACTGCTGCGAGATGCTCTTGGAAGCTCCTCTTTTCACGGGATTGCTGACGGCTCTGGGAAGCAGGACTCGAGTTGAAAGAGGAGAGATTAAGATTCAGGACATGCAGGGATATGGCTTTTTTCCCCCTTTTTTCCCCCAAAGAGGGAGGTTCCAAGGTTTTAGAGCCCCGTTTAAGGGCACTTGGCAGCCTCTGCAGAGCTGAGGTGCCCGCGAGGCTGCAGGGCTCCCGGCTTGGGCCCTCGCGCATCCCAAACCCCATTCCGAGCTCAAGTAGGATTTATTGGCCTAGACTCTCAGGGAGATGGAGGCTTTTGTGTTGAATTTCATCCAAAACAGTTAATGCAGCAGCAGCTGCTGCTATTAGTGTGGTCCAAAAGAAAGAAAAAGAAAAGGGAGGGGGGATAGAGATGGGGGAAAAAAAAAAAAAGAAAAGACATTAAAACTATCATCTTTTAAAAGATTTCTATATAAAAAATAAAATAAATTGATTTTCTTAAAATGCACTCACAGGATAAGTGGGAGATATTTTAGCATCCCAGTGCAAGGCTGGGAGCCAGTGCAGGGGCTGCTTCCCGTTGAATCTCCCCAACTCTCTCCTCTCCTCTCGGTATTCCGGGCACACACGCGAAGGAAGGATTCGGGATGAGTTAACCTCTTGCTGTCCGCTCTCGGATGCCCAAGCCACATGCCCAGAGCAGGACAGCCTGGTCTCTTCTGCGGGATAAATAGGATTCCTTGGCTATCTTTTTCCTGGATTTGGGGCAAGCCACTTGCTTGCTCCTTCGTCTGCATTTCCCCAGGTGCAGATGTGGATTCCAGCCAGGATCCGGTCTCAGGGAGGACTAGAGAAGCAGCAGTTTTGTCCAAGCATTGATGCTATCAGCATCCCAAACATCCCAAATGTTTTCCCCATCCAATAAGTAGCTGTGCCTGCAAGGGTAGAGCGTGCTGGGGATCCAGTGCCACTTTGCTCAAGTCACCTATGGGGACATCCACCCTTCCAGCTTCCCCTTCCCTGTGTCCTAGGGGAAAACCACTGTCCACCCAGCACATCCTTTAGGATGGGTTGTCCCCCGGCCCCATGCAGCCTGCCAACCATGGGACCCCATTCGCAGGCCTTTTTTCCCCCAAAAGGGCAGCCCAACAATGAGCAGAAAAGCTGGAAGCACTGCAGGGAAAGGCAGCGGAGCAGGGACAAGGGACAGCGCCTTGTCCTGGTGCCTCCTGGTGGCCCGTCCGGGAATGGCCTGTCCTGGAAGTGCAGGAGGTGACAACCAAACGGGGCTAGTGGATGCAAAGTCCTCGGCCACCATAAGATTCCCATCACGGTGCCCATTCCTTGCCAAGACGCTCCGCTTGCTGCAGGGAGCGGGATGGGAGCCAAGGAGCGGCACCCGGCCGAGCCTCCACGTATCCCCGTCCGCGTCGGGGCTGTCGGGAAGCACGTCCCGGCTCCCGCTGGCAGCGGCCGGCAGAGCCCTGCAATTAAGCAAAGTGCTTTTTGAACCTCCACCTCATCCATTAGGGCCGTCTGAGTCAGGCGCTCGCAGACGTCTGCTCAGCACCGCGTTTCATTTGAGAAATTGGTTTCCTAAAAAAAAAAAAAAAAAAAAGAAGAAAGAAAGAAGAGGTGAAGCTTGTGCAAAGGCTCCATCTTTTCCATTTTTCCCCCCTCTCCTCACAGTCATCGTTTTCGTTGTTAGGCAAGAGCTGGAGCATTCCCTGAGCCAAAGGCTTGTTGGGGCACATCACCCTTGCAAGGAGCCCGGCACTTTGCAAGGGTGAGCAGATCCGGGCTGGGATCTTGGAAGTGAGCGGCCCCTTTCAGCTGGACACTGGGTGCATTCGTAGCCCTGGGAGCAGGGATTTGCCCTGGGAGCAGGGATTTGCCCTGGGATTTGCTTCCAGGCAAGCAGGACTTATTGCAAGTGATTAATTCTCTTTTCGCTGTAAAATTTAGTCAGAGCCTCTGGACGAGAGGAGACAAAGCTCTCCAAGAGCAAAGCTCCCCTTGCTCCTCTCCTGCTTGTTTCCATCGGGACCTTCCTTTTCATTCCTCTCTTGGCCAGGGAGATGGGTTCTCAAGAGACGGGTCCCTCTCAGAAGAGCTTCCCCCGCTTAGTGCTGTGTTAATTTTCTTCTTTCCTCGCAAAACTGGAAGCAAACCAAGGCTGAATTTGCAAAAATGCAAGACAGGAAAGGTCCATTCAATTAAAAAACCCAATGCAAAGTGGGGCTGACCCAGGAGAATTAATCCAGCTAAAGTGAGCGGCTGGCTCGCGGCTCTGGCAGCACAGAGGCTGCTCTGAAATGAAGTGCCATAAAGGAGCAAGGAGCGGCGGCCGTGCCAAGGCGCAGCGCTTGGATGTCACCCACACATGGAATTAGCAACCAGACCGGGCGAGAGCAAGGGGAGCGGATCCTGGGAAACTTTGCAGCAGCAGGCGAGGGGAAAGTGGCCTCTCGTGGATGGAAGCCGCGGTGCAGCAGGAGCCAGCGGAGCTGCCGAATTGTCCTTTCCATCCTGGCAGGCACTGCGGAGCAGAGGATGCTCCAAGGATGGAGGGATGCTCCAAGGGCCCCCAAACTAGCGCCTTTCCAGGCACATGTGGGTGGGACCCCCGCAGCATGGGGATGTATGGAGAGGAGATTCCTCTTCCTACCTTCCCTCTCCTGCTCACCCTGCTCCTCCAAAGGCTCTGCACAACGCACTGCATCCCGGCTGCCAGAACATCCTCCACGCTGGGCTAAACCTGCATTTCTATTTATTTATTTTTATATCAGAGTGCTAGAAATAAAGGGAGAGCAGTTGCCATGAACTGGGTGCTCTGAGCACCTTGCAAACAAAGCAAGCTGAGCTTCTCTTTTCTCTGTTTGCTCAGCTTTGCAAACAAAGAGAAAAAGAAACACTAGAGATCTGTGAGCAAAGGCAGGTGCTGAAGCTGTGCAAGGGGAAAACACGGGCAAATCCAGAGCTTTTAGGCTTCCCTTCGCTCAACGAGGCCATTCCTAGGTTTATTTAGTGCAAGAGCTCATTAAAGCTCAGAGTGAAGAGCAGAAAACACCCTCTCATAACGGCAGGGAATGGGGCAGAAGAGCCAGTGCTGGAGGAATCGCACTGCTGCCATGCCTCGTCTCCTCACCCTGCTCTTCTCCAAGGTGGAGCAGACACAGCTCCTGACAGATATTATTTTTCTGGCATCATTGGAGCATCCTTTGGAGCCAGTGAGCAGCAGGAGCCACGAGGCCATTGCATTTATTAAGCACACTCCTTCCCATCCGTCAGCTACAGGGTCTTGCAGGCAAATTCCCCAAGCTGCTCATCCCGAGGCTCTCCCAACAGGAGGAGGAGGCTCCATTCATTGCTGGGCCCACCTTGTTTGTCCCTTCCCCGCCTGCCAGCCACAGGTTGCCGTAAGAGCCAGGATTGCCTCTAGGCCCTATTTTGTGCTGGAAATTCCCCCAGGAAAAAGCATCCCTGTCTCCTACAGGAGCTTTGAGCTCCCTTGAGACCAGTCCTGGGAGAGCCCATCCCTCCATCCATTCCTTAGGGAAATACTCTCCCTAAACACAGGGCTTTAAAGCCCCTTGTAAAAGCAACGCACAACCAGGCTCCATCCCAATTACCTGCTTTGCTCTCTGTCCTTGCTTTTTCCCCACTGTTCCCCCTAAAAGAACAGGGCAATGATGGAGCCAAGAAGCCTTTCCCAGACCCCACCACACAAGGCTGAACGGGATGCACTGGGATGCAGCCAGGTGATCCTTATATATGGGCAGAGCTCAGCTGGGGCTCGTCTGCACCCCAGGCACTGGAAAAGGAAGTGCCGAAAGAGCTGAGCAAGGAGTTTGGCATGTGGTGCCTGCCCAGGTGTGCATCCTGTCCCTGTCCCTGTCCCTGTCCCTGTCCCTGTCCCTGTCCCTATCCCTATCCCTATCCCATGTGCGGGATTGGGGCTGGGGCAGGTGGCCAATTCCTCCCCCACAAACGCAGCCCATTGCCCCGGGGGTGGCAGGGCCGTGTTCACCTTTCCAGGTCGTTGGAGGGAGGGAATGGCAATTCCTTCTGCTCCAGGGGATAACAGGATAAGGTGCTCCTGGCCCTGTGCTGAGCAGGGACACGGAGCTCCCGCATCCCATGGTTGCCACCCGGTGGGATCCTCCCTCCCTGAGGTCACACTCCGCTCCTGGCTCTTTTTCTTCCCCATAATGAGGTTAAGTGGGAATAAATTATGTTGGAAGAGCCCCCTGTCCCTCCAGATCCAAGAGGTGGCCCCGCGGGATTTCTAACAAGCATCATTAATAGAGATTGGCAGCCTGGCTGGGGCCTCGGGGGCTCTTAGAGCATCCCGCAGCTTTGGTCCCCATGCAGGGATCCCTGGATTAGGACCCCTTCCCTTTTGTGTATGGGACAGAGGGTTTCCAAAAGGAAAACGGATTCCATTTTAAAAATAATAACAATAATTAAAAAAAAAAAAAAGAAAAAAAAAAGGAGGAAGAACAAAAAAGAAAGATGATAAGGGACCGTGCTCAAGGATGCTCTGGTTTTTGGGTCATGGATCCGACATTGTGCCCATGGGAAGAGATGGGGAGCTGCGTCCTCTCCCACTCCAAAGGGTCTGCAGGGATGCACAGCACCCTTTCCATGACCTCCTTTCGCATCCCTTCCCACCCTCTCCCAGGCTGTAGCAGGCCACTGCAATAAGTTATAGTGGCAGCTGTGTTAAGAAACGCGCTTCCCTAGGGCTAAGCGTCAGGAACTCACAATAGTTCCAACTGGGGGGGACCCTGCCCGAGGGACCCTGCTCTCCGGGCTGTAAAAATAAAACCAAAAAAAAGCTGGGGCGGGAATTGAGGAGCGGCGGCAGGAGGGACGCTGCTCTTTGTGGCTCCGGCTCCGCCGTTTCCAGGGAGATGCTCCCGGCGCCGCATCCCTCTCCATCCCGCTGCGGCCCTTTGCAAGCGGCCGCGGCGGCGGCGGCTGCTCCCGCCCTGTTCCCAGCTGTCTTCCAGGCGCTCTCCCAGGCTCCCTGCCCAAGGCGGGCTTGACACCATATGGGAGAGAAAAGAGCGGGATATACAAGCTGTCTGCAAGGGGGAAGGCGGGCGGCCCGGGCGACTCAGCCGTGCGCCACACTCCGGCTTCTCTCCATGATTAAGTGCCCTGGGATAGCCCTGGAATATTCCCAGTGCTGGGCGATATGCTGGAATATGACCGAATGTGAATATGCTAAGATACCGCCTAGATCAGATCTTGTGCCCTGGGAAAGACTATAAACTTGCAGAAAGATTTGGGGTTTATAAAGGAAAGAAAAAAAATCTAAATGCAGAATAAAGCACCCTGACATTTCCAAATGCACAAAAGCCTCCTCCTGAACGCGGATCTCAGGAGATCTCCCTGAGCACCCAGAACTCTCCAGCAGCCCAATGTCCTCCTCTCCACGGCCCTGCTCACTGCAGGGCCTCTCTGCTGGCCACCCTCTCCACAGGCTTCTCCCGCCCTCACGTCCCTTTTCTCCAGCCTTTACATCCCTTTTCTCCCACCTTTACATCCCTTTTCTCCCGCCTGTATGCCTCTTTTCTCCCATTCATCCCCCGTCTGCCTTGGGAATCTGCTCAAGAAGCAGGTGCGAAAACTTTGCAGACACACTGGGACAAAAGCAAAGCGAGGGAGACACAGCCCGGAGCTGCTGTGCGGGAAACCGGGAATGTGGAGGCATTTGCCCTCTCTGCCATGGTGCCCAAGGGCTCGTCATGCCCAAGGCTTGGAAGAGGAGCCCACGGGAAGCACGGAGCTCTCACAGGCGAGCAGAGCTCCTCTTGCAAAGCCCAGGCAGGTGCAAACAGCCTCCCCAACCTCATTGTTCACCCAAGAGCGCCCGATCAGCCCGTGCACGAGCACCCCACGCACACGCACGAGCACCCAGGTTGCTTGTGCATGAGCACCCATTAGGTGCAGACACGAGCGCCCGGTCATCTCGTGCACGAGCACCCAGGGAGCACAGCCAGAGCGCAATTAATTAACACTGCAGCGCCCTGCTAACTTATGCACCCACTTAGTTCACGCAGGAGCACCTAACGGCATCGCACCCAACTGCACCGTGCACGAGCACCCCACGGATTTGTGCAGGAGCATCTGGCTATCCTTGCACGGGCTCCTGACCTGCACAGTTATTTCAAGTGCCCAGGAGCAGACGCTTTTAGCACCCGGTTGGCTCGTGCATGAAAGCTTCAAACAAAGCCAGTCCTTGGATTTATGGAAAAAAAAAAGGGGTGGGGGGGGAGGGAAGAGAGAGAAATGCAGAACCTGAGAGAGAAAAAATGCAAAAGAAAAAAAGAAAAAGGAAAGGGAGAAGCGGTGTCCTTTCGGGCCTGACATCCCCAAGCCAACCAATGGAGCTTTCCCAGCTCCTTCCCAGTCTTGGCACAAAGGCCAGGAGCAGAAGGAGGATGGCGAACGGCAAGAAGGCCATGCAACCCCCCAAAACGCTCCCATCTGCCAGGGAGAGGGTGTGAAGAGGAGGGAGGCAGGCGGTGTGAAGGGCGCCTGGCACAAAGAGGAAGGGGCTGATTATGCTGTTATTTCTCCACTTGCAAACCCCATTAGGGGACTTTTCTCAGGCTCTTTGGGATGCTTAAGCTGCCCATTTAGCAGCGGGAAGGGCCCAATTAAAAGAAAGACAAAGGGGGAGCCCAGCCTGCCTTAATTGCAAGGGGTTTCAGTCTAATGAGGATTAGGTTCAAGAACAGGGCTAAGGGAGCAATCCAATAGCCGTGGCTGGGCCACACAGGGGCCTTTTAACGGGAGCACCAAGAACTGGAGCGCACGGAGAGGGTGCTGAGGAGACGGTCCGGTCCCCATGCCCAGCACTCCATAGGGAGTAAGGAGGAGTCTCCCACATCTCAACTCAGCAGCCATGGGACGAAAAGAAGAGAAATATGTTTTTATATATAAAGGTACATATGCTTCTAGAGCTTTATAAATGCCCCAAATGGGGGTATTTTTATAGGGATCGCGAATGTCCCTGGGAAAGGGTGACATCCCTCATCTCCCTGCCCCTGTCCCCAGTGTAAAGTTGGAGAGAGCTGGAGTGGCGCAAGGAAGATAATCTTCCTTTTTCTAACTATTTTTTTAATGTGTGCAAAAACATTATATGTACAAATGTGTTATAATACTATATAGATTATACGTAGTGATGCACTGAGGTGAGAGCCTCCTCCTCTGTTCCCTTCTTGGAAATGAAGGGCATCCTCTGGCCTCTTGCACCTGGATTCTGCCGGTCCCGGGAAGGGTGTCCAGAGCAGAGGGACTCAGCAGGGAAAATCTGGGAGTCCCGACCCCCTGATGGGACCAGTGCTGCTCAGTGGCACTATGGTACAGTATCACATCAGCAAGATTGAGGCCTGAGGCACTCAGTGCACTGATGGTTCCTGGACCACGTTGTTCCTGCAAGGTAGGGGACCAAGCTCTGGACAAGGGATGCTCCGGGGATGCAGGGCAGCTCCATGCGCGGGAGCATCCCCGGAACTGCATCTTGCCCCGCGCAGCCGGCGAGCGCATCCTGCAGCGCGATGCCACGAGAGGGCAGAGCAAACCCGAGCATTGCAGCGAGGAAGCCCTGCAGAAAATCCTGCAGAAAGCCCTGCAGAGCCGCCCAACGCCGCCTGCTTTCACGCACATATCCGAGTGCTGCTGTGCAAAAGGCGATGCAGCCCCTCGAGGGCCCTGCTGCTGATTGATGGCACGGTCTCCAGCCGTCCCTTGCACCCTCCCCGTGCAGCCAGGGTGGAAAGAAGGCGATTTTGGAGCCCAGGGATTGCAGGGCTGCCTCATGCTGCAGAAACCCGCAGTGCTGGCTCTCTGCAAAACCCCAGAGGGAACCTGAGCTCCTTGCGGATCGCCTGGTCCCACTGGGATGCCCTCCCTGCTTGGGCTGTGAGCAGTTTATGGCCAGCGGTAGCTGATACTACCAGGTGGCTGCTGTAATAAATAGTAATAATAATGCCGGGAACCTCACATGTCGTGAGCACCGTCCCTGCAGACGCCGCACGGTCGGAGGTGGGAGCAGGAGCCCGATTTGTCACTTCCCGGGGAGACGGTGACAAGTGTCTCCTTTCTGCCAGCACCGTCTCTGCCAGCCCTGGCGTATCAGCTCCTTGCTGGGTCTCTCCCTGCCGCCCCCAGCATTAATCATCCCATCCCGGCGGCACTGCCCACGCCACTGCCGCGCCAGCTCGTGATGCTCTCATGCCACCCACCTGCAGCAAAGTCACGGCTCAGCCTCCGGCTTCGGAGCAATTGGCACCTGGGGGAGAGCCTGGCTGCTCTTTAACCCCTTGCAACCCAAGGTGCATCCCCCCATGTGCATCCTCCCATGTGCATCATTCAATGTGCATCCCACCAAGTGCATCCCACCAAGTGCATCCCCTCAATGTGCATCCCCCCATGTGCATCCCCACATGCGCATTCCCCAAAGCGCATCCCCCCATGTGCATCCCCCCACTTGCACCCCACCACGTGCATCCCTCCATGTGCATCCCACCTGCATGCAGGAGGCCAAGGGATCCTCACCTGGGCCTGAGACCCCCTCCAGGTTCGAGCAGGAGCTGGAAAATGGGATTAAAAGCAGTGATTTGCTTTCCCATGCTGAGAGGAAAATAGGGACAAGGGATTAGCTGCAGAGCGAGCGTGTTGCGCAGCACCTGGTGCTGCATGGATGGATAAGAGCAGTGCCCAAGCGGGACCCAGATGCTCTGTCCCCTTCCGCTGCTCCCTGCCACCGAGTCCTGCAATAGGGCAATGCCACCAGTGGGTCCCACACTGTCCCTGCCGGGCAAAGAGAGACCTTGTGCTGCCTTCCTCCAGCTCAGGGTGACACTGAGGGGGACATAAATGTCCTGGAAGGGGCTCTGAGCTTCAGACCTAAACTCTAGAGCTCCTCTGAGTTGAATGCAGCCCATGGAGATGAGGGAACCAAGCTCTTCTAGTCATGGAAAATGCTCCCATCCCACTCCTGGTCTTGAATTCCTGCATTATTTATCTGGCTAGAACACAAGGCCAGCAGCATTCCCAAGCACGCAGGAAGGCCTGGATAACGTCTCTTTCCAAGGGGGTATCAGACTTTGCATTAAAATACAGCAAGAAGCTGAGAAAGGGCAATAAAAGAAGACGAACGATGTGCAGGTGCTGGCCTGGATCCCCTGGAACGAGCAGCACTAAGTCCCCAGCTCCGCTCCCCACTTTTTCCCACTGGCTCTTTTAGCAGGGAATTTCTCTCCCTGTTGAAATCCATGGCTCTGAACATGCCGAGGATTTCCAGGCCCTGCTCCCGAGTCAAGAGGTGCAGCTGCAAACGCGCTGACTGTTCTGCTCCGGGGATGCTTGCTTAGCTCTCATCGCTAATTCGGGAGAAACGTGACGGATTTCAAAGGGAGACTTAAGGAAACCTCGGAGAGGGGGAAGCTGCGGAGGTTTGGAAGGTGAGGAGGAGGAGGGAAGCGGAGCGGAGCGTGCCGGCGCGGCGGGATCGGGGAGCCGCCTCCCCGTTCCCACTTGCACGGGGACCCTGCACGTGTCCCTGTGCGACACCCATCACCGTGGGAAGGCAGAGGCGGCTCCGCAGGGCGCCCTGCTGCTAAACCCGAGCAGCTCGGAGCGCGCTTGGCTTTGGAAAGCAACAGGCAGGCTCAGATTGGGGTCCAGATTTGCTAAATAGCTGCTTTTCTACCCGCTTGCGAGGGGCAATGCCTCCCGCTTGGATCTAGCTCTGCTGCAGCCAGCTGGGCTCGGCTCCCTTCCCGTCAGCTTTCCTGGGATACAACAAGCTTGAAAACTCCCCTGGGAGGCTGTGGGCTGCCGTGAGCAAGAAAAGCCCTCCGGGAAGGCTGGCATTCCCAGCGCCCTCCCTCCTGCTGCATTTCCCACGGGGCACGGGGCAAAAATGGGGGTTTTGCATGTGCTGAGCACGCTCCTGCTGTTTCCTTATCAAATCTCATCTCATCGATCTGAGGAGTGACTGCGAGCCAAATTCAATTTCTGCTTAATGCATTTCTGGTGGAGAGAGGCATCCCAGCAGGAGGAGGCCGGGAAGAGCTTCCCGAAGGCCCCGACTGCCCTGCATTCCCATGCCTGTGCATCCAAACCGTGCGGGTCCCCCCCAAAGCAGGACACAGCTCCCGAGCAAGCAGCTCTTTGCAAAGGCAAGTTTCCAGCTGGGTAAAGCAGGATTTATCCCTGCTAAGCTGCATCCCAGCGAGATGAGCGCTGGAATGTTGCAGGCAGGAACACGTCCCAGAATTAACCTTTTTGTGCCTGCCTCATTAGCCTCATTAGCAGCGTCCTTGCCATGCGCAGGGCAGGGTGACCGGGTGTCCCTGGGGAGGAGGTGAACTCTGTGCGTGGCCCTGGAGACTGTGGGGCGTTGATTGCAGGGTTGGGAATTGCAGGGTTGGGAATTGCAGGGTTTGGACACGGGTTTGCAGAGCACAAAGCCCGAAGGGCTGAGCTCACCTCCCACGTTAATCAACCTTGGACGCGAGCAGCTCGTTTGCTTCTCTCCCGAGGTATTTCAGAGGAATTATCAATATCCATTGAGAGCAGCCGCTGTCAGAGACAGGATGCAGGGGTTGATGGCCATGGAAAGAGGAGCTGCTGAGCGGAGTCATCGATCAAACATCCTAATGGGTTTGGAGATAGAGATGCTGCCTGAGCAGTCCCGGCTCCTGGCGGGCTGGCGAGGCGGGAACCCACTCTGCCGGTCTGGGAACGGGAGCTGGTTCTTGGCACACTGTGTTCTTGGGAAAGCACCGCTGGAAAAAGGGCTTCGCAGAACCCCCGGGCTCTGATAAAGGAATATTGTAGCCCACATCTCCGAGGTCTTGGCCCCTTCCTTCCAAGCCTTTCCTGGATGATGTGTTTGTCTGAAGGATCAAGATCCTTTTGAAGGATCAAGACCCTTCACAAGCATGGGAGCTTTCCCAAAGCGTAGCAGCCAGGCAGATAAGGAAGATCAATAATCAATATTATCTCCAAAGCAGCCTTGGGAACACCCTTTTCCCAGGGCAGATGCTATCAGGTGCGTGTTGGAGAGGCAGGAAATGGGCACAGGACAAGGATGCTCCTGCGGGTTCCCCTTGGTCATCGCCACCCTTGCTCACCAAGGCACGGAGGTATCTGGAGCAGACACCACTATTGGCACTAGCAAAATGTATTTTAGACATGCCTGGGCTTCCCGCTCTCCAGGAAGGTGAGAACTTCCAAAAGAACATATGGACAGGAGGACCCGATGCGAAGGGAAAAGCGCCTGTTCCCCCAAGCCCATAGGGAAGCACCCGGTTCAGGATCTGCGGCCGCAGAGAAGACCAGTTGCAATGTGCAAACTGCTCATTTGTTCCCAGCGGTGCAGCCGGAGAAGGGGTTTTATCCAAATAAAGTCCTTTCTGCTTTGATTAATTGTCCCTTTTTGTCATGAACAATGCAGAACAACACAGGGATAATATTGATGCTGGGGAAATGGAGAAGACAGTCGCTCCAACGCTGCCATTAACAGCTCCGAGCAAGGAAGGCCGATCCTGGATGTGTTAGAGCCGCGGAAGAAGTGCCGGGAAGGAGGAATGTCCCCTGTTAGCCGAGCTCCTCGCGTCCCCGGGATTACAAGAGCAGAGGGATGCTCTGCTCCTCGCTGCCTGCGGCTGCCCCAAGTTCACTTCAGCGTCACCCCAGCATCCACAAACCGGGAATTACAGAGCCCTTTCTGCCCCACGGAACCCTCCCAACGGGGCTATCACAATCCAGTGGGAATGCTGCATCCTGCTGCGGATGAGCAAGGATGTGGCAAACGGGCGAGCTTCCTGCTCTGCATGGAGAGCAAGGGAAGGGAAGATTTTTTCCCGAAAATCCAGGTAATCCTGCAGGATCCCTCGCCTGGAGACCTTCGGGTACACTTATTTTGCCATTGTCCCTGGGAAAAGGAACTGCGGTGCTTCCCTGCTGCTGCTTTTAAACTAATTGCATTCCCTTTAAAGCAGAGCCCTGCTTTAAAACACACAAAAAAAAGCATTTTTCAAACAAAAAATGCTTCATTTACGGGTGCATTTTACAAGGGCCACCGAAGGGCGGAGCTCTCCAACACAGCCCCTGCCTAGGCTAAATGTGCCCTGGGGCAGCGACCTCCGTGGCAGGAGGAATCCTGCAAGCCCTGGGAAGCTGCTGCCGAGGTTCCTCTTGTCCCACAGGTTGTCCCCTCGCTTGTGTTTGTCCTACCTGTCCGGCTAGCTTCCTACGGGAGGCTTTATGGTGCACGGTGCAAGGACTGGGATGGGAGAGCAACCCCAGGCAGGATGCCCGGATGGAGGGAAGGTGGAGGAGATCTTCCTGAATTTCCCCATGCTCTGGTCCCTGGAGCTCCCTGCTCTGAGGTCACCCCCAAGCTGTATTTACTCTCCTTCGGAAAACCATTAGGGAATGGTTCCAAGGTCCCAAACCTCGCTGGCCATCAGGGCAGTTCACAAGGAGAATGAGGTTAGCAGCCTTGGCAGCCACACAGGGAATAAGCATGGGAAAGGGAAGGGATCCCGGTGATTCCGAGGGGCTCCGGCCTTGCAGCATTCCCATGAAAAAGGTCCCCTCCCCATTTCCCCCCCTTATTAATTGCTTTGCAAACGTGAAACCCATTGGCTCCACATCCAAACCGCAGAATCCCAACCTGGTTCCCGCAGCCTGTCCCAAGGAGGCCCCGGGGGGCTCCCCTTGCAGCCCCCCCATTTTTCCCACCTCCCTCCAGGCTGCCCTTTGTGCCCAGGGACCTTCTTGCCAAGAAAAAAAAAAGAAAAAATGAAAAAAAACCCTCATTTTCTGGCGAGGGTTTTGATTAAAGGAGCGTGGCGGGGGGCTCTCCGGAGCCAATATTGGCTGTGGAGCAGCCGGGGGCGCGGACGGGCCGGGAAGCGGCGCGCGGATGCCTCCGTCCCGGTGCCGCGCTGGTGGCGGGAGGCCCCTTAGCAGCGCCCGGAGATCAAAGCGGAGCAGCCCCCCTGTGCACCGGGGACCTCGGGGGAACAAAAGCATCAAAGTGAATCAAATGAAACTAATTGAAGGGCTTTAGCATTAAATAACGAGCGGGAGGCTTTCATGAAACGCCAGCTTCTTCCCGTCAAAATCTACGGACGTGCTTCCAAGAAAACCCAAGCGACAACCTCCACCCCCCAACAACAACAGGGACAACAGTGGAAAACCCAAACACGTCACACAAAAGGGACGGATAATTAAGGCTGGGCGGCTGCCTGGCCCTCCGCATCCCTCCGCTTTCCCGTTTGGGAAGCTACCAGCTGGATGGAGGCTTGCGGAGAGCCCTGGACCGCTCAAGCGCACGCCCAGAGTGCCTTATTGCCTGGAATGGAGCTGCTTCCGTGGATCAAGGCTGCTCAAACATGGGAAAAACCTATGGATCCTCTGGGAATAGGGAAAAGCCCCCCCTTGCACCCCAAGAGCGGGACACGAGCCATGCAGCGGGATCAGTGGTGGGATCCACAGCAGGGCCCAGCTCTCCCGCAGCCGCCCGCGGATTAGAAGCAGCAGAGGACGGACCGGAGCGAAACCCATGGGAAGGTCCTCGTTAGGCGCTGGCTAAGCCCGGCTTGTGGCCGCGAGGAAAGGCAGCCACATGAGGACAATTAGACTGAATGATGTCCAGTGCCAGAAGAGGAGCTGAGAGGGCGACTCCAGCCCGACTCCAGGCAGGCTCAATGTCTGGCCTGCCCCATCGCTGCCACTCATACATCACCGATCAAGGGAAGCCCCTGCAGGTTGTTTTAAGCCAGGGCCAGCGGGAGGTTGGGCTAATGAGTAAAATCTGAACATTCCTCGAATTTCCCATCCATCCCGGAGCGAGGGCAGGCTGGAGGAAGGGGGATGGGGACAAAGTGCCTCTCTGCAGGGAGATGCTGAAGGAGGGAGAAGATGCCTGGGCTGAGCACCAGGATCACGGAGCTGCCTCCTCTTTCCTCCCAGAACATCCAGTCTTCCCTCTGGGATGAGAAGGAGCTGGGATGAGACAATCGGAACACTCCCGGAGCGGAGCAGCGTCCTCCCTGTGCATGGACCAGCACATCCTTGTTGGAGACACCTGGGAATCTGTGTTGGGATCCAATGCAATAACCCCCTGTTATTGCATCCGTGTTGGGATGCAATGCAATAACCCCGTTGTTGCATTCCCTGATCCCGACATCCAGCCTTACCCATGGCAAAACCTGTAAATAAACCTCACCCACCTATTCAGCTCCTTAAAAGGGGGAAGTGGAGGAGGGGGGAAGTAATTAAAAGACATCAAAGAGACGGCAGGAAGGAAAAGAAGGCATTTTAAAGAGGAAAGAAAAGGGGAAAACAACCCGCTCCTGATCAATAAAATTGCAGGGCTCAGGAGAGCCAGGTTTATTTAAAGCAGAGCCATGCAAGAGCGGAGAGCGAGCTACTCAACAAGCAAATCTCGCTGCAAGAACTGCAAGACAGGCAGGATAGGATGGAGCTGGGTTTAAATCCCACAGCGCTGGAGCTGGGCTTACATGTCAGCCAAGCTTTCGACGCCGAAAAGCAAAAGCGAAGCAAAGGGAAGGGAGGGAAGGCCGAGAAAAGGCCAGCTTGCGCTCCCTTTCCTGCGTTCATGCAATCAGCATCTTGTGCCCGTCGCGGAGACAAGCTGCCTGCCGGGATTCGCGTCCTGCGGCCCCGGCGCTCTCGCCCAGGCATTTTAATTACATCCATCTATTTCCACTCACTAGGTCTGTCACTTCCAGCAGGACGGCGCGGGTGACGTTGTGGGAAGCACCGGTCCGGATTAAGGAGCCGCGGCGCCTTTTCCCACCCCTCTCTGCCAGGTACCTGCACGCAGATGACAGATGGTCAGGGGCCGGTTAGTCCCCCTAATGAGCTGGTATAAAAGGGGATGGCTCCTGAAACACATGTATATTTTCAATTAACTAAAAATATTCCCGGCTCCCGGGGCTTTGGCGGATCAGAAGGGTACGGAGACCGGGCACGGAAATGTGCCAGCAAGCAGAAAACGGGGTTTTTAGGCTCCCCAGTAATCACCATTACTCCAGTTTCTTGTTCTCCTTGCTCCAAGCACCTATGAAAACCAGACTTGGTGGAAGGGTTTTAAGCAAGTGCTCTGAACTTTGCTGTATTGCCGGACATCTCCTAAAGCGGAATCTTGTTTTCCTCTCAGGAGATGATGATAAATCCCTCCAAATTTATCTCAAGGTGCCTGTTACGGTGTGAGGGGTTTCAGTTCGGTGTCCCTTTCCCAAGGAACACGACACATAGGACCAGCAGAAGCTAAAACAACCACCAGGCTTGCTTGGATGAGGATGAGGATGAGAGTGGATGGGCATCAGGGGATGAAGATAACGCCAAGCAGAAGGAGGTGCAGAGATTACGGCGTGGGAAGAGGGCGGCTGCTCACGGCCTGAGCCGATGGGAAGCAGCAGATCTGCAGAGATTTGCACCAGCTCAGAGCTTAGCTGCAAAAGGGAATCCAGTTTAACCCTCTGGAAATGCGCTATTAGACTGGGGCGCACTGGAAATAATCTTGCGGTACCTTCAGCACCGCCCAGCTGAGGCCTGACTGATTCAAAACACACATACCCGCGTATGGAAGCGGGATCTATAAGTGGTGGGGAAACAAACCCCCACATCCACGTGGATTTGCCGTTCTGCTCTGCTGAGCGGACAGCCACCACTCGGGTTGTCTTCCCATTGCCCCATCTCACGCAGGGTTGAGGTTGGATTTGCAAGTTGTCCTTCTGGCTGCAGTTCTCGGGGAAACAATAGCCTGATTGTCCCTTTGTTTAGCCATAAACACAGCACAGGGATGAGGGGGAATCTCCCTGATTGGGAATCTCAACCTTCCCAGGCTTCTTGTGGGAGCAGAGTGAAAGCCATGCAGGGAATAGTATTCCTAACCTCCCTTCCAAGCATTCCTAACCTCCCTTCCATGCTCCTTTCTGCAGGAGCATTGATTCCAAGACATGCGTTGGGCTCTCACAGCCATTGCTCCAGTTGACTCTTTCCTGGGATGAGAAAACAAGTGGATATAGAACTTAAATCCCATTGATGGAAAAATTTAGAAGGGCTAGAGGTGGCTCTCCCAGCTCTGCGCTCTTACCTACGGTCAAGCTGTGCCAGCAGAGCCAAGACCGCAACCAAGTTGTCCCGTGAAACCTCTTGGAATCCTCCAGTTTTTACCTGGGAAGGACTCAGATGGGAAACGTAGGGCAAGAAGGGGCAGCGCGTGCGGAAAAGGCAGGATTTGGTGCTGCCGGTGGTGGCTGCGGCCGCCGCCACGGCTCCCGGCGCTGCCCTGGAGATGAAATGCGCTGCAGAAACCAAGGGTCTTGACCCGTGGTGTTAATTAAAGACCCCACCGAGGGTTATTTTATTTATTTTTCAAGAGCTGGCGCTGCTGCCCCGGCCCAACTCCATCCCGGGTAATTACCTGCCCCCCCGGCCGCGGTGGCAGCTGTGACACGACACAGCGTGTGCCCCACAACCGGGGGGGACCCAGGAGCCACATGAAAGGTGAGCCAAGGGGGTATTCAGCGCACAGCCCCGCTGCTAGCTCATTAAAGCACCAAATTCGCAGGTCGCCTTTAAACTGTTTATCCATTATTGAAAATACCATATGTTACATGTCCGTGAAGATCAGCTTTGGGCCGCGAGATAAGCGGCCGCCGTTTATTCTGCCCCGTCTCCCTCCAGGCTTCTTTAATTGCACCCATCACTCCCACTCCTCGTGTGGGGCTGCGTTCCTGGCCCGGCAAGGGAGCAAATCCCATTTTTTTTTCCTCCTGGAAGGAAGGAACAAGCTGCATTTCCCGCACACCAGCCCTCGAGCGAGAGACATTTAGCAGCCGCCAGGAAATTTCAGCCGGGATTGGGATTTATTTTAAGCTGCCGGCCTTTAAATTTTTCATGCAGCCTTTTCCCTTTGCGATGCAGCCGGCGCGGGCAGGGAGCTGGGAATGCCGTGTTTGCATGCCAGGCACGTCGGGAAAGGCCGGAGGGTTTCACACCACCCCGGCACTCCCCAGGATTATCTCCAGGAATGACTCCCATGGTTTTCCTTTCCTTTAGCCCAATTCCAGGCGATGCCGATGGGGGATCCGCGCAGCAGGGACGGCCTTCCCACCCATGGTGTGCAATGCCAGGCAATGCCAAAAGGGAGGCTCAGGGTGCTGCCTGCTCTAAGGACTGCTTGGAGCATCCTGCTATAATTCCTTATTTCCCGCTGCTCACAGCTCTGCTGGATTTCAAGCATCTAAGCTGAAATTCTCCCCAGGAGATGCCGGCTTCTGCAGGGAAGACGATGCCTAAGGCAAACTCGGAGGGCACGAACCTGACTCTGCAGCCTTAACAAAGTTCTTTCCAGTGTGCAATAATTTCCTAGCATCAGCTCTTCCAGACCTTTGTCCGGCCTTTATATTTCCCTGAATATGACCTGGAAAAGGTGCTGCTGGCGAGTGCTGCAGCTCCCGACCGCGCAGTTTCGCCAAGCCGCAACGAAAGGTCCGGCCGGCCCTGGTAGAGACAAACTAGCACAGATTTGGTTGTGACCACATTGGTCATTTCTGTGAGATGCCATTACTCGGGAAATCGGGATTCGGGAATGAGGAAATGGGGATTTTTTTCCCCCATGGGGGCAGCATTGCTGTGATCACTGCTCATAGACGGCACCATCCACAGGACTTCAGGACGTGCAAATATTTCCATGGTTTAGGAGCTTTGAATCGCCACTGCTCCCATTCCCATTGGAAGAGCACATTAAAAACTCTTTAATCTGTTGTGCAAACACACAGGTGCCCTATTCCTGCTCGAAGTCGGGATTCCGGGTCGGAAAAGCGGCCCTGCTCACACCTGAAAACGCTTATTTGCCTCTTCTCCCCAAACGGTGCCAAGCCTCGAGCGCCCATCCACCACGGAAGAGCTTCAGGAGCAGCTTCCCAGGAGCCCAAACGGAATCACCCGGCGAGGTGTTCCCAAGGCAGCAGGTTCCGGCTGCAAGCTGCCCTTGCACAGCAGCGAGGGGCATCGTTAACGTGTTAATTATTCATGGAGCGGCAGACGGGCACGCGGAAGAGGAGGCTCCCGGCTCCTCCTTATGTCCAGACTTGTCCTTCGGTCGGCGCAGCGGAGCCATCGGCCACCTGCACGGGACAAGGCCGTCGTTAAAATCCCAATTAGCAAACACTAAGGGAGGCACAAAAAGGGATTCTGCCAAGCTAGCTCTCCATTCCACCCCCTTCCTTCTTTTTTTTTTTTTTTTAATAAAAAGGACAGGACACCATGGAAGATCCTGGGAAACCGGGGCTCCCACAGCACCCCTTCCACCTGGCAGTGTCCCTGCTGAATGGGTTTGTGTTGTTATCCATCCTGGGAAGGAAGGGGGTCATTTAAAGCACCTTCATCAGAGCAGGCTCCCTCCCAACCCTGGCTCCTAATTGCCACAAACCATTAACGGAGCTGATAAAGGGGAAGGGCGGCAAACAGGCCCGACAGAAACTCCAAGTCCCTTCATCCGCAAGGATGCAAAGCAGGGAGGCACCTGGCACGAGGGCTCAGGCGGATGGAGATGCTTGGCCAGCGCACATCCGCCCTAGGGAAAGGGCAGGGAAACCTGCACAGGCAGCTCCGGACCAGGCGGAGCCATGGAATGACCTCTGGGATGCTCCCGCTGGGGAGTTTGGATCAGTCCGGTCCAAATACTAGTAAAATCCTAGGATTTTTCCCAAGGTTTGGAGCTATCATAAAGGTTTGGAGCTATCATATTTCTCCAGCAAAATGCAGGGGAGCAAATGTCTCCCATGTCCATGAATTAGCTAGGGAATATCTCAATATTAGGCAGAGAGCGAGAGAGAGGATTGCATGGTTGGGCTTTAAAGAGCCTTGCATGGTCCTTCCTACCTGGTTATGGGAACAGCTTTCCATTCAGTGCAATTATTTTGGGATAAAGCTGAGGCCATGAGAACTCAGGGTCTTTTTTCTGGACGCCCATGGGATGCTCGGGGTCTCCTCACCGTGTCCCTTGTTGGCTTCTTTTAACTCTGCCGAGCTTTATCCAAGTGACACGAAGTGACTCCAAGCCACGGTGACAGAGGCAGGGGGACGAAGCCACCACGTTCATCTGCGTGCAGCACTAAACAAGTGGAAACTTCCACCGAATGCCACGAAATCTCCACTCTGGAGCTGCCCAGACGTGCCCATCTGCAGCCCGCAACCACCCACGGAAACGAAGATCTCCTTGCAATTAAAAGGTCCAGCGTGATGCTCGGGAGAGGATGGAGAGAGGTTGAAATGCTTATTTTCTTCTCCACCCGCATGTGCAGACACACACCTGTATTGAAACGGGAGGCTGGGAGAACAAGAGTTTGGGGTGGATCCTGGGGGATTCTGCTGCAACTTGCACCAGGGCTTGCCCGAGAAGTGCTGGGGAGGGATGGGATGAGGGGGTGTTTTAGGGGCCGGAAAGCTCATAAAAAATGGGGTGAAGGGGTAAAAAAGGTCATAAAAAATGCTGTGTAAAAAGAGGTCAGCGGCATAAGAAAAAGGCTCTCGGGACAGAGAGGAGCCTGCTTCCCAAATGAGGGAGTGCGAATCCCAAGATGCCAAGCAGATTTTTTCCTGGTGATTGCCAAAAAAAAGAAAAAAAAAAAAAAAAAAGACAAAAAAAAGGCATGAACACCCAGAAGGGTAAAAATTTGCCAAGAAAATCGAAGCTTTGTTTTCTGTGTCCTTTCGAGCTCCTCCTGGGTTTGTTCGCGGGGAAGGGGCACCAGGAGCGCGTCCTCGCATCCCGCGGGCCCCGGAGCAAAGCAGATTATTCCATTAGCGGTTGTAAACAAGCGGGCCCTTTCTCAAAATATTTATTTTAGGAGCCAAATGAAATGTTCCGGCCCTTTGGGAACCCGGGCCGCCCTTTCTGCGGGTGCTCCTCGGGGCTCCCGACGCCGCGGCGCTCTCGAAAGGCATCGCGGGGCTCTTCTGGATTAGTGACCCATTCGAAGGGGTCCTCATTGACGGCGGGCGCGGGTCTCTCAAAGAGTCCATTGGGCGCCGGGTACAAAGGAGTTTAGCCGGAGATGAAGAGTTTACAAAAAAAGTTTGTAGGAAACCGGGGAGGCCTTTTAAAAAGAGAATAAACTGCCACTGCTGGGCCCGGGTTGAGTTAATCTGATTAGGCCAAGCTCATCAACGGCTCTGCTGAAAAGAATGAGGCAGGGGGGGAAAGAAAAGCTGGGGACGGGGCCAAGGAGAAAAACGCGGGACCTTTTTACTAGGGAAGTCAAACAAAACCTATTGTGGCGGAGCATGCTTGCCTACAGATGGCAAAATGACAAATCTTTTCAAAGCAAAGCAAATATAATTGATGGCTTTCTTTCTCTCCAGGTATGGGAACAGACACTTAATAAGATTAAGGGAGGGCAAAATGAAAGGGAGCTGCAGAATACCGCAGATATTTGCGGCGGCTCGCGGGATGGCAGAGCCCTCTGAAGTTTGCCTCCCGTGCCCCAAACCTGGGGGAAAAAGAGAAAAAAATGAGCACGTTTGGTCCATCTTCCCATTGCCTCCTGCCTGCCGGGTTCAGTTGCCAGCATCACCCCTACCCACGTCTTGCTTTGGCACCCAAAGGAAGCGACCGTGTCATCCTGTCACCCCCTTTGGGAGATATTTTGGGGGGAAAAAAATGAACGATGGACTAAAAACCTCACCAGAAAGCGGCATCGTGGCCCAGACCTTCTCGGGAGATATTCGGGGTCTGTATTTTGAGCAGCCAGCCCCACGCTTGGCGCCGGCACAGGCAGCCCCTATAATTAAGAACAGTATCAGTGGAAGGCATGTAAGGAGATTTTCTCCCCAAGGCCACTTAATACAGATGTAATTGACTCTATTTTCTGCTTTTTGCACATGGATTGCTGCAACTCAGCCCCTATTATCCCCCGACAAATGAACAGGATCCAGTGAAAGGGCCCTCTTCAGCCGGGACCCGTTTGGGAGAATGGAGCACTGGGCTGTGTTAAATCCAGACACAACGCGGCTTCATTCCCCCCCTTTTCATCCCCGCCGCCTATGGAAGATGTTTTTTCCAGCTAGGAGTAAGTCAGCAAATATGCGTTTGGGCAAAACGTTGGCACTCGCTGAAGAAGGGAACATCTGTCCCAATCAGCTGGGCTATTCTGCGGCGGCGCCGCCGAAACACAAAACCGGGCCCGCGTCTTGGGGAGAAAAAGGCTTTTTTTGTGTGTTTGCACTTGCATTTCGCTTTTGCCGGAATTTATAAGGGCGGGGAAGGAGGAAGGGAGGCGAGAAAAGAAATCAAAACCCATTCGCTGCAGCGTCAAAGAGCTCCAGCAAAATCTCCATTTCTAATGCCGCACAATTCCCACCGTGTTGCATCCTCAAAAGGATGCCCTTCAAAATGGGTAATGGTTTATTAGCACAGACGGTAATTTTCTTGGAAATCTCTTAGCACGGAGTGAAAAGAGTCGCTGTGTTTCCTTGGGGCAGAATCTTGCATCCACAGGATGCACGGGGTGTGCTGAAACGAGTCTAAAAAGAGTGAAATTGCACCAAAATCACAGAATTGTTATGGTCGGAAAAGACCTTTAAGGTCATGAAGTCCAACTGTGATCAAGAGGGGACCATCCAGACACGAACGGGAAATGCTTGGCCCATCCCAAGGCTCAACATTTTAGAAAAACTCTTGTATTTTCCCTGAGAATTTCCCATCTTCTCCCCACGGCCACCTTGCAGCTCCAGATCCTTTTGCTTATAAAGGGATTTTCAGTAAACCTGGAAGGGCAGATCCACAACAGGCAACTCCTTCCCGAGCTTTCATGCACGTAAGCAGGAATTCCATACGGAGCAACTTGGGTTGCAGCGCTGCAGCAAAACACTTAATCTACGGGTGCTCAAGGACAAGTCTTGGGGTTTTCCACCCCAAAATCTTCATTCCGTGCAGATTTCCAGCCCCCAACCAGTGCAAACACGAGGTGTGCAAAGGATGCTCAGGATGCAGCGCAATTTGTCCCCACCGGAGCCCCTGTGGGAACCTCCTCCCAAATCCGCCAGGCTTTAATGTCTTCATTTCTCCCCCGGCACGGCCTTCCCGGCGCGGCAGGGATGATTGCAGGGGATAAAGCAGGGCAAATCCAGCCGGGATTAGGTGCCCAGCTGTCCATGCCCCGGCCCGGGGACGCGGCGGCACCAGGAATGCCCAAGCAGGACGCGGGACGGGAACAAAACCCCCATCCCACCCCCAGCCTTTTCCGAGCTTTTTTCCACCCCAGCTGCAAGCTTGGCAGTTCTGCTCCTAAATTTTTAGGCACTTTGCTCTAATAAAATCGGGTTTAGGGATCAAATGGAGCGGGGAAGCCGGTGCGTATCCGGGCTGGAAAAGCAGGGACCTCGAGAAGCAGTTTGGTCCCTCTAGTCAAGCACAAATATTTGGGGTAAATGCAAATATTAATAACCTGCCTCGTGTTGTCAGCGCAAGGGGTGGAAAGAAGCTATAAAATTTGTTTCAAAACAACGTAATGTGCATGGACACAGGTTTTTTTTTGCTTGTTTTTATGGGATGGAGATTATATATATGGGACAAGGGAATCGCAGGGATTTTCACATAAGCCTTAAGACGACTTATTCTATAACATTAGTGTGATGGGTTTGAAATGCCAGCAAGTCCCCGCAGGTCCTTGCAGGGGCGAGGGGCGCGTGGGAAGCGCACCGCGCGAGGTGCCTCCCGCTGCAAAACTCACTCATTTGGCGTGAAATTCCCACTGGGATTATGCAACGGCAGCGCGGCCGCGGGGGGTGGCACCGCGCTCGGCTTCTCCCGTGCAGATCCTGAAATTGCGGAGGGGGAAAAAATAAGGAAAAACGGGCAAAGAAGGGGAAAAAAACAGCGCTAAAAAGGA
>NW_020455999.1:1199503-1315653 GCF_003342845.1 Nothoprocta perdicaria | reverse complement strand
GGGGGGGGGTGTGAGAGGTCTGGGTCCCGGTGCATGGGGGGGGTCCCGGTGCACAGCAGCCCCCCAGGCTGGTGCATGGGGGGCGTCTCGGTGTTTGGGGTTCCCGGGGCTGGTGCACGGGATGGGGGGGTGTTCCCGGTGCACGGGGGTCCCGGTGCGGTGCTGACGGCCCCTGCCCGCTCCCGCAGAGCTCGCGGCACTCCAAGCTGGAGAAGGCCGACATCCTGGAGATGACGGTGAAGCACCTGCGGAGCCTGCAGCGGGCGCAGATGACGGGTGAGCGCGGGGGCCGTGACGCCCGGGGGGGACCGCGGGGGGGCCACCGCGGGCCCGGCTCTCACCCCGTGCCTCTCTCGCCCTGCAGCCGCACTCAGCGCCGACCCCACGGTGCTGGGCAAGTACCGCGCCGGCTTCAACGAGTGCATGAACGAGGTGACGCGGTTCCTGTCCGGCTGCGAGGGCGTCCCCGCCGACGTGCGCGCCCGCCTGCTGGGCCACCTCTCCGCCTGCCTGGGACAAATCGTGGCCGTGAACTACCCTCCTGCTGCAGCGGCGCAGCCCGCGGCGCAACCGCTGCACGTGCAGCTGCCGCTTCCCTGCAAGGTGAACCCGGCCGAAGCCCTTTCCCCCAAGGTCTACGGAGGCTTCCAGCTCGTGCCGGCCGCCGAGGGCCCCTTCGCCTTCCTCATCCCCAGCCCGCCCTTTGCGCCCAGCTCAGCGCCGCCGCTCGCCCCGCTCTACGGCAGCACGGCGGGCGCTGCCGCCCCGGCCGCGTCGCCCGTGCGCGGGCTCACAGCGTTCGCGGCCGCCCAAGCCGGGGGGCCCGGCGGAGAGCGCGGCGGATCCGTCTGGAGGCCTTGGTGACCCGTCCTGCACGGCCAATTCCCCCCCGCTCTGGCTCCGTTCTATGGAGCCCCATTACAGTTTATTTTTTTTGTCCTTTTTTGTCTTTTTTTATCAGATTTAAACAGAAAGACCTCACTACGAACAATCTATTTATTATTTGCAGAGGTTGGGATCACGACTTGTATTTTTACTCCTTTAAAATGCCTTTATTTGAGATACCTTTTTTTAAAGGAAAAAATAAATAAAAATAGTTTTGTAACAAATATTCAAAGTTGAAAGCCAAAGCTGTTTGTATCTCGTCTCTGTGTGTGTGCGTGCCTGTGCTCACCCCAAGCCCTCCCCCAAGTTGCAGGTGTTCAAATAAATTCTTTGAAATAGATAAATTGATAAGTTTTTTTTTTCCCCCTCCTTTATGTAGCTGTGGTGGAGGGGAGCAGACAGGGATGAAATATTCCCTGTATCTGGGAATAATCTTCCTGACCCTTGTGGGGAGGGATTTAATCAAGGCTGGGGTGGGTCAGGGAATTTTGCAGAATTCCTGCCCAAAAGAAAAGCACAGATATAAATGTGGGCTAAACAAGCTCCTCTTCCTAACTATTTGGGGGAAAATGCTGAACTAAGGTGAGTTTTAAGCTTTTGCTCCTGGCTTCCTTATCCTAAGGACTCCGTATCGCAGCGGGGTGCCCAAAAGGGACCCGTTTGTTGCCTGGGGCTGCTGGCCCTTCTTGCGGGAGCAGAATCGGGAGGGAGGAAGGGCCCCCATGGAACGGGGAGGGAAGAAGGGTCTCCTCGGTTGGAAGCAGGGGGTGAAAACCATCCCAAGGGAATGCTCGATGGGGAAGGGACAGCTCTGGGCACTCTGCTCCCTGTTTATGGGCTGGGGAGCTCATGCAATATTGATGAGAAGCCCAATAAATGACACACATCCCAGGTAAGGCCGGATCTAGGGACGTTATCCATGTTGGCCAGGAACATGGGATGGCCCCAGGCAAAGCAGGAATGTTCCTCCTCCCCCAATCCCAGCGCTTTTCCCAGCAGCTGTGTGAGCAGCAGAGGAACCAGAGGTGCTTCCAGCTCAGAGAGTGACTTGGCATGTGTGAAGCCACCGCTGAATCCCTCAGAGCTGCTGCTGTAGAAGGTAAATGCAATTTTTTTCCCCCAAATAACCCTCTAAAGGGATAAGGCCAAATCGAGTGGTAGGCGCAGTAAGAGCAAAGTGCTGGAAGGGGAAAGTCCAAGGGATGGGAGGCAGCGCCAGGGCGATAACGGGGCTGCGGGGCCACAGGAGCGGGGAGGAGGAGGAGGAGACTGAAGGCCAGCCCAAGGTCAGCTCCCTCCCTGCCCCTCTCCCACGGTTTCGAGGGGATTGATGCCCTGGGAGGATCCTCAAGGTGGGATGAGGCTCCTCCGGAGAACGGACACGCTCTCCAGGTCAGCGTTACCCCCTGGAGATGCTTAATCAGACCCACTCCAGCTGGGATACAGATCCATACAGAAGTCAGCACCAAATCCCTGCCCCATTATCACACCTGCTCCCACTGCCTTTAACCTGCGTCTCCATCGTGGGGAACAACCCTCGAAGCGCCAAACGCGACTCGGGGACCTCCCCGGGGCAGCCGGGGGGGCTCGGGGCCGCGTGGGTGGGACACTGCCCCGGCAAAGGCTTTCCCAGACACCTCACACCCATTAGCAGCCCTCGGAAGCTAAATTTAACCTCAGCTTCTGGAAGCAGCTCCTGGTTTACAGCTTGCTCATTAAGGCTGCTGCACATCTCGAGATCCTGCTCTCCTTTCCTGCAGCCCTTTGGAGAGGCGACAGCACGGAGCGCTGCTGTTCAGGATTTAAATCAGCTGCATCTCCTGCCTGCTTATTTTTAGTGGTGACCTGTGTGGAAGGAGGGTAAAGGTGCCTGCCCTGCGGCGACTTCCCCGCGCAGCGACGAAGGGGCTGCTCGAAACCAGCTCTGGTTTCACCCACGCCTGTGACCTGCACTGTGCGCTTCACTGTTCTCCTCCTGCCAGGGCGGCCTGTCACTTCAGTGCCACCGAGTTTGCACGTGTGGAAACCACCTGGCCCCTGGCTAGAGAAGAGCCCGTGTCCCTGTGTCCCGACACGAGGTCGGCCCGGGCAGCGGCCACGGCCGCATCCTGCAGCATTTTTGCTTTTCATCATTCCCATTACTGACAACGTGTTACTGCAAAGCAGGGCGATGGGAAGGCGCTGGAATGGGAGCTCTGCTCCAGAGGGTCACAGCTCGGTCCCATTGCTAGGGCTGCACGGAAAGCCCGGCCCATCCACACTCCCGCTTTGTGCCGGCATCCCTGTGCAGAGCCAACAGCCCTGCCTTGCTGCCAGGATGTGGTTCCAGCCTGTGGGAATAGCTGTGGGTTAGATTTAATCTCCCCAGCACCAGTGCAGCAGGGCTGGGATCCCGGGCGCGTATTCCGTGGTTGCAACTTAGGCTCTTGTGGCTTTGCTGCTGCTCTCCAAGCTCCTGCACTCAGCTGGGGGGTGTGTTACAGACCTGCTCCTGCAAACGGCGTCCCTCGGAACCAAAGAACTGCATCCTCTTGAGGTCCTTGGCTGGTTCCCCCAAAAATGCACTGGATGGGAGCCAGATCATTGGAATAGCAAGAGCTGGGGTGGAACAAGCCCTGTTTTCCAGATGTGAATTGTTGCTTGGAGCTCGTCTGCTCCAGGAGCAGAAAGTGCTGCAGGATGAGCGCCTGGAGAAGTATCGAGTATCCTCCCTTCCACCTCGCTGGAAATCCATGGAAAATCCAAATTTGGTAGCCTGCAAAATGTAACACAGATCAAAGGGTTTGCAAATGTTATTTTTACGTGGAGTGGGGCTATAAAGCCAGTTGTGGATTTAATTCTGCTTTTGTTGGGTTTAAACTTTGCCAGAGCCAAATGAAGTTGTTATGATTGGGTTGTAAGGATAAACCTCACTAATTACAGTCCAAACAAACCTTTGGGTCTTTTCACCAGGAAATCAAAACACGGGCGTTGTGTGGGATGAAGGAAGCTCTTTTTATGATTTTCTTATAATACTGCATATCAAAGAGATATTAAAAGGCATGCAAGGCTTCCAAAGGTCTCCCTCTGGCCCAATCCCATTCCAGAGGTAACAAAAAAAATCCAGACACACCAACCACTTCTCTGCAGGATTATAACAGCGATGCAGAGATACCCCTCAGGTACTGTTCCAGGTGATAAATAAGTGTAAACTGGTAAAAATTCCACCGGTTTTAGCAAGAATCTGGATCAAGGCCAGAGCTGCTCGTGCCATAAAGTAGATAGAAAAGATTGCAGGGGCCCCAGACTGAACTCGTCATGAGCCTCATTGACTCCAGGGCACGACCGGGCTGGCGACGACGCTTTGCTGGCGTCCCAGAGGAAATGCAGCTTTTCTGCTGCACTTTCAATGTAATTTTATCTCCAATTCTGAACAAAAAGGATGGGCTTTTGGACGCCAGCAAGAAAAAGAAGACTGCAAAAATACCGGTTGGGAAACAATCCCTTCGCTTAAGAGCTGTCAAAATACTTAACTCGGTATAAAATCGTTTAAAGGGTACTAATATTTATAGGATGAAAGGCAAAAGAAAGAAAAAAGAGCCCGAAATGCTAAACATTCGTGCAACCTCCTTTGCATATTGCTTGAGACTTTTTGAGGATTTAGACCGTGGTTCTTCTGGAAAATGAAAAAGCAAAAAGCCTAATATGAAAGCATCTCTTTTGGAGCTCTCCTAATCCCTGTAAAAATTAGCCAGACCACCCTATTTTGGACCTTGCTAATGCGAGCCTATTAGGGCTCTGCTTCCCTGCAGTGATTTGTTTCCCACCTTCTGCCCCTTGCATGAGCTTCTCTGTGAATCCATAGCCTCAAATTCCTTCCAAGGAGCTCGGATGGGAAGGGATGCAGCCTGTTCTCATTTGCTGACCCCTTTCAGGATTGATCCGACCGAGCTCCATGGGCCTCCACCTCCTTCCACTGTCAAGTGCTATATCTCAGGTTCAAGGGATGCAGGAGAACACGTGTGTCTGGGACTAGCTGCAAACGGATTTCTTCGAGCCATCTCATAAGATATGGATGATGGAAGTCTCCCACTGATGACCTGTCAGGCAAAGCTGCAGCACTGGGTGCTGGATGGGATGACACATTCATAGATAACAAACTTTGCTGTCAGTCACCCGTGCTGCTAGACGGGGACTTGACGTGACAGCTCTGGCTAACAACAGTTTTGACTGACGGCTCCACGAATTGCAGAATATGGAATGTGAAGAGAAGCAGGACTCAGCTCCAAGTGGACAGAGCCCTGATGCATTTGAAAACCCGGAGCAAAATGCAGGCAAGTTTTAAAGTATGGTGGGCAGAGCCCCTTGCCATGATGCTGCCCTGGCACCTGCTTTGATTACCTGCTGGGGAGCATTAAGCTCCGAGCTTCTCGTCAGGTCTGTCCTGTCGCGGTTGGGAAGAGCATCCTGATGGAAAACCCAGGCACTGGAGAGAGAACAGAGCATAGGGAGAACGTGGCATAGAGAGAACATAGCATATAGAGAACATATAGCTCCCCGGAGCAATAGAAACCCCACTGTGGTAGCCGAGCATCAGGAAAGCAAAAGTCAGGACTCCATCCCAAGCTGAGCACCGATGCCAGGATGGAGCCATGGAGTGACTGACTCCCATATCCTCCCTGGAATTGCCCATTTTTCCCCTGCTGGAAAAGCTTGGAAAAGCTACTCCCCTTCTCGCCTGTCCTCCTGGCTCCCTTTCCTCTCCTCCCTGAACCCTGCCGATTATTTCGGGCGAGTGCCGAAACGCAGCCGGCTCTGTCCTGGGGCGGGAAGCCAGCGGGTGAATCAGCTGCAAGCCAAGACACGCTCCGGGACGCGGCTCCAGGGAAGTTACTCATCCCGTAAGTCGCCCTTGGCTTTTGCTCGGCCTCGCTTTTCCCACCGTTGCAGGGATCCTGCTGGAGCCGCGGGGCTGGGAGAGGCTGCCACGGGACACCCGGCCTGGGAAAGCGCCTGCCTGCCAAGGCCGCGCGCTCGGAGCCGTCCCGGAATGGCAAAGCTGCCCCCGGCACCTCGCTGATCTCATTGCACCACTGCACGCAGGAGCGGCAGGTTTCACCCCTCACGCTGCGGCAGGGAGCAGGGAAGGGAGAAGCGGAGCTGGCGGAAGGGAGCGGGTGGCTAGAGGCGGAATTCGCAAGCCGAGAGGCTCCTTGTCCTGCTCCAAGCCATAGGATGTGCCCGGACCGCACGTGGAGCCGTCTGGAGCACAAGTGCTTTGGGAATGTGGCATGTGCAGGAGGAGGGATGCGGATCCAGGGCGAGGGGCTTCGGGGAAGCTGCAGGTTTCGGCTGCACGTGGATGCACCAAGCTGCAGAGAACGGCTCCCACATGGGACCCTGTCCCAGGCCAACGCTCCGGACACAACATGCATTGTTTTTTTGGGGGAAATATCCGCCCAGAAACCCCAGGCAGCACTTTGAACGTTTGAGCAGGTCCCTTTCCTCGCCCTTTGAACGCTCAGCCTCTTAAATCAAACCTACCTCGGCTTCGGTGCAAGCTGACGAGGGAAATCCGGAGCTGCTTGGGGCAAAAGCTAATGTGTTAAGCACTGAGATACAGTCCAGATGTGGAGCTCGCCGGGGCCACCACTCGTCTTTGAGCTGCTTGTTTGACACCTCTGGTTTCAACATTAGAAGTCCCACCGGGGAGGAAATCCTCATGGCCTGAGTTATGTGCTATTCACGGATGGGGCTCTGGGCAGCCCTTGAAAGAGCCTGTAATAAAACCTGGAATAATGGTAAATTATTAGCATAGACTGGGAAAGGGGCTCTATTTTTTAAGACAGCTGCTTTTATGCATTTTTTTTAATATTATTTTAGTGCTGGATGAAGATAAAAATCACTCTGCCTCCGAGGAATAGGGGAATGCAAAAGAGGCAGGGAAGCGTGTGAACGCTCCAGGTCCCGTTTGGAAAAGCACTCGGCAAGCAGTAAACCGGAGCTCCTTGAGCTAAATTGTTTGCACGTGAGAGCAGAGGGTTTTTCCCCTCCAGATCCTGGGCTCGTGCTCCAGCCACCGACGGATGTTTCAGCTTTCAGAGCCCTGTTAATCTCTGCCTTGCTCTGCCCTCCTCCATGCACTCTCCTTCTGCTGCCCACCTAGAAAAAGCCCCCAGGGCTCTGCCCTGCCACAAATCCCATCCTTAAATTCATAAATTCTTCAGATTAAGAGCAAGTTGGCAAGCAGCTGCGTGCAGGAGCGGGTGCTGCTGGGCTCTGCACAACGTGCACGTGGTTTGGGTTATATGGTGTGTACCATATGTGCCCCTATCTCTGCGCCTTGCCAGCTCCACGCAGCCCTTGGCACCTCCAGAGAGCCCTTTCCCGAGCGGCATCGTCCTCCTGCCCTGGGGATGTGGCCTCCGTGCTCCGATTCTCCCTGCTCCGCCTGGCAGCTACGGCCAGGGGGATTAACCACTCGCTCCCGTCCTTCCCTGCCAGCCCAGGAGCTCATTACAGAGGCTTTTAGTATTTTTAACTCCCTTAAATGAATCAGCCCTTAATCGGCACCAAAGCGGCCGCTTTTGCCAAGCTCCATGGGCTGCACCGTGGAGACCTCCGTCCTCTCCCTTGATATGCCTGGAAGTGGCAGGATATGCCAGAATTTCTCCTGCCCTTGAGTTGTCTTCCAGACACGCTGCTGTTTTGTATTTTTTTTTCCCCCTCTCCCTTCCAGGGCTTTATTTTGCCTTGTCCTTCTCTTTGCACGTCTGTTTCCCTGCCCGCTTGGTGTCAGCCCCTGAGACAGAACATCCAAAGCAGCTACCGGGCTCATTCGGAGGGTGACAGAACCAAAAGGACATTTTTTATTATATTTTTTAGCCCTACTCATGAGAGATGCCACTTCAGAGCAGTCATTGTCCTTACATCCCAAGAGGACACGTCCACTTAATACCATGGACTTCACCAATGCCAAAGCCTTGGAAGGGGGTGCAGCGACAGCTACGTGTCCCTGTGGCCACACAGAGCGAGGAACCAGCCTCTGCTCTTGGTTACTGCTGGGATTAGCTTAATGATTAACAAGGAAAGCACAGAAGACCTAAATACATACATTTTCTAGATTTTTTCTACAGAGTTTTGCTCACCTGTAACTACCGTGGAAGCCAGGGAAGAAAAGCAAGGCTGAAAAAGGGCAAAACCTCAGCCGAGGTTCCAGCCAGGGCAGCACTGTTGATTTTCCGGATCCAGTGCAGCAGACTTAGATCCAGCTCCGTCAGGCTGTGGACGTGGTGCCCGGATCCCGCTGACCCCTGACTCATCCCGCCGGAGGAGCCGCTCGTCCTGCCCGGCCAGTCCCTGCCCAGGCGCGGCTATTTGCTCAGGCAGCCCTAAAATACAGGTGTTAATTAGTAAGAGCAACTCCCTCCCTGCCCCGCGCGGGTGACCCCTCTGCCCTGTCGCTCTAGGACATGTTGGAGCATCCCCAGTGTTAACCCAGAGCAAGCTCCATACTCCCTGTTGGAGGAGAAGTCACCAAGACATTAATTTTGATGCAAAAATCACCTTTTCAGCCTTACTATTCTAACCGCACCCAATGCTGCCAGTGCTTCCCAGTGAGTCTGGAGACCATCCCAAACTTTCCAAAGCAGGAACGTGGTGCAATCCCACTTCTATTGCAGGGAGCTCACAGCAACCCGGATGAAGCCTCCACGTGGGAATTCCAAGAGAAGCAGCTTCTGGGGCAATGGAATTCCTCCCGTGGGAACTGCAGGTGCTCGGCACACGCGTGGCCGGGCGCGCCGCACACGAGGCTCCAGCCCCAGGAGCGACGGAGCTTCCAACATCGCTCCAAGGCTGCCAAGCAGCCAGACGGGAAGATTATATGGTAGCAAGCACAGCCCTTCTCCCTTTGATGTCGGGTTTATTGGAGCTCGGGCAGACACTGAAGAAACACAAAGCGCAGAGATTAATTTGCAGGCGTTCTGCGGGAAGATTTCTTCTGAAAAATTACAAAAAAAAAAAAAGAAAACAACAACAAAAAAAGCAGATATTTCACCATTTCTAAGCAGCAATTCGTTCCCTCTTTTATTTATGGCTCGTGCTGAAACGTCTTGTCACATGCTGGTGGCTGCCAGCTCCCTGCGATGTCAAAACACGCGGGGCTGGAAGGCTCCCGCTCAGGTGCCGAGCGGTTCATTCCGCGCCTCCAAAGCCAAGGAAACACAAAAGCAGGATGCGGCGGCATCCCGCAGGGAAAGGCCCTTGGAAAAAGGAAGCTGAGGGGAAAGCAAGCTGGAATTCACACTAGGTTTAAAATATACGGAGCTAATAGGGGTATTTCTAGGAAAACGGGTAAATTTGGGTCAGGACAACAGCCTGCTCGAAAGATGGTAGAAACTCTATTTCTTTAGAAGTACAGATTTGATTTTTTTTTCCCCCTGTACTGTACATATAGAGGGTGGTTTTCAGGCTGATCCTGCAAATGTTTCTTATTGGGGAGAGCACTGCTGTATGCACAGGAAAAAAAAAAGAGCATAAAGCTTTTAAACAGATGTGGAGAGAGGAGTGTGTCAGAGCGAGAAAATCATTTTAAATGAGGATGCAAGGTGGATGTTCCTAAATCAAACCAGCTCATGGAACGATCCCAGATTCAGGCACTAAAAGTGCTATTAGTAATAGCACTGGGCTGAACATCTTCTGGAAAAGAAAATGCTTTTTTGGAGATTGCCTGGGATTTTGGGCTTAGCTGCTGATTCCCAGGGCAGCTCAGCTCTTCCTCAAGGAAACAACTCAAACCATGGGTGCATTTCTTCCCCCTTGTGTCTTGCCAGATCCTGACAAATGAGAAGAGCTGGAACCACCAGCTCTGGGAGAGGGGAAAATCATCCTGCACGATCCCATTTTTGAGGGGACAAAAGCAGGTTTGTGTCCTGCTGTGAGCTCAGGGCTCCTTGTCCTGTGTTTCATTCCCCACGGCTGCCTGTCCCGTGCGCCTTGGCTTTTGCCAAAGGTTTCCCTTACTTCCAGTTCCACTTTGCAAGACAGGCCCTGAGCAAATACAGCCTTCTGCCACCTCTTCCCATGGGATTTTGGGGAGCAGGACACTGCACTCAGTTAGATGCACGTTTATGCATCGGCCTCGGCCCAACAGCTTTGCTTCCCACCCTTGCAGGTCACCTTGCAGAACCCCCAGGAGCATTTTCCTACCTCCAGCCCAGCTGTTTTCTACACCGAGCTATAAAATAAGGCTGCAGAAGGGAGGTGCAGGTTGCACTGGAGGAATCCTGCCACATTCTGAATATCCCTCTCCTCCCTTTGGTATCTCCATCCTTGGCCAAGGGCAGGAAACGTTCTCCACCACCTGCCCTGGGTGCATCCTCCTCCATCCCACGTATTGTAGGGACTCAAAGGCTCCTGCAGATCCCACCTTGAGCACCAGCTTCTCCCAGCAGGAAACTGGAGGGAGGATCTGCTGCAAGGAGCAATCCAGAGCTATTAGGTTTTAACAGCCTGGCTAATTCCCTGCTAACAAAGCGGAGGCAGGAAGAGCGGGGCTGCTCTGGCCTTGGAGGGCACTTTGGGGAGGAAGGAGCCGTGAAATGCAGGGCACATGGAGCTGCTCCCAGCACCTGCACCCGTGTCTCCAGGGCTCCTGAACCGGTTTCATTGCTCCCTGGTGAGGATGGAGCTCGCAGGGTGTTTGCTGAGCGCTCCCAGGGGCAGCACAAGGGCGCTGGGTTAAAGCAACCATTGCCACATGACATTGGGAGATGCCTTAGGACACCCGTTTGATCCGCTTTATTTTTTCTTTCTGGCTTAAACCATCTACTCTCTGGGAGCATCTCCAGGAGTGCCATGAGGACACGGGTCCCACTTCCCTTAGGGCAGAGGGAATTGCAGCAGGAAGCCAGGGACTCACCATGCAATTCCCATCCCAGGGAAGGAACACAGCAGCAAAAGGAAGAAAAATCAGCCCCACGTTCCCACCTTGTTGCGTGAGCAGAACCAAGGAGCCGTGGAGGTCACCGTGCACCGTCGCCTCCTTGCAGAGCATCTCTCCTCGCTGCAAGGGGAGCCGTATCCAGCAGCCGGGGCCCGCCGGGGCATCGCGCTGCCTGCAGAAGTTAAAATAAATCCGTGTTGATCCCTGGGCAGCATCGGTGTCAAGGTCTGCCCGCGCGGGGCCGGGCGAACGCGGCCCGTGGTCCCGGGCCTGTCTGCAGCAGCTGCCTTTCGCTGACAGGGGCTCTGCAGGGCCACGGCTCCCCAAGGGGCCGCGAGACCCCGCGCAGCCCTTGGGAGAGCGAGGGGGAGCAAGAGAGAACAGAAACCCCCTTTACGATGGGCACAAGTGTTAGAAACGCAGAGAACGTTAATCCATTAAGGGCCAAATGGATGCTGTAAAACAGGAATTTTTCTACCATTCCTATTCTTTGATTGCACCCCCACTTTCCCGAGCATTTACTTGGGCAGCAAAGGAGAAACCCCAAACACAAGCCTTCTGCCTATGCTTTGTACATGAGAAATTCCTTATTCCTTCCTCACCGAGCGAGTTTCCGTCCCTTTTCCATCACAAAATCTCACCTCACCCAGCCCTTCGGGACTAACCCCGCTGGAGCTATCGGGCTTTGAGGCAGCAATTCCAGAGGCTAAAGGAAGACTCTCCCACGTCGCATGCTGGTCGCTTCCTCCCGCGACATTTATAGCATGCCCTGGGCTTGACGAGCAGCGAGGGATGTTGGAAATAGCCCGGGTAATTAGCTAGCGAGGGACAAGGATTCATTCCCGGACTTTGAAGCTGCCAACGGCCAGGATGTGATGCTGCCTTGGTGTCACTTCCTCGCTTTCCGCCTCACCTTACAACCTTCCTCTTCTCTTTAGCCCTCCATTAAATCATCCTGCAGAGGGCTGGGGCCGGGAGGTTTTACCTAAGTCCTGCTTAAAAGTAAAACTTTGCAAACTTTTCAGCTGCGGTGCGAAAATAAGTCTGTTATCCTACAGTTGCATCTTGCAGGTGGATTTCTTTTGTGGGATTTCTAAGCCTCCCTTTTGCTTTACGATGCTCTCCTCCCTCACACGGCACCAGCTAAATAACAGCAATTTTCTTTCAAATGCAAGGCATGGCAATAAACTTGGCAGGAAAATCACTCCTAAGCAAATGGCAAAGCCTGTTACATGCAAACCAGAGGCTTCCTCGCTGTCACAGGCGGATACGTTGCTGGTAGTCTGACCTCCACGGAGGCAGGACTAAGAGCAAGATCAGACTCCTTTAAAAAAAGGATTAAAAAAGAAAACAAACCAAATCAAAATGAGCCAATATGTACCACGAATAAAGACTTTTCAGCAAGGTCTTCTAAGGATAAGAGCTGGTTTTCCCCAGAAGACGCTGACAGCTTTCAAATGGAGGCATTAAATCCCAAGCAAGGCACAACTCAAGGTGAGTTTTGCTTTCCCTGTACCAGCAATCCCAGATTCCTGCCCCATTCCTTCATCCATTTACCCCAGCCTTCCTCCCTGCAGCTCCCTTTAAGTTTAACGTGGGGCCTCGCCGGGTGCTGCAGCTCCTTCCCTTTCTCTGCTCCAAACCTAAGCCCAGAGATAAAGGATTCTTATTCCTAGCCCCATGCCGTTATTCTTCTTTTCAAGTGCTCTTTTAAAAGATTTTTATTGTTATTATTATTTTTTTTTATTGTTTCCCCCTCCGGACAGAAACTTTGTTCAGAACCGGAACTGCAGTCCCGCTGTCGCAAACCTCTTCCTTTGAACACCAGAGTCATTTCTCCTTTCAGCCTTTTCCTTTCCTTCCCCTCTCCCCAAAGGCCGACATTTTATTGGGCCAATTATCAGGGCTCTTTTCACACGAGCCACTAATCAGGCTTAATGACAGCACCGCTTGCGCCCGGCTCCCATCCCGCTGCTTGGCCAGATGTGGCATCACAGAGGAATAAGTTATAGGGTTGGGAGACTTCTTATGGATCCACCTCATGCAGGAACCCACCTCCCTTGACCACCACCTGATGGTCATTAAAATAAAAGGGTTTCCCCCCATTTCTAAAGATGTTTTCTTTGGTCTGACAATCTCAAACCCCGGGAGTTATTTCTTTATCACATATAAGGCACAAAAAAGGAGCTCTTTAGCTCAAAGCCACCTCTCTGGCCGGGGATGTCTATGAGAAGTGCAGGCTATGGAGCTGTCACAGGGACGGTGACCTGTCTAACTGCCAGAGTTTACTGCCAAATGCTTTAAATGTCTCTATCTGAGAGGCCTGCTAGCCTCTAAGCTTATTTTATAGCTTATATATGAGGCTTAAAGCCACACATTTTGCAGGTTAATCACAGCTGAAAATAGCAGCAAATGAGTCTTCCCCGCGCTTTGCGGCACCCACGCTTGGTTCTTGTCCCTTTTTGGGGCAGACTGATGATATCAGATGATGCTACAAGTCATTTGGAGGCCCCAATGCCACATTTGGAGGCCCCGAAAACAAGCACCAAATATTAGGGCTCAGGTTCACAGCAACTGAAATATTCCCAGAGAACCGAAATATACCCAAAGAGCACCCAAAGAGACTGGAGGGTCTTTTCCTCACTGCATGAAGGAACTAATTATTGTACCAAACAGAGCTAAATTACCACAGCTGCATTTATATAGCTTTTCTCAATGCGTTATAGCAAGAATATATTTTAAAAAGCAGATACTTCTATGACAACTAAGACTACCGTGCATTACAGAGGGTAGAAGAACGTGCCAACATGAGGGATCTGCAATAAGCAACCACTGTCCTCAAATAGTCTCTAAAAATAGCTATATTTTATATTACTACCCTATCACCACCGACTATCATTTATTAAACTGGGAGAATCACCTATGGGTGACATCTGCTATGAAAGACCAACCACACTCTCTGCTCCTTAGTAGGGTCTTAGTAGTAGCTGTTGCTTGAAGGGTCTGCAGAGAGGTTGGTCCAAAACCCTCCCCTCTTGCTCCCTCGCAGCTTCTCCATAGCATGTCCTAATGCAGCACCAAGTACAGCCCAGCACTATTTCTATAGTGATAACGAGGCAGCGCTTTGGAAACCAATATAGAAACCTCCCTTAAGCTTTGAGTTACATATGGAGCAAGCCAAGCTTGTAATTCAGCAAAGGAAGCCAAGAAAGCCCTGCCACATGAGCCTGCCCTTTGCTAACCCCAGCAATTAGAAAGAGGCAGGTCTTGGCAGCAACTTTTGCATGAGGAGGTGAAGGAGGTGGAGAAAGATCGTTGTCTCACCCTTCTGCTGAGAGTAGGTATAAAAAATAGACGTAAAACCCTTTGCATGGAACATCTGTTTGTATACGGAGGTGAGGCCGCAGCCAGGGCAGTGACTTCCGAGGGCAAAACTACCACAGCAAGGCAGAGTATTGAAGTGACAAGGAAAACCCAGCCAGCGCACGTACATCCAAAATCCCAGCAAAATTCTTTGGTTCAAGGGCAAAAAATCAAGAGTGAGGAAGCGTTTCTTGCACAAGAGCATCACTTTGCTCTGTCCATAGCTCAGCCTGGGCTTCTAGCACATCCCTCAGCTCTGAGACCCCAACAGCTTTTCCAAGGAAACACATAGGGGCAGATCCTTTGCACCCTGCGATCCGACTGATTTGCTTCCTGCAGACTCCCAAGCCGCCAGGAAATTCCTTCTTCTCTCCACACAGCTCCAGACAAGTTAGATGAAAGGGGGAAGGCAGCTTCTCTCCAGCCCCCTTTTCACAGCAGCTTCATGGCCACGGCAGAAGACTGGGTGGCTTTGAAAGCAGAAAAAGTCGAGGGGTGGAAGGCCACGAAGAACTGACTGATCTTTTAATATCACAGACAGCATCCTGTCTCACAGACACATTTGGAAAAAAAATTCCTAAGAAACAAACAGTACCCACGTTATATTGTGAGCATTACGCAGAGTTTGGCAAACGAGTTGCAGTGAATGGCTGAACAGATTTTTCCTCTTTTCCTGCTCGTGGAAGATCTTTCTCAGTGCATTCATTATCTGGAAGCATTTTTTCCCCAGTTTTGCCACCTCCTACTTATTTACAGCCCAGGCCCTAGGGGTTTGGAGCAGTGTGGTTGCCCCTTGGGGCAGCTCAGTTGCCTCTTGGCCGCCGTGGTTGCCCTCTGGGCTTCACAGTTGCTCCTTGGGCTGCACAGTTGCCCCTCAGCTGCTGTGGTTGCCCTTTGGGCAGCTCGGTTGCCTCTAGGCCAGTGTGGTTGCTCATTGGGCTGCCCAGTTTCCCCTTGGCCACTGTAGTTGCCCCTTGGGCTGAACAGTTGCCTCTTGGACACTGTGGTTGCCCCTTGGGCTGAACAGTTGCCCTTTGGGCAGCTCAGATGCCTCTAGGCCAGTGTAGTTGGCCCTTGTGCTGCACAGTTGCCTCTTGGGCCACTGTGGTTGCCCTTTGGGCTGCACAGTTGCCCCTTGGGCTGCACAGTTGCCTCTAGGCCAGTGTAGTTGGCCCTTGTGCTGCACAGTTGCTCCTTCAGCAGCTCAGTTGTCCCTTGGGCACTGTGGTTGCCCTTTGGGCAGCCCAGTTGCCCCCTGACCGGTGTGGTTGCCCCTTGGGCAGCTCAGTTGCCTCCAGGCCAGTGTAGTTGCCCCCTTGGGCCTCACAGTTGCCCCTCGGGGCAGGCCCGGGGCCAGGCCAGCCCATACGTCACCATGGCCGCGCGCGGGGCCTCCACGGCGCCCCATCAGCGGGGCCCTTTGTCCCCCCGCGGACATTCACGGCGCGCCGGGAGACAGAAACAAATTGATCCACAGAGGCGCCCACCCCGCCGCCGCTCGGGGACACGTTTTAAGCAGACAATAAAAGGGCATTTCAGACTGTTTAAAATCTTGAGAAAGGGCCGGTTTCCATGGCGATGCGATGGCAGGCCTGTTGCGGCCCATTAAACTCCAATCACATGTAAATCTCCCCGCAGGCCTTGCTCCGAATTCATGGCCGCCGCGGGGCAGGGGGCGGCCGGCCCGAGGAGCCCCGACAATAACCAGTTTGTTTATCAATTCAGGTGCCATTTAATTGGCCCCATTCAGCCCCCTCTTTGTTTAAAGTAATAACCCGCTCAAAGCCCCACTGATTTATAATTTCCAGCACTCTATTAGATTGGCTTCCTTATATCCTTAATGCCACCTCTTTGCCAGGAAGGAATAAATCAGGCCTTGGCCCTGGTGCCCTACTCTGGGAAGGCCTCATGTCCTCCAAGGGCCTCCTCGGCACTTGCAGGAAATGCTATGGTGGGTCAGACCTCAGGTTGGATGCTGGCACCAACGCGGTGCGGCGTGAAAGTTGGCCTGTTGCATGACCACGCAATGGAGAGCTCAACCAGAAGGGCTGGGGGTCAATGGCCACCTCAGCACCAAGGAACATGGAGCGCCCCTTGGTTGTCCCCTCAGTGGTCAAGATAGCAAGAGTTGCTGGGAGAGGTTGAGTTGTATAGACCCATCTCTCAATTCTTTGAAATATAGTCCAAACCTCCTAAAAATCCTCCCTGGAAATACCTGCTTGGAACATCATGCCAGGGCAATCTTCCAAGGAGAAGCTCTAGGAAGAAGAATCCATTGGACCCCGGAGATGAACAGAGGAAGATACCAAGTTCCATGAAGACATGGTGTCTCAAATTCAATGTTACTTGATTTTCTCCATCACCCTCTTCTAAGAAAAGGAACTCCTGTGGGAAATAGTTCACAGATCATGCAGTCACGACAGCCGTCCACAAATGCTGTCTAGAACGTGCCGCCATGTGCGATCTGCTGCACAGATGCACCAAGGAGGGAAAAAGGACATCCTCTCCATCCTGGTTGCTGTTTTGAAATTAAAATTCCTGTTAAAATGGGGAAAAACATCTGCCTGAGGTTTGGCTGTTTAGCAGAAGGGTTGTCAAATAATAAGGTGGAAGGTGAAGCTTTGGTGCCTGTGCCCCCTGCTCCTCCTGCCCAATAGGTTCTGCCCTCATGAAGCCAGTTTAGTCTCCTTGGCCTCCAAAAAGGTCTTCTCCTAAAAGGCCTTCACCAGCAGGATCTCCTAACTGCCAGCAGGCTCCCAACATTTTCTTTTCTGGCATTTGGCCCTCAGGAATACACTTGCTCCAAGGCTTTTGCAGGGGCTGAACACCCTAACGCCTCCCTTTGCTGGAGGGAAAATGCACAGCTTGATGCCAGAGGTGGAATCTTTGCAAATTTGCTTACTCGGAAAGCCTATCTGTCTGCAGAAAAAAACAAAAAGCCCAAAACACAATTTCTAAAGGCACAAAAATAACATCAACTGCACCAGTTTTTTTTTTTTTTTTTGGGGGGGGTGGGGGGTGGTTTCAGTGGTTTTGTTGGGTTCTTTAACCTAAGTCATTGCTATTTGGAGCTTGACTAAGAGGATTGAACATTTGAGTAATTAAAGAAGTTTCCAGTTGTTTTTTTTTACTTAAATAGCAGATAGCAAGAAAAGCTTGTGGCAGTTTATGCCTGAGAGGAGACTCAAATCCCACACCCGACCAGAGGATCCACTTTGGCGAGGCAGAGGAAGGGAAGGGAAGGAGAAGAGAAGGTCAGGGGTTAAATGACAGGATTGGAAAGGGTGTTTTTTGCAGGAGAAAAGTGGGTTTTGCAAACCCGAGAGCAGTCCCAGAGGTCTGCAATGCTTTCAGGCTTGCCCCCCAGCCCATGGAAAGCTGCCCCTCACTGTTGTTTAAGAGCAAGGTGGAGAAGGATCAAATCCATGAATACATTATCCTGGAGACAATGAGCTCACGTCCCAATCCTTATTTTTCAAATGAGAAAAAAGGGGAAAAAAGGAAAAAAAAAGAAAGTGACACAAAGATGAAAGCCTGCTGATTTTTCTCTACTTTTTTGCAGGCTCTGTCATGCAGAGAAGCAGTTCAGAATATGCCCGCTCTGCACACACGCACGCATCTCCTCGCTGATAGCAAGACACGGTCTAATTAAGAAGAAATCCACACAAACCCCTTACAAAGTCTGAGTGGCAGGTTATTATTGTAGCAAAGTGCAACCTCTGCCATTTTGTCAAGAAAAGCCCATCAAATTAGAGAGAAATAAGATGTCCATCTGTTTCATGAATGGCAGCGCCGCAGAAAAATCAGATTCCCACAAGTTCCTTAAGTCCCAATTATTCCCAGATTATCTTTTGAGATCGGGGGATCTCGGCTGAATAAACCGCTGGCCCTGTTACTGACAGCCTGGTGCATCTCTAAGGAGGGTCCCAGCCCCGGGTTAAGGTGTCACCCCCCGGGGTGACCTCGGGATGCTGCTTTATGGACTGACAGCAGATAAACAGCCCCGGTGCCCCCTCGCTTTTGGCACGGCGGCCGGGCAAACAGCGAGGCCGGTCGCCTTAGAAAGTTAAAGGATAACGAGGGGGGAGGCAGGCAGGGCAGGCTCGGCCCCGGGGCTTCCAAACCCAGCGCCGAGGAGCGTCAGGAGGCAAAATTGAAGGCGAAAGGGGAGGCAAAAGTCATCGCGGTGGTTACAGAGGGGGCTCTGGGGCTGTGTCAGCAGCTAAACCTCCTTTCACACATGCAGAAAAGCCTCCAAAAGGGGCTTTGAGGTCTCTATTTTCTTTAGGACACTGCAATTATTTGGGGGGAATGCCCCGAGTTTTGTTGCCTCCGTTGCAGGCGCCCTCCCCTATGCAGGGGAGCTTCAGTTCTCACCACCCACATCCCCACTGGATGTGCACCAAAGAATTTTAAAGATTTTATTACTATTATTATGCCGAGGCTTTGATTGCAAAACCTTTTGTGTTGAGGCTCTAGGGAACTCCCCATCTTGAAGATGGTGCTTGGCAGAGGAGGGGGAAATTCACAGCCGAGATCGCAGGCTGAACTCAGGAGAGACATCGGGCAAGTGGAGGGGTGGGAGAGAATCCTGGATTTCTTTTCGCTTTGGTAAATTGTTCCTACAATCCAGACTTCCCAGAACATTGCTGGGAGCATCCACACTTCAAATCTGCATGCATTTCCACTTCAAACACGACACAGAAGCCTCCTTAGCGCTAAACCCGTGTCCCAGCTCCCCAAAACGAAAGCTTCTCACGTCTCTCGCAAGCAAAAAAGAAAAGAAGGAAAAAATAAAAGACAGAAAGAAAGCAAAATAAATAAATAAATAAATAAATAAATAAAAGAGGTCCCTCTGCTTGGTTGAGGTTGTCCTTGCCTGCAAATATTCCAACTTGGGCACTGCAAATGCAGAATTAAAGCACCGAAGCTCTCTCACTGATCAAATGGGGAGCATTAAGCACAGCAAGGATGGTGGGTGCCTGCTTGGCACTGACCAAATTCAAGACATTTGTCCCAAAAGCTGTGCCTGAAACCTGAGCAGGCACCAGCCAAGGATTCAGGTCTCCTTTTTTTTTTTCCCTCCCCTCCCTACCACCAGTGTCCCAGCCAATTTTCCCACTAATTACTTCTTTTTCCTAAAATATAAACAAGAGAATAAAAGGGCAGGCAGTGGCATTAGGATGAAAACCACAGGCTGCAATTTGTCTGGTGAGAAAAGGGCAGAGATGTTGAGGTCGCTCTGAGCATCTTTGCAGGTATTAGATACTGGTGACAGCAACATTTTGGCATGCAGAGAACTTCAGAATGAACTTTCAGCCAAATAGAGGGATTTGAAGGCAACACCTTTAACACCACTTAAAAAGCAGGTGCCATCCTCCTTACCTAGCTGCTCTATATAAGATTTCACAAATGCAGAGATAGAGGGAGATAGAGAAAAAACGTGTTTGGTGGTGAACTGCTCCCAAAAAACAAAGTGAAACCCTGGGAAAAGCATAAAACACGAGTCAGGAAGAGTGAAGGGAGGCATTAATATTCCAGGGAGAGGTTGTCCTCCATAAGCACCAGCTTTCCCTGGAATTTATTCCCTTTCACCGAGCCCTGCAGCCAAATAGAGCTGTGGCACTGCCTGGGTTGGCTCCTTGTAGCACAGGTGGGAAAGAGGCACTGGTACCAACCACATCGCTCTAAGACATTGGTAAAAGAAAGAGGAAAGGGAAAAGAAAACAACTTCTTATTGATGACCCAGATTGTGCCTTTTAATGTTCCTGGGGAGGGCAAAAATAAACAACAATCTGCTATATTGAAGCTGGGACACCTACCAGGTCAAACTGTGCCCGCGCTAAGTCGTGTGATGGGACAATTTCCATACAAATGCTGAAAGAGAGGCCTTGGCAAAAAAGAAAAGCCAAAAAAAAAAAAAAAAAAGGAAGAAAAAAAAACTCTCCACAAGCCAAAGACACAAAACTGAAACTCTTGATTTCATTGTGTGCTCGTGACAAGAGCAAACCCAAAATCAAAGAGTTTCATGGTCATTTTTCTATCCGAAAGTGATGTCGAGTGAATAACTTATTTACATGCCAATGTGCAGCACTGAAATGGCCCAGGATGGGAAAAAAAACAGGCCCTCTGTTATCAACAATGATAGCAGCAGATCCTGGGAGCCACCCCGGGAGGAGGACCCTAACGAGGCACTGGCTGCAGCAGGAGAATGGCAATGAGTTTTTAATTGGTGACACATTATATTTATCAACCTGACAGCAGAGCGGGGAGAGCAGCAACCTCCTCGTTGTGTGTTTTCCCTTACACGACTTCCCTTTGAACCCATTCACGTGTGAAAAGAATTTAAAGGTTACGGGAGGGGGGGAAAGGGAAGGAAAAAAAAAATAAGGAGGAGGGAAGAAGCCCTTGTAATAATCCCGCGTCATCCTGAGTGATAACACTGAATTATTCAGGAGGGTCCTTAAAAAGGGGGGCTAAATCAAGGCTGAAACAAAGCCGGAGCGATGCTATTGAGCAGCCTCCTACCACTCAGGGCCTATTTAAAACAGGGCAAGAGGAGGGAAGAAAAAAAGTCCTTTCAGAGTCATTTAGCAGCCCCGAATGGACTCGGCTTCCTGGTAGAGTTATTAAGAAGTGTTTAATATTTGTAACCAGATCCTTTTGTTGGCTCGGGGACGCCCCACAGCCTGCGGAGCAAACGAGAGCCCTCCTAACCTGGGAAAATGGATCGTTTTACTGACTTGGTGGAGGGGAAGAGAGGCAGGATTTGACTGTTTTCCTTCCCTTCTCCACCTCCCGTTTCCAATGCGTTTACTTAGGCCAAGCCTAAGGGAAACCGCTTCCTTGGAGTTGCGCACGGCTCCAAAACCACTAACACAGAGGCCAAAAAGCAGCTCCCCATCCCCAAGCTACTGCCTGCAGCCCCAAATTTACAAGCAAGTCCCCGCCAGCCACGTGAGCATCTGGGACAGCAGCAGCTGGTTGGCACCAGCAAGGGTTTAGAGGCACATGAGGCTCTAAAGGAGGCTCATTTGGGATGGCTGCAACGTGGAGCGACTGTCCATGCAAGAGCTCTGTCAATTAGCTATGAGACTGGCTCCATTCCAGAACGTCCTCGACTCCAGAGCACCAACGTTGCTGCTTTGCATGGGTTTCCACTTGAAATGGCATCGGGCTTCCAGCACGGGGAGCATCAGGAGGGATGAGACAACCCAAGGGGCAATTCTGGCTTCACGGCGGGTTGAGTCTCCCCTCGCTGCCTCTTTCCAAGCCCTTTTGCTCCCTGCTCAGGGCCAGCTCCCACCTCCACCACTGAAACCCAGGCTGCGCCAAGCAAACAGGCTCCAAAAAAATATTGTACCTACTTCATGTGTTAACTACTGAGCAGGAGAGCCTTGTTCCTTCTTTCTTCCCCCGCTTGCCTTTGTGCTTCATCCTGGACAGCAACACGAGGAGCCCCCCCCGCACTAAACCCACCCCTCCTGCCTTTAAGCCCTTCCTTTAATCATTTGTTGACCCAGGCTTCTAGTGTCCACAGAGACCTCTTTTAAGCCCAGTCAGGTGAAAAAAAAGTAATGAAATATTTAAAATTTTTGAGGGAAAAACCTTGGAAGGGCTGACCGAGGTTCTGTTTGTCGCCATGCCTTTTGCGGGGGTTGTTGGAGATGGGCCTGGAAGCAGGTTGCAGAAGGAGCACTGTCCATATTGGCGGGCGCTGCCCGCACCTTGGTCACAGCTGTGCTGCCCTGCCAGCCAGCCGAGCCACCAGCGCCCCGGCCTTTGTCCCGCACGGCTTGATCCCGCGGCCACGCTCGCCCCGTCCCCCGGGATTAAAGGCGGGGGTGACAACGTGATGGATTCCTCCACTGCTGGGCTGCATAATAAACCTGAGCATTGCAGGCCGAGCTTTGAGAGGAAGGCGGGGGGAAAAAAAAAGAGCGTATCCCACTGCTTTGCTCCTTGGAACCTGATTTTTTCCCACTAACTGCTCCCTGATTTATGGGGCCTCTCCTGTGTGGAGCATATGTGGCTCCGGGCACTTGGCATTCGCTGACATTTCGCTTCAACAACTGGGAAAGGGCGAGTGTTCCTCGAAACCGAGCTGCAGGAGAAGCGCGTTGAGCTGCCTCCCCTGCCACCCCGGGATCCGGGAGCATCCCTCCTCAGAGCAGATGGGACAAGGAGGATGCACAGGAACCACTCTGCCACCTTTTCCAGCTGTTTTCCATATTCCAGCTGCCTTTTCCAGCTGTTTTCCAGCTGTTTGCCAGGTCCCTCACAAGCAGCAGGGCCACCAGCAGCAAAGGCAGCTTTTCCAGGGCTAAACATCGGCACAACTTGGCACCGCTTAGGCCCTCTCTCCCTATGGATACAGCTCATTCCCAGAGGACAAACCTCAGGAGCCGGGACGCTCACCACAACCCAGGCTGTTTTCTCTTTATTCCCATAATATATGGATGGCCCTGGCCTCTGGCCTGTGTTTTCCCACCCTTATCTCCAGCCCCTGCTGCCTTGACCCCTTTGCGCCGTGTTGCGTTTCACCTTGGAAGGGCGACCCAAGGAAAGCATCGTTGAATGAGCGAGCCTCCACTCCCTCATCCTGCATCCCACCCTTCTCCACATGCAGGGAAAGGATATTTGTGGGGGGAATTTTCCTTCATAGAGGATATTTTTCCACCACGTCCTGCCCAAGCTCGTGGTTCAAAGCGGATGCTGCGGACGAGAGCAAGAACCAGGAGCTCCTGCATCAACGTGGTGGCCTCGCAGCGTAGTTAACCCTCACCCAGGCACAGCCTTCGTCTCTCATTACTGCTCATTGAGCGAAGCTCTCGAGATCTCATTGCAGAGAAAACTCCCCTTTTATTACGGTTCATGCTCTATTTTGTGTGAAGACACAGCTCCCGCAGCCATATGATTATGTGAGAATCTCAGCGTTCATTTTAAAATATATATATATAATCTCAAAATGTGGCCCTTGTGGCTACAGAGAAAAGCTCAAAAACACAATTTGAGGAAACGTCAGAGGCTAAAAATTGCAAGGCTGATAGAGCCCCACATTTCTTTAGTCTAAGCCTCACAATTTTCAATTGCATTTCGTGATTTTGGAGCACGCACGGGGCCAAATCGTGATTTTCTGAGTGGCTGGGGATGCCTATGTCATTGCTCTTTAAATGCCCTGAGGGCCAAAGCACAGAACTATATGAGAATTTCTTTGAGATCACGCAGTGCATGGCTGCAAGACACAGGTGGGGACACTCGGCCTCTCCTGAGCTTTCCCTGTGCTGTGTTCCCATTAGTTTTTAATGCTCCCATTAGTTTCTAATGAAGCCAACATGGGAATTTCCACAGCAGGGCTGGGGACAGATGCTTTCCCAAACACAATATCCAGAGATATTGCTGCTACTGGTCGTGTTGCTCACGAATGGGTTGAGCCTTAAGTAATAAAAGGAAATAGTGGAGAAAAGTGCAAAGGGAGAAGAAAACAAAAAGAAACAAAGGAACCCCAAAATTACTGGCAAAAACAGTTACAGACATGTTCTTTCCACAGACTCTTTCCTACCATCAGACTCATGGAAAAAGCTTGAGAATCTTTTTCAAGACCTCTCAAAGAATCTGAGATGTCCCCTCAAGTTTCCAGACCCCTCCGGTTGCTCCAAGTTTAAGAACCAGCTTATATGGGAAGCCGGACTCTGGTCTTCCCTTTCCTCCTCCCTTCTGCAGACAGGGATTTTTAGATATGGGTTGTGTTAAAAAAAAAACCACACATTTTTTAACCAAAAAAGTGTACAACACAAAAAGAACAAAACAAGTGCATGCAAATGGCATCATTTTGCATATATAATATATATATATATTAATTTTGCAAAAGGACAGTTCATAAAGCAACTTTAGGAGGCGGTCCCCTTTCCCCCATCTCCCCAGGGCTACCACAGCAGCGAGTGGGCTCGGGGGTCCCTTTACCACCCATGAACCGGGATTAGGCTTCATTGAAGGGTCAGTGGCTGATGGTGGGTCCGGGTGTCCAAAGGAAAGGCCAAACACAAGGTCCATGAGCAGCCTGGACCCCAGACTCCTCCAGGGACCTGATGTGGGAGAGCTCCGAGGATTTTCTACACTTGTCTGATTCCAAATGCCTCCCAAAGCTTCCTCGCTGAGAGCTGACACTTGCAATGCTCAAGGAGCCGGGTGATGAAGGAGCCTTAGATCCTGTATAATAGACAGGGTCAAAAGGCCTAGGCCAATTATACTGGCTTTCCCAAAACCTTCTCTTCCTTGATTCCCCCATTCCTCCCTCTGTAATTTGTTTGGATCTTAACTTTACATAGCTGTTTTGAGAGACATGAGCCTTAAACAGTGTATTCATCTGCAGAGGTTGGAATACTTTGATGAACTTGTCCCAAACCACCGTAAGCAACTTCCACCCTGAAAAATGTAATATTTCCTTTCCACAAAATACAGAGGGAGCCAATATCAAAACCTGCATTCAGTTAGCTAATAAACAGAAGCCTTTATGGCAGAGACCAGGAAAACTCAGGGGTCAAAGCACTTTATGTCTCTGTTCCCCCATAAGGATGCCCAGGTTCTCCCCAGCTTATCTATAAACGATATTCATGCAAGGTAGACTCAACACAACACTTGTTGTAAGCCTGATTTTTAACAAGGGAACTCTCCTACCAGAAACATAAGAAATGGCTCTTCAGCAAGAGCTACAAAATAGAAAACCCAACATCCCAACAAATCCCAGGCAGTCAATTGGGGCAATGGATGCTGAAACGCAGCGTTAAGCGGCTTCAACAAGATGACAGGCATTTACACAAGAACTGGATCTGGGCCAACGGCTGCAAACACAAAAATACAGATTTAGCTCTAGCTTACCCACAAAGAGGGGGAAAAAAGCAAAAATTCACTAAATGTTTTATCACTACTGCTGAATATTGAAAACATGGGAAACTTCAGGGGCCCTGCATGCAGGGAGAGGCCCTCCCTGCTCTGAATAACTCGCTATTAAATAAATTGGGTAGAGGAGAAATTAAGGCTAAAAAAATGGACTGACTTGCCCAAGGTCTGTTGGTGGATCAGAATCAGGGTGCACAGCCAGCAGCTGGGAGCTCCAGCACTTCCTAAGGAAGAAAATCCAGGCAACCCAAGTCTGGGCTGGGAAAGCAGGTGGGAAAGGAGGGTCAGGCTTTTATCCAGGCTTTTATCTCCAGGTGAAGCTGATTGCATTTAACGAGGCTTGGGATTCCCCCCTGGCTCTGGTGAGGACCAGGGAGCGCTTCCCTCTTCCTTGTGGGACCAGGAATGGGCACCTGGACCAGCAATGGGGCTGCCAGGCTGGGCGCAAAGCCCTGAATCAAAGTGTTTTTGGGGCTGTTTCTCGCCTCTTGCCCGGGAGCTGAGCCCTAAATCAAGGTGTTTTTGGGGCTGTTTCTCGCCTCTTGCCCAGGAGCCGAGCCCTGAATCAAGGTGTTTTTGGGGCTGTTTCTCGCCTCTTGCCCAGGAGCCGAGCCCTGAATCAAGGTGTTTTTGGGGCTGTTTCTCGCCTCCTGGCCGGGAGCTGAGCCTGGCACGCCAGGCAGCCGACTTAGTCGCTCTTAACGATCCCGCTGGCTCTCGCCATTCCCGCGGAGACATTCCAGCTTTAATAAGGCCCAGCTGGAACGCGGTTTCCGGGAGCGGGAGCAGGCCCGGCCGCAGGGCAGGCCTGCCGTGGGCCACACCGATCCCGGCGGGAAGCGCGCCAGGCCTCCCCCCTCCCCCCCCCCGCATCCCAGGAAGGGGAAAGCCGCCAGGAAGGAGGGAAGGGAGGGCGGCGGGGGGGCCGCGGCGGCTGCCGGGCCCCGCGCGAGGCCTTGGCGGCGGCCGCCTTGGCAGCCCGAGCGTGAGAAAACAGGGGGCGACGCGCGGGGGTGTCATGGCGGCGGCGGAGAAGCGGCAAGCGGGAAAGCCTCATTACAGAAATATGCGCCCGGAGGCTTTTCCGTGACGGAAAGGGAGCCGTGCGCGCCCCGAGCGGCTCCCTGCGCTGCGTGGGGCGGCAGCGGCGCTGGCGGGGACAGCTTGGGGAGGCCGCCGCGGAGCGGGGCTGTCGGCGCCGCGTGCGGCGTCTCCGGGAGATGAAGGAGGAACACCGCACGCCCCGTTAAAATGAACAAAGCCCTTTTTCTTCCTGCTTTTAGGTCACCCCCCCACCGCCGCCGCCGCCCAGCTTCTCGGCGGCCGCTGTTTGCAGAGCGAGTCCAGGCGCTGATAAAGCGCCCGGAGCGTGGCCCGGCCGCCGGCGCGTGGAAGCCGCTCGCTTGGCGTGTGCGGAAGGAGGGCGAAAAAAAGGGTGAAAAACCATGAAAAGGCGTAAGGCTAGTGCTCCGTGTCCCCGCGGGCGGCTTCTGCGCAGCCCTCGGCGCGTGGCTGGCAGCCAGGCGGTGCCGCCGACTCCACGGGCTCACACTGATTCCGCCTCTGCGCTCGTGTGGGAAGGAGCCGACAAAAATCAGGCCATGGGCAGGGAAAGGGACCCGCTCTGGAAAATCAGGCTGTGGGAAATGGACCCGCTCTGGAAGCAGGGGAAGGGTCTGTGCACGGGTCGGAGCCGGCATGGGACAACCCTCCGCGTCCCCGCGGGAGCCGTGTCCTCCTCCCGGGTGATCCCACCGAACAGCACCTGCACATCCCTCATCCCTGGGCAATGCTCACGGGCTCAGGGACACATCACGTTGCAGCAGATGCTCCTTGAGAACCAATGTTGTCCCTGTCCCCACACTACCCTTCTGCTGGAGGTTGTTCTCCCCCAGCTTGGTCCAATTCCCCATTGGAAACCGGCTACAGCTCCGATTCGGTCCCCAAGGAGGTCTCACCTCTTCCTTTTGCCTATTCTGCTCCTGCCGGAGAGAAGTCACAAGCCCTGACGTTGTTTTGCGAGCAATTGTGTGTCCACACCCCAAAAGTGCATTTACTTTAGGAGGTGTTTGGGCCCTCAGGAAATCTCTGCTTAATACTAGTGCACTTGAGTAGCCTTAACTCGGAGCAAACAAAGGTTATGGTCCAGGTGTAAAAATAAAATACAAATCTTTTTCTCTTTATCTAATCAACCTTACACTTTTATCTTTACTGCCACTGGTGTTTAAATGTTGGACTATTTTTTTAAGCTGCTAATGCAAAAGGGATCATAGACCTGAGACAGCCTTCCACTGCAGCAGATTTTTTCCTCTGTACATGTTCTTTCAATTAATATCCTATTGATTTCTCAGAGTTAGTTAATTCTCCCCCCCTTGGCCACCGTGGCCATCACCAGGTTGCTGCTGAAAGTGGTGTGCCTCAAAAATAGATATTTGCCACGTTTTGCCCCTCTGTTTTACAGTGTCCCTCAGCTAAGTCACGTCAGCAGCATGAAGCAAGCCTGGCTTTTTTGCTAGGCAGCAGACCTAGAGCAGGAACATGTGTTTTGTTTTAAAAAAATCAAAATAAAACTGCAAATCCTTGTCTAAGGCCTGGGAAGAGGCCTTCAGTGGACACCCCTGTTGAGCTCAAGCTGTCCCTTTGCATGCAGAGCGAGGAGCAAGGGTGGAGGAGAAACCAGCTTGGACCTTGCCATGGAAAGGCCATCTCCGGGGACGGGGACTTGACTGTCTGGCCTCAGGGACAACCTCCTGGGAAAGGTGCAGCTGGGTGCCCCCAAAGCCGTGCTCCTTATCCGCGGAGATAGGGGAGAGCAGGGCTGGCCTCCCATAAAAGCACCGGTCATGTGGCTGATGGTTATCTGTGTCAGGGTCGAAGAGAAGGGGACAAATTCCAGCCATAAAGTAAAATAACATTAAAATAAATAAAATAAAATAAAATAAAATAAAATAAAATAAAATAAAATAAAATAAAATAAAATAAAATAAAATAAAACAAAACGAGAGCATCAGTGCTAGCAGTCCAAAAACATAAGTCGAGGTGCATGACATGAGTCACTCGCTTGGAGCTTTCCGAAGGAAACGTCTTCAATTCCATATTCCAGCATGGAAAGCAATGCCAGCAGGGTGCGGGGGATCCTGCGAGCCACGTCGGTTTGTCTGCCCATTAAAGGGCAGGTTCTGCCCATGGATTGCCACATCCCTGTGGCCCTTATCTGCGTGACACGGTCCCTGCCCGCGTCCAGGTGCCCTGCCAGCCAGACAGGGAGCGGCCACAGGCCCTGGGAACGACAATCCCACGGGAAGGAAATGTGCGGTCTGCAACGGCCCGGCTATCCTGGCCCCTTCCTTCCCGCGGCGCACGTGCGGAGATTCCCAAATCCCGGGAATCGGCTGCGTCGGGAGCCGGCGCGCGGCTCCAGGGGCAGCTTTTTGCTGAGGAAGGAGGGAAAGACCTCGCCGTTTCCAGGAAGAGAGGCTTGGAAAAATCCCTCCGCTTTTGCCAAGGGAGTGTTCACGATGAAACAAGATCTCCAAGGGGCTGTTTTTACAGTTCCTTCCCAAAACCTCAGCTTCTCAGATCTGGTCTTCCAGAGGACAGAGAGGTGATTTTACCGTCCTCAAGCAGCACAGAGAAGAGAACTCAAATGATCCCTTCGTTTTCACAAGGAAAACGTCCTCGTGCACTAACTGGCGGTTGTTTCCCAGGCTGTGGAGGAGCAATTTGACCATGCAGAGCGACGTGACCGAGAAACGCAGAGCATTTTGCTGCTTCAGCTTGTGCTCTGTTTCGCTGACTGTTGGGAGCGGAGTGGGAAATCAAGGAGAAGAAAATCTAGGGCAAAAGCAGCCTCAAACTCCCCCTCACCTCTGCTTTTGTCGCACTTATTAAAGTCTCACTGAGCCTGGCTGGTGTGATTGATCCCCTGGCTTTAGAGCTCTGCGTAATGACTAAACCTGACCTATATTATGGAATCGATAGCTTGGATAGGCTCTATGTCCTGAGGCCGGTAAAGCCATCCAAGCCTTTTGGAGCCACCAGGCTCCTGCTTGGGCTACCTGGCACCCTGTTTTCAGAGGCCAAAACCAGGCAAGTTCAGGGTGAAAAAGTAAAATTTGTCACCCAAAATGAACTCACCGTGGCAGCTTCAGCCGGCCTGCAAGCTGCAGGCTGAAGTTTGTTTAAAACCACATGATAAACCAGCCCTAGAGGCTTGGGCCTCACCTTGGCACGCAGAAAACATTCGCGCTGTGTCCTCCAAGCCAGGCGCAGTGTTTAGCCCCGGCTTGGACGTCTTGTCCTCGCCTTAGTGCAAAGGTGGCCGGGTTAAACCGGGTTTTGTGCTGACTGCAGAGAAGAGCCCAGATTGCTGACACGGTGAGCAAAGTGTGCGCGCTCCCACATATCTCCTTGCCCGGCTTTATCCCTGTGCTGGGAATTAACAGCAGCCTGGTCACTGCCTCACCAGGTGACAACGCAGTGACAAACCCAGGGGGCTTCCCGGGCTGGAAAAGCCGCCGGGATGCCGGGAGCGCTCCGAGGCGCTCCGGGACTGCACGGCTGGAGCCCGGCCGTGGGCCAGCCGCCTCTGCTCGCTCCCGGCACGCTCCCTTCCCAAATCCTGCGTGCGCCGGGTGGGATGCGCTTCTCCGGCGCCTCCTGGAAGCGGGATGCCGGTTTACGTGTTTGTGCCCTCCCTTTCCTTCCGTCCCCGCCTGTTTTCTCCCTCGCGGCTGTCCCTGCCAGCCGCCTCTCCTGCCTGGTGACAGCAGCCACAGCGCAATTCCCGGCTCCCAACTCCTACCGGCACTCGCCAGCCAAAACACACGGAGCGGGTGGGCAGGATGAGACTCATCCAGCACCGTTTTCCATCTGTCAGGGAGCAGCATGAGGAGGGAGCATCCCAAAAAAGCCCTTTCCAAACAGCCTCTTCTTGGATAGCCCTCGGGTAAAAACCTGCCCGCACACAGACACCCAGGGATTAGTCTGTGCCCAAGCACGATGCTCCCTCCCGCTTCCCGTAAACTGGGCGCTTCCCTGTTATTAAAGCATGTGTTTTATCCCGGTGATTGCAAATGAGCCCCTAATTGGTGCTCCTGCACGGAGCAGCGGGGCTGGAAAAGCTGCCATGGGAATAGGTGCAGGTGGAACGCGTCCTGCCTTGCTCCTGCACGGCTCCGTCAGCCCCAGATTTGGGGTGAGTCCGTTCAATTTTGGGCTCCTGAGCGGAGGCGCTGAGCTCTGCACCTGGAAACCTGCATTTTCACACCGGGTACCGCGGGGTCCCTCCAACGGTGGGATTTGAGGTGCCGGGCACAACCCAGGGGACAAGTCACTGCCCATCCATCAAAGAGCCAGTCCCTCGAACACGGACAGCCCAACGAGCCACCAAAGAGCCTGGACAAGCAGCACCCCCGGGCTCTGCTCCTTTCCCTAGGTAAAGAGGGACGTCTCGGATTTATTTTCTCTCTATTCCTATCCCCGCTATTATTTTCTGCAGTAAAGCCCTTGGAGTGAAAGCGGCAGGCGGCGTGCTGGAGACCTGACTCATTTTCTAGCAGCATGAATTTTTTAAACACAGATACAAGGCATAAATATATATAGATATTCTTTGTCTTTATCACCCAAGGACAAGTGACTCGTCCCACTCTTCACTTACATCTTTTTATTATTGCTGGACGTCGAAGCCTCCTGTACGAGGGTGTTCAGCGGCTGAGGACCCTCGACCACCTTTCAGCTTAGGCTTTTCCCACCAAAGTGGGAGGAAGAGGCAGCCCGGCTCTGTTTAGGTTTTTATTGTTGCAAGCGGCTCCTGTCCTAGCCACATCCGAGCGCGACTGCCAAAATCGTCATTCCTGGTATAAACTAAGGTGCTAAAAATAAACAAGCTTAGAGGAATGAACTGACACCCCGTCTGCAGCACAGGACGGGTTCTTCTCAACGTCCCCCTGATAAAATTCAGTATTAGGACGCCGGGTTTATTCCCCGCTCTGTCGCTAACTTGCCGTGTGGGTCCAGCGTAAATCACTTCTAACCTCTCGCTTAGCCACCTTCTAAGTGCATTTAATAACCTCTGCTTCCCCAGGGTGTTGTGAGGTTTAATTGTTTGCAGAGTCCTCCGAGGTGCTCAAAGATGTGCAGGAGAGCCGAGCAATATTAATGCATGAACCCAGAGCGCACGCTGCACACAGTTATCAATCCTGCTTTGCTGGCCTGGCTCCCGGCATTTCGCTCACATGATTTTGCTTCGTTTAATCCATTTTAATTACCTTTTGCTAATTGCTTTTGCCCCTTTGTTTAAGACGTTTCAAATTCCTAATTACATCTCTGGGCTGTGCCATCAGTTGTTGTCATGCTTGACTCTTATCAGCAGGACGGGGGGTTTCGCAGGGTGTTTTCTGCCGCTCTCGTGCCCGGAGAGCGGCACCGAAACCCTCCCCGGGGTCATGTTTGTTTGTTTGCTCTGCGAGCGCAGGAACCGAGCAGGTTTTCACAGTTCCTCCAGGAAAGGGGCCACCCATTCTGTGGTCTGCTCTTTGCTAACAGACAATTTAAGGCCTGGAAGTAAACAGGCGATTTTATCGGCCTCCTGCTGTAAATCAGTGGTTCCTGTGCTTTTTTTGGGGGCGGCTGCACCAGCCAGGCAGAGACCTCGGCTGAACCTTGCGAGTCCCAGCCCAGGGTTGCTCCAAACCCAACCTTCGCTCAGGAGCATCCATCAGAAGCAGCTTAAAGCTGCTCCGTCCTCTCCTGCCCCTGCCCTTGAAGCCTTTGCTCTTCCCATAGACCTGTGGTCTTTATCCCATAGACCTGCGGTCTTCATCCCGTCGCCTCCTCGCCGTCCTCCTCATCATGGGACTTGTGCAGCCGCCCCTGCCCCCCAGATAACGTCTTTATCTCTGCAGCTCCCTCTGCTCCGGCGCTTTCCTTCCCAGCTGGGGCCCGGGTAGCCAAGCGTGCCCAGCCAGGCAGGTAAATCACAAGCTCAGGGGGCACTAACTAATTGTCACTTGTTTCCCCACGCAGGATTTTCACTTAGCCCTTTGGTGACGAGCATATGGCGAATACAACATTTCTGCTTCTTATTTAACGATCCGCTGACAGGAAAGATGGAGTAGGCAGAAATCTAAATTCTGGAATCTCTCCAATTTTTTTTTTTTTTATCCACAGGAGCCCAAGCCTTTCAGCTCGGGGAAGGCAGCAACAGGAAACGAGTCGGGGGGGATTTTAGGAGCTGTTGAGATGGCTGCAGTGTTTTACATTCCCAGAACTCAGCAGGGAGGCAGCTGGCTGCTCTATTAATCCTTTCCAAGCTGCTCTTCTGCCCCACAGATGCATCCCCTTCATGCCCACAGGAGATCCCGGCCTGGCCTCATCCCCTTGGGATTTGCGGTGGGAAACACCAGCAGCTCTACCTGTCGTCTCACCAAGCAGCGAGACCCAAGGGGCTGCTCTGCTTGCCCAGCACGCGCTTCCACGAGCGGTTTGAGGCTTCCCTGTTCCCCCTGGCTTTCCTCTCGCAGCAGAGGAATCAGAAATGCCCTTTTCCCTCAGTGGTGCGAAGGAGAGTGTCTCCGAGAGGCAATGCGAGCCTTTGCTCAGCTCCATCTCGCTCTGATATTTGTATTTCCCCGGCTCCCAGCTGCTGCATTTGCTCTCCAGACTCCCTGAGCGAACCCGGACCCATCTCTGGGCCCAGAGCATCCAAGAAAGCACCAGGAGAAGCCCCCTGCGTCTTGCTTGGGCCATGCAACCTTTAATAAACCGCAGAGAAACGGGCCACGAGGGGTGGGTTTTGGCCACCTCCCGGCAGCCCCACGGAGGTTCCTTCTGGGTCAGGCTGAGGCCACAGCAGCAGGGCCGTGCGGAGGAAGCGGGAACGAGCTCTGCGGGTCCGGGGACGGAGCCAAGCCCAGCGGAGCTTCCCTGGAACCCGACACCGGGACGGGACGCCGGGCGGCCCCGCTGGAAAGCCCTTGGCACGCGGAGGCCTGGCAGCAAATCCCTGCCGGCTGCTCCCTACCTGCGCCGGGGGCGGGTGGAGAGCCGCCTGTCCTGCCTTTTCCACACTCCTTCCCACCCCGGCACCCCCCCCGGCTCTCGCAATTCCCGGTTCCGCTGGGACGCGGCCACGCGCCGCTCGCCCGCGGCGCCGCGGGGAGGGCGAGCCGAAAATAAACAGGGGACGAGGAGGAGGAGGAAGGGGGGGAAGCAGCCGCTGGGCGGGGAGGGAAAATTTCATGCTGGCCTCTTTAAAGGTGTGTTATTTGTTCAAGGCTGTCCAAACATTTGCGGAGCGCTGGCAGGCCCGGAATGTGCGCGAGAGCCCCGGCAGCGTGTCTGAGGCGTGGGAAAGCTCTGCTCTCCTCAACCTTTACAGGCTTGTTCCCCCTCGGGCAGCGATTCAATAAAACCCGCGCCAGAGATTTATGGAGCTGATAATGACGGCTGCAGTCAGCAGGCAGACACCGGCGGAGCGATGCCGAGTGCCGGCGCGCAGAGGAGCGAAGGAGCGAGGCAGGAGCGGGGCGAGGGATTGAAGGCTTTGCTTGAAGGCCACCTCGCCGTGCCCCACGGGAGTCAGCCCTGCGGCTGCACGGCTGCTTATCAGCTCCTTTTTAGCAGTGGGGAGCGCGTGAGATAGCAGGGAAGTGACTCACGGCCCCAGCGCCGCCGGGAGCCGACCTTTGTGGATGTGCATCCAGATAAGGCGCGTGGGCGAGCGCAGCCGGCAGCGGCTGGGGCGTCCGTGCGGGATGCACGGCACGAGGCAGGCCCTGCTCCGGGCCCTCATACCGTTCCTGGCTCACCAGGGTGCAAATCCGGACTGCAACGCGGCCCTTCATGCAGTGCAGTGCAATGCAGTGCAATGCAGTGCTGTGCAATGCAATACAGTTCGGTGCAGTGCAATGCAATGCAGTGCAGTGCAATGCAGAGTGATACAATGCAATGTGATACAATGCAATGCAATGCAATGCAATGCAATGCAGTGCAATGCAATGCAGTGCAATACGTTGATGTACCCCCCAGGGAGACCTATGTCTCTCAAGCACCTGAGGGTCCAGAGGACCAGGAAAACGTGGCTAACGAGCACTGCAGGGACGGAAGGGAACTCGCATCCCCTCTCTTCTCTAATTCTTACCGTCTGTGCTCTTTTTGGCCTCGCAAACACTCGGGAACTTGGCGGCTTCCTGCCCATATTCACACAAAGTGTTTTCTCTACAGTGAGAGTATTTAGTGCTGCTGGAGGGGGTGGTTTCAGCCTCATGCCTGAAACAGCGAGACCTTCTCCAGCACGAGGCTCAAATCCCAGCAGGATCCTATGAGCGCCTCGCATTGGCAGATGAAGCCGGGAGCGTCGCGGGTGTCTCAGCCGCGGCTGCTGCTCCGCATGGACCTCACCGCTCCAACAGCCCTTTGCAATTTGGCTGTCAACAAAGAGGGCAACTGGTTTCTATAATAAACACGCGGGGATAGATTTTCAAAGAGCAGAGGCCCTGGGTGTGGGTAATTTGTAACAGAGAGCAAATTCAAGGCGCTGGATTGCTGCTGCTCTCGGGCTCGCGCTTGGCTCTAGCGCTTGGGCCCGGGATTATGGGCATGAAGGAAGCCCTTGCACTGAAAATACGTGTCTGGGTACATGGGAGCCTCCTGGTCCTAAAGCTGAGTGCAATTTCAGGTGAGCTCCTAGCTGGGAAAGCTGCTGTTCACTCCGGGAGAGGAGCTGCCTTTGCCCTTAGTCTTAACCCGTGATGTCTAACCCCTGATATTGATTCCCGCATTAGCGATTTCACATGCAATTAAAGAAATGCATTTTGCCCTAACAGGACCCTGCTTGGCCCATAAGGTCCCCATGCCCAGTCTGCTCGGGGTGACATCCTCTCCATGCTACCCCCAGGCCATCTCCATGCTCAGATGTTTTCTCTCCCGCCCGTTGCATCGTCCTCAGCTCCTCGGCAGGATTTCCTTGATCCGTCTGTGCAGCAGGTACCGCACAGCGGGTTCCTGCCGGCGCGCGTGCTTGCTCGCTGCTGCATCCCCAGCCTTCCCAGCATCTGCTCGGCATCCCCCTCTTCCTTTTCCGGGCTCTGCAGCCTTGTTCCACCCTCTCCCCAGACGTTTCCATCCCCTGCATCCCCTCGTGGCACGACTAACCCCGGCAGCGCTGCGGCTGAGCACAGACGCATTGCCTTCGGTGCAGGATGTTTGTGCAAAGCAGGGGCCTCAACACTCATTCCTACGGGGACATTGCGGAGCTCCTAACGCGCTCCGGGGATGAAAGCCCGCGGGGAGGGACTCTCCGAGTATTTGCCGAGGTTCAGGTCCGATAAGCCCTGTTGGTTTTGCTCCGTGCAGCCCCAGGAATGGCTCGATTGCTGCGACTAGCAGGTGGGATCCTTGGCGGCGGGGAGGAAGGAGCGGAGACGCCGCCACCAAAGCCGCCCTTATCTGCCCCTGCGCTGATTATTCCTCCGAGATTGCCCTCCGTGCCAAGCGCCCCGACGTCCTGGGTGCCTCCCAGCCCCAAGCTGCAGGCTGCGCCCCCGGGAGCCGGGAAGTCGTCGCGAAATCCCCCGTGCTGCCATTATTCCCGCGAGCTTGAAGTTAAGCAAGGAAACGAGCAGAAGGACTTCCTGTCCCTGAGATCTGTTTGTCTCTGGGGTGCTTTCCTTCAAGGAAGTGGTAGGACATTTCTTGCTAAAGATGTTTAAACATAGGCCAGCTTTCAGTTTTGCATGACCCTTCTGACCATCCTAATGCTTAATCCTTCTCTACCCCTTCTCAGCATAGCTTTTGTGACATAGGCTTTATTTTAGGAATGGAAAAAAAAATGAGGATTCAGATGTCTAGGACCTGATAAACCAAACGAACATGTCTTAAATTAGGGGCAATATAAATCAAGGCATAAAAAGCCCTGGATAAACCTGCAGCAGCACCTGGGAAACATGCAGCTGGGCAAGAACCGTCCGTCCTAGACGTGGGACCTCGCAGGGAGGCTCTAAAATGAGCAGAAGCCGCTGCAATTTTTTCCCCCATGTTGCTCAGATTCAGCCCCAAAACAATGAATCTTTCTGTAAATGAACTTGACTGGGCTGAGGATGGGAGCTGAGGTTTTTCAGATCGGAATAGAAAAGGGTTTGTCATCCTCAGGAAGTCAGAGAATCGTTGCTCTTAGCAGCTTAGATGTTGGAGCAGGGGAAAGCATTTGAAGTCAGGCAAAATAAATAATTCAGCTTCTACATCAACACAACAGCTTCCTCTCTGCTGGCTCTGCCATTTGTCTCTGGCTCTGGAAAGCAGCCTTTAAGATGGCGTTTAAGTGCACTCTTAAGTGCTTTTAGGTTCAACAAAGCACTTAAGGCCCTGTTTTAAGTTAGACACCTGTTTAAGTGCTTTGCTGACCTGGGGCTTTCCTACATCCCTGCCTCTCCAATAAGCATTTATATGGCATACAGTGTGTGTGTGAATATAAATAGAGTGTATAGCTAAGACAGCATATAAAATCTTGGTGTGCTGTGTGTGCATACATCCATTTGTGTGTTTGCATGCAGGCATATATAGATGTTTATCTGGGTAGAACAACAAATATGAGGCATGGGAGTTATATATATATATATAAGGACTCTCTTGCAGAATAAAGCTGATAATGACCCTGAACATCCCGGGTGCCGGCAGGGCCTCCGTGGTGTGTTTTAGGTGGCAGGGTTTGGTTGCCCACGTGTTGCCATCTTTCTGGATGCCAAAAAACGGTGCCAAAACGGTGAAGACTGTAGATATTCCAGCTATCAACAGCCGGACGCGTTGGGCACGTCTGCAGTGGGAATGGAGCTGCATCCCAGGGGATGCTCCAGCCCTTCCCGCCTGCCAGCCCCGTGACCTGTCCTGGGAGCCAAGGCAGGCACCGGGTTAATGAGTTATCCAGGGCGGAGGCGGGAGGGAAGGGACCGTCTGAGGAGGCACCAACTTTATGGTCTGTCTCTTATCAGCAGCCCCATCTCGGAGCAGCAGTTGCCCAACCCTCTGCTCCAGGAGCCGCCTGCTTAACTCTTGCAGCCCTTCTTTTCCCACCCTTCTCCCGACATCCCGGCAAATAGAAGTGACCCAAGGCAGCCACGTGGAGTTGTGCTTTTTCCTTGTGCTTTGGGGTGCTCGGATGCAATTCGCTGATCCGAAGCCAGCGGGAAAGGAACGGGATCGCCCAGGGTGCAGCCCTCCTCGGGGTGAGCCAGGAGTTATCCAAGGGACAGATCCAATTCCTATAGACCCGATCCAAGGGCGGCCCGTGGCCGGATTCCAACGCCGGGGTTTTGGGTGCAGTCCACCCGTCTCCACGTTGACCGAGGACACTGTTTGGCCACGTGCACGTGGCCCATGGGGACCTGCCCCGGCGTCCCACGGCCAAAGTACGAGGATGGAGCAATAGAGGCGAGACCGTCTCGGAGGCATCCACCCCAGCGCCGGGCGCTCCACCCGGCGCGGCTCATTCCCTGCAATCCGCAGGCCGCCGGGCAGCTGGCCAAGGGATTAGCACGCGGAAAAGCGCGCGGAGGCGGCGCCGCAGCCCGTCGGCATCACGCCACGCTGCCGCAGATGCCCTTCATTACGCTTCAGAGTGAACAGCGCTCGCCTGAGCAGCTCCCTGCGACAGCCGCGCCGGGAGAGGAGAAGGGCAGGAGGCTCCTGCAGCCACATCCCAGTGTTGTGGCCGCGGTTTCCGTGTCGGGGAGCTCGTGTGCGCCTTGGAGGAAGCCGGGGAAGCCGCGCGTTCCCGCCGGGATGGCGCCCGGCCGCGCGCTGCTTCCCGGTGCGCACGCTGTTGCCTTTGGCAGGCGGGCCGACGGTTACGCTCCGCACACAGAATAACACAACTCGATACGGGTCTAGCTCGCAGAAAAGAACGAAAAGAAAGGAAAAAGAGAAGGAAGGAGCCCCAAAGTGCAGCTGGGAAAACACTGCCGGCTCGCGGGGCAGCCAAGAGCAACAGCAAGGAGGGGCTCTGCTGCTGTCCAAAGGGATAGGGATGGGGCTGGCGAAGCCGCTGCTAATTTGGGATGAAAACAGGCATAGAAGGAGGGCAGAGGGTGCCTGTCCACTGGGACGGCTCAGCAACGGGCAGCGGGAGGGATCCACAAGATGGATTCCTTGCAACGAGCTGAACTTTTAGGAAATCAATAGAACTTCAGCCCGGGCCGGAGTCTGAGGAGAGGGAAGACGTGTTTTCTGGCTGTCAGTTTTCCTTAAGTCCTAAAGTGGTGTCATCTGGACGGAAGGAGGGATCGCCGGGACCGTCTCCCCTGCCCTGTCTCTGTCAATTGTCTCCGGGATTTTCCGCTCTCATCCACCTTTCCAGTTCAGCTCTTTTTCAATCTCCACAGCCTTATTGGCATGACACGGTTTGCAAGTATTGCCAAAGTTAATACATCAAATGTCCGTCCCTAGGAGCAAGCATTTCTCAGCACAATTACTCCCCAAAGACTCATCCAATTCACAGACCACGGCTCAACACTATGGTTTAATGTCCTCATTAAATAACAATGAATAACTCCCGCCCCAAAAAAGCCCCATCAATGTCATTGCCGTTTCAGAGCGTGCTGCCTCTCGGACTAAAAATCTCAGGGCAACAGGAGCAGAGTTTTTGGAGTTTATTCCAGCGTTTATTTGCATTACAGGCACCCATCCGACCCTGGGCCCCTCTTGTGCATTGCACGGGCAGAGCAAGGAAAAGGGCCTGGCCCCAAAAGCATGGACAACACAGACATCTAAGTGATTATTCTTCCTATTTTATTGACGTGCGAGGCGCTGAGGGATGCGCCCGGGGGCAGGCAGCGCGTCAGCATCAGAGCTAGGAATTAAATCCACATCTCTGGGGACTAAACCACAAGCTGAGCCCCGATCTGCAGGGACGTTGCTCCGGAGCGGCTCCCTGTCCTCCTAGCCGGGTTCTCCTTCACTTCCAAGGGGCTGTTCCTGCTGCGCTCCAGCCCGGAGCGGCTCTGCAGGGTTTGGAGCAGCGCCCGCGTTCTCACCCGCTCCATGAGCAGCTCCACGGGTCGTTTGGGCTGCCGGAGGAGGAGAGCTGTGCACACGCTGCCAGCACATTAATTCTGCTCTCCTGCCAAGGCGGCTCATGTGTGCACGCTCCCAGGCAGCAGCAAAGGCAGGTTAATTGGGTTTAGCTCAGCCACCCAAACCGGGCCACGTTGCACCGCGCTCGGAGCTGCTGCACGGAGAGCTTTGGGAACCTGCTCGTGTCATTCTGCCCTCTGAACAGAAACCCTGCCCGAGCAAACACGAGGTGCCCCACGGGGCTCAGGGAAGGCCAGAAAGCGGCTAGCAGTGGTCTGCACGCACGCTTTCTGCAGCCTCACGCTGGCTGCTCCGGCACGCCGGTCCCCACACAGGTCCGGTTGGGTAGGCGAAAGGCGAGCGGGTGTATTTCCGTCGAACCTGTTTTCCAGATCCCTTGGCATCCTTCCCCGGCTCTCGGCGCGTGCGTCATCCTTTTACGAGGCCGCCCGGCTCCCTGGGAGCCCCATCCCCTCCCTTTCCCTCTCGCACACACACACACACACGCTTTATTTATTTGTTTGCAACACTCCAGCCTCTCCCCGGGATGCTGTTTCTGCAGGCACTTAACCCTCTCGGCAGCACGGAGCCGAAGGCAGCTGGAAAACGGGCCTCCTTTCCCAGCGCGTCCCAATCCCACCTCCCAAACCGGCCTCTCCATCATTGGGACAGTGTCTCTGACGGAGGGGATGAGTCCGGCCCAAAGTGGCCTCCTGGCCACCCTCATGCTATGGGTGGTGTCTGCAGACACTGCAGCCCTCTTTAAAGGGCTCTCCCAGATGGATTTTGTTGGTGGGTTGGAGCCACGGAGCTGCCTCCCTGCTTGGTGCGTTGGGAGGACGTTTAACCCTCCCGTCCCTTTGCCCAGCCTCGTGCCGCCGGGGATTTGTGGTCCAAAGAAGTGCCTGGGAATGCAGAGCTGCTCCCCAGGGACAGCCCATCCCGGATAGGGAGAATCCCCTTGGAAGCGGCCATGGTGCCTGGCAGGGAGGCAGCGGAGGGAAGGTCTACCCCTCTCCGAGGTGTCCGTGCACCCGGGCAGGGCCAGGCATCGCGGCGGGGCTCACCTCTTCCCGGGTAGTTTTTAGCACCCAGTACGAGTGGGGACATAAATAACCCGAGTGTCAACAGCAATTAGTCCTTCACACTCCGCCCCAGAGCGGGACAAACATCCCCAAGCGCCCAGGGGACCAGCAGCGCAAGGCCACCTAACGCCACCGCTTTGCAGGCCAGGCTCCCAGCCTGCTGGGAACGCTGCCTCATCCCGCGCATTTCCAGGTCTCCCCCTCGTTTCTCCGCGCTTATTGACCACGGAGGCTCCAGATGCCGGTGGCGGCCGCGGGGACGGGCTCCCCGGCACGGGGACACGTGCAAACGAGGCCACTTGGCTCCCGCAGCAGCAGGGTGATTAACGGGGTGTCAGGCAATTAACTTGGTCACCTCTGCAGCCTCCAGCCCCTGCTGCAGTGACAGATTCCCTGTTTGTTTTCTGCTTAAGGAGGAGCCCGTGGCGGGTTGCAGACAAAAACAACCGCTCTCCAGATTTATGGTCAGGGCAGGGAGCGGGACAGAAGAGCCAGTTTTTGAAGCTGAACCCTCATCCTTGTCCCCTAAAACCAGCATCAATTCTGTATCCACCTGCACCCGAAAATACCCCGTCCCTTGGCCAGCAGCACATTAGGAGAACTAGAACCATCCCCGTGAGCAGGAAACCTCCTTCTCATCCCTGTTTTTCCAGCACCCTCTTGCTAGCAGGGCTGGATCCCGGCTTACCCTCCACTCTGCCTTCCTCTGCCTTGAGTCTTGTCATCTCTTTTCTCTCTCCCACCCATTTTCATCTCGTCCTGACAACTTTTTCTCCCTTGCAGCAGGTGGGAGGGATGAAAGCTGCAGATAATTAATAACCCCAACACTTTCAGAGCTCTGTCGTGAAGGGAGAGCTCGGAGCTCCCCGCTCCTCCACCTCTGCCTCCCCCTGCAAACGCTCCCTCGCTTCTAGTCATGTGCTGGCTCTTCTCCTCGCCTGACAAATCGCAGCTGACAGCCCCTGCTCCGAAAGCCCTCGCTTATCTTCGCGTGCGAGCTTGCAGCCAGGGCTCCAGTTCGAGGTAGGGCCAGGGGAGGCATTGGCAGCTCTTTTGGGGGCACAGCTGACCAGCTCTGCTTGCAGCATGGGGCTTCCCGGAAAGCTGCTGAGATGACCTGTGCTATGGGGGAAGGTCATGGCAAGGAGCAGGGACCCCATGTCTCCCTATCCCAAGGATGTCAGGGATTGCATCTGTTTCCCCTCCTCTTTTGCCAGCTGGTTCCAGCACCTCTGCAGGGCATTCAGGCTTTAGGCAAGGGTGGCTGCTCTTCTTATTTGTGTATTTTTCTACTCTTTCCTATTGATAAGGCAGTTGGAAGCAAGGTCTTCATGTACCAAGGGAGATTAGCCAGAAGAGCAAAGGCAGACCCTAAATACACAAGAGGTTTGGGATAGCACTTTATGGGTGAATGGATGGCTGGAAAGCTTTGGGATACAGCTTTGTGGGGGGAATGGAGGACTGGAAAGGTTTGGGATACAGCTTCATGGATGGAGGACTGGAAAGTCTACCCAAGCAAAAGCAGGAGACCTAACGTGGAGAGGTGAAGGAGAAGCTGCTGGTGAAGGAGAAGCTGCTGCTGAGCTCATCAAGTCACTGATGACGATGAGGAGGAGGCCACTGCCTCCATGCAACAGAGCAGCGTCTCCCCCACACATCCACAGCTGGATCCGCTTGGCTGTCGCACAGAGGTTTGGCTCTCCATCCCTTTAGGCGCCTTGGATGCGCAGCTCCCCCATCTTCAGATGTAAGCTTGATTCGCTTTATTTTTGGCGCCTCTTTTCTCCCCCTCTCCCCTCTCCTCTCCCCATTCAAAGCACTGGGGACCCTGCGGCTTTTTTCCATTCGTGGGCTTACTTTAATCTCTGCTTCAGCGTTTTGTCTCCTTACCTCCCGCCTGGTGCCCGAGCTGTAAGACAAAGAGGTGTTTACACGAGGAGAGGGCCCAGCCATTGAGGCCGGAGACAAACAGCACAGCGGAGGGCGGGTAGAATTGAACATTTCAACATTTCTTTTTTTTCCATCTGTTCCCAAAACCAATATTGACCCAAGACCCCTGTGCGGCTGCTTTAGTCAAAGTTTTACCAGACTAATCAGCTTCTCAGAGCATGGGGCCCCAGGAGCTTGGGCTGCAGGGGAGATGAGGACAACGTCGCTGCCGAGGTGGGATGTATCCCACCGGGAAGCGTGGGATTACCCGGACAAATCATGGGCTTTATCACCCAGAACTAAAGAGCTGAGGCCTCCCGGTCCAAACCAAACAGGGACCGTGTGCTGTGGGAGCTGGTTGCGTCTCTCCTGAGAAACGACCCATTCCAAGCCCTGCTCCGTGGAGCCGGGAGGAATTTGGGAAGCCTCCGTAGCAGGAGGCGCCTTGTTCGCTCAGCGGAGCAGCCCTGGCAGCACGGGCGCCGGGCTCGGCGCCCAACAACATCCCCTTGCCACCGCTTTGAGGCAGCGATCCGGGGAGAAGGGGCCTTGGCAAAACTCCTCCCGGGCACAAAATCCTCCAGGGAGCCCTGGCCTCTCCTCTGCTCTCCGTTATCCGTGCTCGGGAAGCGCTCCGTGTCCCCAGGCGCGGGGAGGCCTTTGGGGCCCGCGCTCTGCTTCACCGGCCTCATTAGCGGCCGCCTGGCATCATTATCTCACATTAGCGACACTCTTCCAGCGGTAATTGGGAAGCCTCTGGAATGGCCCGCTGACCTTTAATTAACGTGACGGGGCCTTTTTTTTTTTTTCCTTCCCCCGTCCTCCTTTGCCCTTCTTCTCTCCACCTCGAGCAGCTGCTTCTTGTTAAGATGCCAAAACAGGGGAGCCTGGCTCCCATTCCAGGGTTTTCCACCGGCGTGGAAACACAAAGGTGTGGGAGCTGCTGCCCAGCGCATTCCAGCCTCCGTGTCCATGTCCTCTGGGCCACCCCAGCTCCGCCTGGGCCATCGCTGCCGGTGGCCCCGCTGCAGCGTGGCCGTTTCGGGGTCCCCTGGGCTGATTCCCAGCTGGGAAATATCTTTGTGTTTCGCCAGGCAAAGGGCTCCGGAGCAGGCTCCAGACCACGTCGCCAACGCGTTGCTCCAGTCCCTTGCAATGCAGGTGGGTCAGGGTTGCAGCTAGGACCCTTCAGATGGGCAGATCCAAGGGGGAAATGCCACGTTTCTCCGATCTTCCCAAGCAAAAGGGAGTCCTACGCACTGCCCTGGGAGAGACGGGATTGACCCTGCTCCTCCCCAGCCTTTCATCTTGCTCCAGCTCTAATTCTTCGGTCTCCTGCTGCCTTTGCATGTGTTACTGTCTCCAGCTTGGTCTCAGCTGCTAAATCAATGGCCAAGGATTAATCACTGGCAGCTCCAGGTAGCACAGAAATTTCCATTCATTCTGTGCATCCGGGCTCTTATTCTCTTATTATTATTATTATTATTATTGTTGTTACCATTATTATTATTATTATTATTATTATTACTATCATTGCAGCAGCATCTGGAGGCTGCAGTCCAGAAGGAGGGAGGGTGCCCGTCCTGATGTGCCCACCAGGCAAAGGAGCTGCTGGGTGACTTGGAACCAGGACGCCGAGAAGCTGCAGAGAGAGGAAGCCCCAAGCAAGGTCACCCTCAGAGGCTGGGGTGACCCAAAATACACCCCAGACCTCCTCCTTCCCAGTGCAATGTCCCCTCTCTGTGCCCTTGCTTATAGAAAGCCTGACTGGAGCTGCAGAGCGAAGCCTTCCCTATTGCTCCAGGCCAAGATTTGCTTCCTGGAGGTCTTCTGGAAAAGCATAGGGATTATTGTAGCATGCAAAGGAATCTGGTAGCTCAGAAATACCCAGTCTGCAGTGAGAACTCAAATAACTGGCATGAAAATACAAGGGCAAGCCACATATCCGCTCTGCTCGCAAGGAATAGAGGGGAGAAATATTTTCATTCCATTAATTAGGAGAGGAAAAATAATTGCGTTTGCTGTGGGGTTCTTAGATGTGGTGTGAGGAGACAGGAAGATGGGCAGGAATCTCTGCTGGGGAAGAGCTTTGTTTCAAAGACTGGAAGCAGAACGTTTCCTCCAAACACAATGGTCTGATGGAGGAGAGGTGGCTTTGTTTGGTTACACTAGGGAGGGATTGATCCAGAGCCAGCAAGCGGTGTGCGGCGTGTGCACGTGCATGGGGATGTGCTGGAAAATAGGGCATTTCCCAGGAATTCCGTGCGTGGCCCATGCCAGGGCGCAGCTCAGGTGCTCGCAGCCCGTCTCCGGTTTCATCTCATCTCATCCTCTTTAGCAAGCGTTTCGTTTCACGGATAGCCGCTGTGATGAGCGTTTGCTCCCCTTCCTTGTCCCGGAGCAGGCAGGGAGCGGGGCACAAATGGGTTTATTCCATATTCAAGGAGGTGCCATCACCATCCCATCCATTCTAGCCCGTAGCACTGGGCTAGATGGAGCCCAAATAACTCCCTTTCTCCAATCAGCACCAATGTTTTGTGGTGGGATGGCAGGAATCGGATCCAGCTGCTTCCATTCCCTGCCTGGAGGAGCACGGAGGTGCTATTCCGGAGGCTGGGAGCAGCGGAGAGCAGGGTTGGTGAGGGATGCTGCAGGTCTAGCCTTTGCAGACGAGTGCACTGAGCATCGCCTGGGGCTGGAAACCAGCTCCTCATTCCGCTCCTGAAACCAGGACAGCCCCGGTCACAGGGACACAGCACCCAGCCCCAGCCTCTGCATCGCCACCGCTTCGCATTCCAGGGGTTTTCTGGGATGGGGATGGCAGCACAAGGCCCTATACGAGCAGGCAGGTGCTGTAGGTGCTGCTGCGATGCCCATAGGGCTTCTTCCTTCCTCGGGCGAGGATTTGCTCCTCTGTGCAGCTGCAGGGATAATCCCGGCGCACACGGAAGCCTTAGGCACTTCCACGGATAATCAAGGGCTGCTCCTGTGGTACTCGCCCAGCTCTAACCCTAATTTTGCCTCCGAAGCCTCTCTAATAATCCTCAACCTGAGGCCCTGCAGTTGTTTTTCTCCCAGCCAGGATTATCTGTGGGCTTTGTTTGCAAAATGCAGGAACAAATGGACTCCCTGGGAAGCACCTGTTGGGAGGACGGGGGCGACCAAAGGCAGCGGGTTCCAAAAGCAGGTGAATTTCGTGCTCGGAGCAGAATGATGTGCTCGGGTCCTGCACGCGGCGTGCAGGAGCTCTCGCTTGTCTGACACGGGCGTTCGGTTTCCCAGGGCTCGGGGCTCTGCACGGGGCAATGGGCTGCACGTGGGCACCGCGAGCGCCCCGACCTTGGGGCGATATCATCCCCGTTGGAAGCGTTTCCCGCTGCGGAGACACAGGCGTTCAGGGATCCTCATTTTACCGCCATGCCCCGTCCACATGGGAATGGGATTGAGCGGGGGATAAGGGAGGAATTGGGATCCTAAGGCCTGGCGGAGCCCTGCGGATGTGGAACAGCTCCAGGCTGGGGTGGGAGGAAGGCCCTTTCAACTTGGAGCGTGATTAATCAGAGGCCTTGACAGAAAACGGAGCTGCGGCCGCGCTTCCCGCTGCCGGGGCCCTTTCCCGGCCCGCAGCCGGAACGGGAGGGCATCGCTCCGCAAGGGAAACGCGGGTCTTGCTTCCCGCATCCCGTCCCGCAGGGCTGGGATCAGCGCCCTGGCCAGCTCTGCCTTCCCGTCCAGCGCTGACCTCCCCGCACTGGGGCACCTGAGCCCCCCTTGAAACTCGTGCATCCGGCGCGGGTGAAAACCCTTCGGAAACGGTTAACTTTCTGGCTGGAAGTGACACCTAGTGGAAATGGCAGGAAAAATGAGTTGCACAGGCAAAGCACCAATCCTGCGGGATCCAGCGCCGAAACCCCCATCCCTGGGAGCCCTGCACTTTCTTTTCCAGGAGCCTTTGGAAGGCTACGAGTAACGGCATCAGAAACAGGGCAGTCACAGCAGGCCGTGCACCGAGCTCTGTTGCGATGCTAAAATTCAGCCTAAAACAGTGCCCTGGGGTAAATTTGCACTGCTAATCTCCACGCCAGCACTGGGATTCATGGATATTGCTCCTGAGGTTGCAGTGCATCCTGCTTTCTCTTCCTTGGCGTGCAGGAAAAGTGCAGCGGTCAGGGGAGATGCGCCCTGGGGCTCTCCTTGTGCGGAGCGGGGCCGGAGCTTGCACGGGAACCCGAAACGCAGCGAGACTTGGACGAGCGACCCGGAACGCGCGCCAGGAATCGCGGCTCTGGGGAGAGCTTGGCGGCGCTTCAGGCAAACGTGGGCTGGGATTCAAGGCTGACCTTTGGTTGAGCCCACGGCGGCTCCGCAGGAAGCGTCGGCCTGAATTTTAAGGGAGTCTGGGGACGGAGGCTCTGGGTGGGAGCGGGAAAAAGGGCAGCAATAAGTTTAGGCAAAACCAGCGCAGGCTCCTTATGGTTTGGGGGTGACAAGGCCGAGCCGCTGCCTGTCCCCAAACCAGCAAAACCAGACTGGTGGTTGCAACTTGAGCACGCTCCGAGTTTCGGTGCAGACTTAACCCCTTCCTCAGCATGGAGTTGCTGGAACCACTAGGCTCCAGCCCGAGATTTCCAGCCTGGAAGGCTGCAGAGGCGCCAGGGATCAGCTGGAGAGGGGCAGATAAGACCATGCTGTGTCCGTGACAGATGCTGCTCAAGCTGAGCTGGAAGAAGGCAGGAGGAAAAGGGCACAATCAGTCCCAGGCGGCGGGAAGCAATAACGAAATCCTGCTCTGGGTGTTGTGAACAGGTTTTTCTTTACACTGCACTGCTTTCTTTTTTCTTTCCCCATCCATCTTCTTGCAAACTCAACACTCTTCTTCCCTTAAGAGCCAACACATGATGGGCCAGTATTAAGGCAGGGCAAGCGCGTTTGCAATCAGCCCCTCGTCTCTCAGCTGTGTTGCCTCTGCAACAAGCCTAGCCCAGACCACAATAGTCCTGGCTTTGTGGTGCGGATTTTACGTGCTCTGTGAAGATTAGCTTTTCCCACGTGCAGTTTCCTGGGTAGGAAGTTGCTTATCTCACACTCTATAGCCCTGACGGCCTCTCCTCATCCCCACCCTGCAGGTCTGCTGGAAGTCTCTTATCCTGGGAATGAGGAACATGGAGCCAGAGGCCACGGGAGGGGTTTCTCTGCCGAAGGAAGAGCTCCCGCAGGCGCTGCCGGGCTTCTCTCCCTGCTCCCTGCGTTGTCCCTGTGTTCCCGGCTCTTTGGCCCATACCACGTGCCATGTCCTCAGGCCGAGGGGGCCTCATCTGCCGCTTTATTTCTGTCCCATCTCTAATTACACATCGGCATTTGTTATTTATAGAGTGCCCTTAATACCAAAGCGGCACTGCCAGCAAGACAGGCGGGCGGTGGCGATGCCGGTGCCGCCGGGCACGTGGTCCAGGGGCGCCGGAGCCGCCTGGCTGCATCCCAGCACCGGAGCCTCTGGAGCAGCATGGGGTGCCACTCCACATGTGGGAGGTTGCAGGACACGAGTGCAGCCCGTGCACGTCCTTTGCACCCCGTGAACACCCTTTGCACCTGTGCATGTCCTTTGCACCCCACGCATGTCCTTTGCACCCCATGCATGTCCTTTGCACCTCGTGCACGTCCTTTGCACCCATGTACATCCCTTGCACCTGTGCACTTCCTTTGCACCCCGTGCACGTCCTTTGCACCCGTGCACATCCTTTGCACCCGTGCACATCCTTTGCCCCCCCCGCAGCCCTCCTCATCCTCATCCATGGGCTCCAAGCTATTGCGGGAGCCGGAGCAGCGCTGGCAGCTGCCCGATTCCCGGCGGCCGCTGCGTGGGCTGCGCTGCGGCAGCTGCACAAACGCCGCTGCAGCTGCGCACGGCGGTTCCCGCGGCTGCAGCGCGTGCCCGTCACCCCGGCGGCTGGGCGGCCGCCCGCGGCCTTCCCGTCCCGCCGCTTTCATGTCCCCGCTGCGGGCGGCCGGCGCTTCCTGCGGCTCCGAGGGAAGGAAGCCAGCGGCGGGCGAGGGCAGGAAGGCAGCCGGCTTCCGCTGCGAGCGCGTGCGGGGCCAGATGAGGGAGGAGATAGGGTGGGGAGGCAGCGGGCCGCTCTGCTCCGGCTGGGAAAGCTCCCGGCCGCGCGCCAGGATGCAGGGGGAGGCGAGGCCGGGGCTGCGCGCTGCAGTGCGTGCGGCAGCCACGCCGGGGAGCTTCCCACCCGCGCACCGCGGCGCAGGGAATGCGCCCTGCGCCCCTCGGGCCCGTCCCGGCTCTGCAGCGGCCACGCCGGCCGTTCCCACCGCCCAAACACAGCGATGGGGACCCTGCGGACGCGCCCGGCGCCGGGATGCAGCTCGGGCTGCGAGGCGGCTATTCCAGGGCAGCTATTTGCGGCACCGAGGACGGGGAGGGCTCGCGGAGCCCGGGGCTATTTGTGGCCCTGCTGGCTGACCCCGCCGGCAAGGCGCTTCCCTGCGCGCTGCTCCCGGGCACCGCGTGGGCACTGCTGTGTCAGGAAGCCGTGACGCTCGCCGGGATGCCGGGATGCAAGGGAACACAGCACTGTGGGCGCTGCGTGCGGACAGCTCTGCTCCCACCTCATCGCGTCCGGCCCTGCCGCGCACACGGGGAGCTGCCCTCACCCTCCTCCAGGAGCCGTGAGCCCCCGGCCCCCTTCCTGCTTTCCATCCCTCGGGACAAGGCAGGAAGCGTTGGGCATCCGCGGGGGCCGCGGCACTTGGGAGGCGTTCCTGGCACCTTCCCCGCCAGGCTCTATATATGGGCCGGCCCTCGCCGCCCCGTCCCGCTCGGCTCTCAGGTGACACGCGGGGGATCTAATTTTAGCCGGTGAATGGAGCGGGGCTGCGGCGGGCGCCCCGGGCCCGGCAAGGGGACGGCATCATGCTGGAGGACGCGGCCGGGCGCCCCTCGGGACGGCACCGCTGCCATCCCGGGAGCGTGGCACAGGTAGGGCGCAGCGCGCGGCCCCTCTGCTGCTCCCGCGCGGCCCCCCTTGCTGCCCTGCGGCCTCCCCCTCCTCAAAGGCTACAAGAGGCTGCAGCCACTTGGTGAAATCTCCTGCTCGGGCTGCGCCGCGCGCTGCCCGCCTGCACGGAGCCCAGCGCAGGAGCGTGGAGACGCTCCCGTTGCACAGGGTGATCCTCCCGGGGACGGTCCCTGTGCAGGACCCGGTGCGTGGGGCAGCTTCGCTTGCCGGCCCCACGTGTCCCAGGGTCCCCGCTGCAGGGGTCCCTGGCCGGGACGCTCCGGGCTCAGCCAGGTCCCTCCCGCAGCGCCCGGTGTCAGGAAGATCCAAGGGCGGGCACGGGGGGCACGGGGGACACGCGGCGCCCTCACGCAGCCCTTCGCCTTGCTCTGCCCCTGCAGCCATGGAGAATTTCGAGTACAGCATCGAGCTGAGCGACCGGGACTGGGCCGCCTTCGCCGTGGCGGCTGCCGAGTGCGGCTTGGCGCTGGGCGCGCTGGCCGAGGAGGAGCCCGCGCTCACGGACATGGAGCAAGGGGACGGCACCGAGGACGGCGCCGAGGGCTGCCAGGAGGGAGCCGCGCGTGGAGGCCGGGCCACGGAGCCCGCGGTGCCGGCGGGAGGAAGCGGCCGGGCCCCGGAGTGCCGGGAGCAGCCGCCCGGCAGCGGCACTTCCCGTGTGGAGCCAGCACCCCCGGGCCCTGCCCCGAGCGCGCGCGGAGCCTCCACGCCGGGAGCCTCCACGCCGGCGGTGAGGCCCAAGACGCCGGCGCAGGCCAGGAAGAGCCGCAAGGCGCGCGGGGCGGGTGCCGCCCGTGAGCCCAGGGCACCCGTGGGTGGCCCAGGCCCTTTGGCACCGCCGTCCTCAACACTGAGCGGCACGGCCAAGGAGAAGGCGGCCGAGGTGGCCCCGGGGAAGGAGGCAGCGAGGAGGACGGCGCTCGGCCCCGGGGTGGCCGAGGCTGCCAGCGCTGGCCCAGGGCTGAGGGAGACGGAGACCCGGGACAAGGCACCCAAGGACGAGGTGGCCAAGGACAAGGTGGCCAAGGATGATGTGGCCAAAGACAAGGTGACCAAGGATGAGGTGGCCAAGGATGATGTGGCCAAGGATGAGGTGGCCAAGGACAAGGTGGTCAAAGACAAGGTGACCAAGGATGAGGTGGCCAAGGATGAGGTAGCCAAGGATGATGTGGCCAAGGACAAGGCGGCTAAAGACAAGGTGACCAAGGACGAGGTGGCCAACAATGATGTGGCCAAGGACAAGGCGGACAAGGACAAAGTGGCCCAGGACAAGGCAGTCAAGGACAATGTGGCCAAGGAGAAGGTGGCCAAGGACAAGGTGGCCAAGGACAAGGCAGTCCAGGACAAGGCAGCCCAGGACAAGGCAGCCAAGGACGAGGCGGCCGAGTGCCCTGAGGTGCCCGGGCGCTCAGGTGGACATCACACGTCACCGGCAGCTCTTGCTGACACGGCGGCGCCGGTGGCCGCGTGCCGGGATGCGCCTGGGAAGCTCCCCGATGCCGGCGCCACGGCAGTGCTCGCCGGCAATGCCCTGGCACCAGCAAAGGCGGCCGTGACACCGCCGGGCTCCGCGGGGCCCAACACCCGCGAGGTGACGTGGCCCGAGATGTACGACTACTTGTTCTGCGACTCCCAGGGGGAAGAAGAAGCCGCGCAGAGCCCCGCGGAGGAGGAGGAGGAGGAGGAAGAGGTTCCCGCGCACAGGGCAATATCTCTGCCTGAACTCTATGAGCATTTTTTCAACGAGCCCGAAGGAAAGAGGAAAAAAGTCCAGGGCAAAGACAGGAGGCGGGAGAAGCGCGGCGGCTCGGACGGGCTGCAAAGGGAGGACCCCGGCTCGGCTGCCGCCGAGGAGACCCTGGTTATCTCCGTCCCTGAGGTCTATGAACACTTCTTTGCCGATGGGCCCGGGAATGGGGACGGCTGGAGAGGGCTTTTCCCGCGCACGCCGGCCTCGGAGGTGAGCAGAGCGGTGCGTGCTCTGAAGCGGCTGCTGCGGAGGCCGGTGCATCTCCTCGGAGGCCAGGCCTCGGCTCCCCGTGCTGCGGCAGGGACGGGATCCGTTGGGAAGCTCCCCCTCATCCCGCTGGCCCCGCCGGGATGCGGCCGCGCTCAGCCAGGCGCTCCAGACATGACCCTTGCACTCACAGGTAAGCGGCACTCCTCGCTTCCCAACGACTCCCTTTCCCCTGGGAAACCTCCGGAGCGCCGCCCGGGATGGAGCAGGGGGCTCTGGAAGCGGGACTGGGATGAGAGCCGCAGCACGGGGCATCGCGGCGCTCCATTCCCGTGTCCCTGCATCCCACATGCCTACGTGCTCCGCTTAACCCGCTTCGCTTTCCCTAGGGAAAATTGGAATAGGGGCTATAGGAGTAAAGGAAGAGCACGTCCGGCCCAGCCAGCAGCTTATCTCCACACGATACGGTGCCGCACAGTTAATGTTAAAAGCAAGCAAGGAATGAGTCATCCCAGGGGTGACTCACAACGGAGCTTCCGCTCTGCTTGCACGGAGAAAAACCCTCTTGCAACGGTCCTAGCTGATTAACAAGTGGCTTTAACGAAAAGCACAAGCAAACGAGCTCAGGAACAGCAATAAATTCCCTCTGCAGCATGACATGAGGTTGCGCTAGGTCGGAGGTCTAACACGTCGGGCTCTAAAGAAAAGCAGTGGTGGCTCCCACCGTGGTGCTGGCAGGGTGCAGGAGTGGCCTGGGGACGCAGGACGGTGACACTCGTCACCTGGATATATGGGATATACCTGAAATAGGGGATATACCTATGGAATACCCCTATAGGGGGTCACCGTGCAGAGCATCCCTGCCAGTCTCCCGCGTGCCGCTGCTGCAGCCGCTGGACCATCTCCCAGGGATGCTCCGGGAGGAAGCCCCGGGGAGGTGCTGGGGCAGCCCTGCAGGAGAAGACAACAGTTTCGGGCTCGTTAGCAAGGATTGAGGCCGGGATGAGCGAAAACCCCCGCGCGGGTGCAGAGAGGGACCCCGGCAGCCCTGAGCCCTGCTGCTCGTCCCGCAGGGAGGCCCGCGGCTCCGCTCGTGCTCACCCACAAGGACATGTGCCTGGTGTTCTGCGCCTTCGCCTCCTGGGCCGTGAGGACCTCCGACCTGCAGGCTCCGGACGCGTGGAAGACGGGTACGTACGGCTGGGAGAGGGCGCTTGTGGAAGCAGGCAGGGATACTGGGACACGGACACCCCTCAGCTGCCACTGCCCTGCTTTTCTGGAGTGTCCTGCTCCTTCCTGATGCCTTCTCTCTCCCGTGGACATGCCGGTCCTGCTTGCTACTCACTCACATCATCCCCTTCCTCCCAAAGCATCTGCTCACCCTAACCTCAGCCATAGGGTAGGAGCAGTATAGGACAATTCCTATATTCCCTATATATAATCCTATATTCCTAGGGCTCCATCTAGCCTCTGGTAGTCACCCGTACCAGTGTGTCAGGTCAACAGATGTTTCTTCAGCCAGCAGCTGAAGCAGGACCTCAAGTTGCTTCATCCCAGCTGGAGCAAACAAGTACTTTTATAATGAGCTATAAAGGTATAATCTTTATTTATTTTCTTTTCTAAGTGCAGCTTAGCTGAAGTGTTATCCTGGTGCACTGAGTCCTTTAAGCAAACTGAGCTCCGTCAGATCCTCTCCTCTCAACCCTAGGCATTGGAATAAAGTGGAGGGGAAACCCAGGCAGCCCGAATTGGGTGAACTTTGGCTCAAAATGACACCGGGCCATGGCATAAACAGAGCCCCTGCAGCAGCACTTTGCCCTGTAGCAGGGCCCAATGCAGAAGCCCTCGCTGTGGAGGTGCATGCTCCAGGCCAGAGCTTTCCGTGGATTTTCCAAGGGAGGAATGTTCCCTGCTAAGGTCACGCACCAAGCTGACGACCCGGGCGCTGAGAATAGCTCGTTAGCTAAAGTGCTTCGGTGCAATGATCACAAGAAGCTTTTGGCCTCGTCTTCCTCGCCTTCTTAGTATCAGATTGTGGACAGGGCCACCGGGAGGGTGAGAAAAGCGGGATTTGGGCCTCGTGATTGCATAAATGCAACACCATGGGGAGGATGGTGCAAGGGGAGACGGTTTCCTGCAAGCCCTGTCCTCAACTAGCAGTTCCTCTTGTCATTTTAGCTTCTAACAAATCGCATTTCCTTGCTTTTTTTGTCTCAGACGCTAACACGTAAATCCAAATTTATGATTTTAATTTAAATAGGTTCACAGTTTTGGCTGGGCACAGATCAGGGCAATTCGGCCTCTCTTATAAACCAAGCCAAAAGCTTTACCCGGAGCTTCAGAGGAGTCTTTGCTCCTCTGGGACTTGTTCTTCATAAGGATTTTTTGGGGATTTCTGCCTTTCTGGTGCTCTTCTGGGGCATTTTTTTTTCACTTTTCCATGGGCTCAGAATACCTGCAGATAACCCACAGAACGATACCTCTCCTGGCATCTTCCTGCTCCAAAGAGAAGCGGGAAATGAGAGGAATCTCCTGCAAGCAGGTCGTGGTGGGCTTTCCCGGGGTTCCATAGGCACGTCTCCCCCCGACCACCACCCTGCCAGGCAGCTGTAGCTGTTTCCTATGGCAAATGCACCCTCCTTTTCCCATGTCCATCCCTTGGGTGACACTGCAGCTGATCGCAGTCTAAAAGTGTCCAGGCGGGATGGGAATCTGCTGGGAACAAGAACTTTTTCCAGCAGGACACCAGATCCCTGCACACCCCAAGGTAAGGAGGTCTCTGCCTTGGGTATCTCAGGGCTGCCGTCCCACCGCAGATGCTTTTCCCCCTCCAAGAGGGCTCCTTCCTGGCAGTGCCAGGATCTGCAGATGCCACCTGCACAGGAGGCTCCCGGGCTCACTCTGGGAATGTCGGGCTCTTTTCCAGTGTTCCTGGCGTCTTTCGGCACGCTCTCTGCCATCCGCTACTTCAGGAGGCAGCTCAGAGAAGGGCACCCCCAGACCTAGTCACGCCACGCGATGGGATGATCCCAAGGACAGGCGAGGAAGGCGGAGAGGCACCCGGGCCTTACCCTTGGACAGTGCTAGAAGACCGGATCCCAAGCTCAAGTCTTCTCCGGAGCCCTTTCTAAAAGGGACGGGATGTTACGGGAAGCAGGATCCTTCCAGGGACATTAATTTACAGTTTGGTAGGCAGTTTATACCTGGACAGAACAGGAGCCCAGTGTGGACCGGTTCTGTTCTTCCTCTGTGGACTTCTCCAATACTTGTGCTGTCTCCTAGGCGCTGCTTGTCCATCCTCCTGGCTGGAAATCACCTGGTGCCGAAGGAGGATTTAGGGAGTGGAAGAGGGGAGAGCAAAAGGAAGCAGGGAGAGTGCTTTATTTCCCAAGAATGAGTTGGAGGATCCGCGAGGACAAAGAGAAAGATTTGGGAAAGCTGGAGCTAGACTCGGCGCGTGAACCCTGCTAGCCGGGCTGGGAAGGGGGAAGCATCCAAAGGGAAGCGGAGGACAAGTCCCTTGGCAGAACACAGGGAATTGCTCGGGAAGGAGCTGTGACCAGGACAGAGCACGTTGGGAAGGAGGCAACGGGAGCTCACGCGCTTGGTCGGACGCTCACCAGGTGAAGGGTCCAGGTGCAGCACCCGGTTCCTCTGCGGCCTCGCATGCGAGGGACAAAAAACTCCCCCTGGGAGCTGAGGTAGGATGAAGAAGGGCTTGTCTGAGGTGTAACCCCAACGGGAAGGGAAGGAGGGAGACCCCAGGGTGAGGAAGCATGAGAAGGAAGCGGTTCAGCTTCATCCCCATCTCCAGGCCATCCTCCTCACTCAAGGGCATCATGAGGGGGGGCTTCTCCTCACTCCCAGGCCGGATAACAGCACAAACGTGAGATCCGATCAGGACCTGGATCCATAAAGGTACCTGGAGGGAGATGTGCCCCAAATGCCTGCGTGGATCTGCCTGGGAGCTTTATGGGGACAGTCTGCAGCAACAAGGGGTTTGCCGTATGGAACGAGAGGAGAAGTTTAGCTCTTTCCTTATAATGCAGAGGGCAATTCCTTATAATGCAAAGCGCAATTCCTTATAATGCAGAGGGCAATGCAACTTTAATGTGTGCGGGTTGTATTTATGGCCAGGTATTATTGCAGATAAGGGAGCACCCTGTACAATTGCACAGTGAGATACGCAGCAGTAAAGAGGAAGAGGAAGGCATGGCAAGCCTCTACATGGCCTATAGTATCCATATATCCAGCATGAGGGGCTTTTTAGGGGGAGGAACCGATAAAATCTCTTGGTAGCTTCTAATAAATATTCTGTATCTCATTTAACACTTCTGTGCACATTTCTGTGTCCACGTAGCTTGCGCTGCAGACAGTGGCCCTGAAAGATTTGCCGAGCAGCCCTCAGCCCCTTGTTGAACAAGGCACAACAGCGGCTGAAACGCTCCCACGTGCTCCATTCCAGCGTTTTTTCCAGCCATAATCCAGTAAGAGCTCCCTGCGTTCCCGTGGCAAGTGGGAATACCGGAGCCTGGGCAAGGCGGGTGGGAAATGGGGAAGCTGGAGGAATCAGGCAGTTTCAGGATGCAGGACTTTGCTGGGGGGCTCTAAATAACCCGGAATTGAGCAAAAAGAGGAGGTCAGAGGGGGCTCTGGCACTGCCAGCTCCTCTCCCTTCCTGCCTGGTTGCTCACCCAAAGTCACGCTTGAAGCATGAACAGTCACTGCTGACATGTTTCTTGGTTCAAATTTTTCAATTATTTCACAAGTCCCTGAATTAATCCTGGGCAAAGTCAACCGGGAAAGCTGCTCTGGGCTGCCTTGGTGTCTCAGGACTTGCAAAATTTGCCTGCGGATCTCCCTGGAACCGGGAGGGCTTTGGGCCAGAAAGCAGGAAGCCGATGATGCCGTGACCCAACCGTGGGAGAGCCAAAATCCCGGGCACCAAGGGGTGGTGGGAACGGGCACCCGGCTATCCCGATCCACAGGGGCTCCTCCTTCACCTCTGGAGCTGCCAAAGGCACCAGGGCATTTCAGAAGGACCTTTGGGAGCAGTTGGAAAGGGAAATATTGACAGAGCTTGCCGCTATCAGTCCAGCTCTGTGCGGGTCTGCTGCGCTCACCCAAGCAGCGGTGTCTCCAGTGCCCTTCAAGGAAACCAGCCTGGACTTGCTTGCAATTTTAATACCAGGCTTATTCCGTGCCCTTTGATGCTTCCGCCTTTCTTTCCATGGCGAGGTCATCTTGCTCCGGTGGGAAGAGCCAGGACCTGCCCCTCATTTTGCAACAGCTTCCCCTGCAGAAAGGGCCTTTGCAGCACATGCCCAGCACGGTGGGGCACGGTGCCCCGACCCACGAGCAGGTCGGTGCTGGAGCTGGGGCCCTCGGCGCCGCTTCCTCGCGCGCAGCAGCCGCATCTGACACCTTGTCCTGCCAGGCAAGTGAAAAAGTCAGGCAGGTGCAGCCTCCAAAACGGCCTCCGTGATATACTGTGTGCAAGGGGCCCGGGTCTCGCTGTCCCCACCTCGTCTGCGGCGCTCATTCTTGCCACTGCAAAAATGTCACAGCCTTAATTGCCACAGGGTGACAGAGGAGCAAGGACGGGCAGCAGCCCTGGGAGATCATGGGAATGACAGGGCTCGGGGTGGGATACGCGGATGCCACGTGCACCTCGCGGCAGCATTCCCTGCTATTCCAAGCCCCAGATGGTGCCCGTTTGGTAATTCCCTTTTCCTGCCGAAACGCTGCGTTCGGGATGGCAGCTGGAAGCCCTGAGGAGACCAGGCAGTGACTGGAGCACGGACACGGGAGCACGGAGCGGGAGGCAGAGCTGCAACCGGAGCCGGACGGACCACGGCAGCTGCGCACAAGGACGTGCTGGAAGCGTGAGAATCGAGCGGGACTCGTGGGCAAAGGGCAGCGTTCGGAAGGGGGACAAATTTAGCCCAGCCGCGGCCAGGAAGGAGAGCTGCCGCTCTGCACACAGGACTAAAATTGCCTTAGAAGCTGCCTTGGACAAAGCAGGGTGTTGCACTTAGCCAGTGGTAACCAGTCAACAAAAGGAGCTTGGGGCTCCCCAGAAAGACGTCCCAGCTTCCCAGCATGGCATGGGAATTCCTTGCTGCACAAGGTTTCCATACTGCTTTTTTCCAGAGCTCCTTTCCAGGACCCCGGAGCCCAGGGGTAAAGCAAAGTCTGATCCGCTTTCCCATTAAACCTCTAGCCATTGCCTGGCAAATGCATGGGAGACTTTGCCCTGGGATTAGGTGCTTGCAAATGTATGACCTGAACCGGAGACAAGTCAGCGCTCCGGAAAATCCTCCTGCACCCAGGGACACGAGGTCCTCTAGGACAGAAGGGCTATTTCATTCATTTGGTGCTGCGTAAATGACAGCAGCAATGGGCAAAAATTCCCCGTTGTACCAGTTGACGACAAACAAAGCGAGAAGAAAAGTGTTGCAGAAGGCGTGTTGTAATTGTATAGCCTCACAGAAACCCACCAGGAAACCTTCACAGTAATGGGGTTTGTGGTTTTTCCCTTTGGATATACTGCAGATATTGCTGTAAAGCACCATTAAACAGAGATGGTAGCAGTCCAAAAAGGACCGTGTTCACAGCACAAGTGCCCAGCTGCCGCCCGGAATGCTCTGTGCCTTTGATGTCCCCTTGTGCAATTCTGTTCTGAACAAATACATCCTTTGGGGGTTAAAGCAGGAGCTAGAGTACCTTGCTGAAATGAAAGTAAACCAGAAACAAAACAGGAACAGCTAAAAGACCAAAAAACCCACGCATACCGATGTGCAGACAGCGCCCATCCTGGCGTACCGAGTGCCATCCACAGCTCTAAAATTAAATAGATCTTTAACTCGGCCACATTTACACATTAAATACATATAATCCACTCAAACCTTGCATGTAAACTTTGCTTGGAACCTTCTGGAAAAGAAGCAACACATACATATATAATATGATATATATGTATTCAAGTACAATGACTTCCTCTGTTGCTTTGTTTGCACCACTGAAGGAACAAAAATAGAGATTTAGTTAAGATACTTGTTTCGCAGCCTATTTAGGGAACGAAGGTTAAGAATTTGAAGCCTCAGGTAAAAACATCTGGATTTGCTGGTGACCTTAAATGTGCAGAAGGATCTGGCTTAAGAGGTTGGAAAATGATAACGCTGAGACTCTGTCCCCTGTTTGCAGCCTGTTGTTGCTGCTCTGCAAGGGGAAAGAGAAGGGCTGCGGCCAAAACTGGCACTGCTGCAGCCACTGGAGTGTTCCTGGAGCTCGGCTTCTAGTGGATTTCTTTCCTTTCCCACTTGCTAATTATTGATAGGCAGCATTTTGTGCAAATCCAATGGAGAGGGCTGGGAGAAAAGGACACAGCCTCATTAGAGGAATCTGGAGCATCCTTTCCAGGGCAGCCCTTGGTAAACACGAGACACTTGGTGTATTTCATGGCAGCATTTTCTTGATGTCAGCTGTCAAGGCATCAGGTGCTAATATTGCAGGTCACCACCATGGTTTGGAGCCAGCACTAGAAGGAAGTATTTCCTTGGCATAAAGGGGAAAGAGCATCGTGTTCTGCCCAGATCTGGGCTTCTTTCTCCATCCCTGTCACATAACTCTCACCTTGCAGGAAGATAACCCCACGAGCATACCTATTGCCACCAGTTGCAATATGGTGGCAATTGGTGGCAATCTCAACTTGCGATTGAGATTGCACATCTCAATTGCCATCCAACTGAGACGCTCTATATCTCATACATCTCCTCAGGGATCAAGGGCTCCTTGAAATCACCAGGCAAATGGTGAAAACGCAAATGGTGAAAAGGCAAAAGTGGTGAAACTAACGCAGCCACCAAAGAGCTCTTTCCTTTGCTCTTAGTCGCTGGCCTGTCCGGACACCCCATTCCTGTTACCTGGAGCAGGACACTGTCCTTCCTTTGGCTGCCCCAGCTCGTGTTGTTCCTTGGCAAGGGGCAGGCACAACACGGGCTCCCTAGTGCTGCAGAAACGTGGCTCCTTGGGCTCTCCATGAGGCTGCCACGTTTCTGCTTTGCGCTCATCTTCACATTCAGCGGAGAAGTCCGCACATTGGCCCTGAGAGGACGTGGGATCCAGCCTTCCCTCTGCTTCGTAGGCCCGGGAAAGCCCAGCACGAGGAGCCCGGGGGTGTCGGTGCGTCCGGCGGCGCGGTCGGTGCTCAGGCCTGGTAGAAGGGCTGGCTCGGGGCGGGCGGGACGTGGGGTGCTGCCGGCTCCCTGCCCTCCGCATCCCACAGGTTGTCGTAGCTGAGGTCGCTCTGGAAGCTCTGGAGCTCGGCGTAGTCGTGGTAAGCGGCCGAGTCGCCGTACGCGTAGCCGGCGTCTGGCAGGTCGTAAGGGCTCCCCCCTGGGAAAAAACACACCAAACCCCGCTGAGAGCTCAAACCCCACCCTGGCAATGCCAGCAGAGAGAGGCAGCGCGGGCATCCCTGCAGAAAGCGGGCAGCTCCTCCCCGCGGTCTCACCTGGGGGCTGCGGCGAGGCGCCCCGATACTCCTCTTGCACACAAGAGACCTGAAAGGAAGAGCACAGGCGTGGGATGACTCCGTGCTGCAGTCCTGGGATGCTGCCCAGCAGGGAAATCGGCCCCACGTTGGTTCCCGCACGCCAAGAGGGCCCCATTGCAGAGCGAAGGGTGCAGAGCCTTGCAGAGACCTGGCCCCGGTCATTGCACAGGGACGTTCCTTGCTCCAGGGCTGCTGGTGTTTCCCTGCAGCCCACAGCACTGCAATAGCGTCTGCAAACTCACATCTGCACACTCACATTTGCAAAATAAGGAGCCCCATCAGAAGGTCCCACACGGAGAGCGCAGGAGGTGCCAGGGGTGCTGTATCTCTGAGCCACAGGCACCTCTCTCCAGTGGCTGCTTGGCAGAGGCTGCGAGTTCTTCTGGAGAGGAAGGTGACAAGACCCTGGGCTGCCTGGACCCGCCTGTCCACGACACTGCACGAACTTAAAGAAAATAAACTCCAGATGTGGTAGGAATTGCTGGGGAACATTCGCTAGCTGATCCCCACTCCTACTCCAGCCCTGCTATGGACAGATTATTCCCTCCACGGTAGGCAAAATGAGGTTTTACGCCTGCAGTGCAAACTCTTCTCAATACCAGTCCAGAAAGCCTTAAATGGGAAAGAACAAACGGATGCAGGTTCCTCCCAAAGCAGCCGGTAGGATGGGACCTAATGCCAGCTCAGGGCACGATGGATGAAAACCAGCCAGCAAAGCATTAAAAAGACCCTCCAACCACCCCAAAACGCAGCGCTTGTTTCCACATCTTTGGCTGAGACAGAGCAGGGAAAAGAATGGTTGCAGAGCCAATTTCTACCTCTGGCAGAAGGCGGGAGCCGGGCACGTGGCAGGCGGCGCGGGGCGCGTAGGGGTCCGCGTAGAGCGGGGAGCCGGGCACGGCTGCCCTCTCCAGGGAGCTGCAGGCTGCCGGGCGCTCCCTTCCCGCCGCGCTCCATCCGCCCGGCTGCAAGGGACAAGCGGGACATGACGTTTCCCTCCCCGTGCACCCGGCGGGAAAGGCCGTGCAGTTTAAGTCCCGATTGCTTTTCATGCATAAGCGACGGGGCTGGGGGGAAGGAGGCTGCCCCTGCTCCTGTCCACGGCCGGATTTGGGCTTCCTGCTGCTGCCTCCCTTTGCTTTCCCGTGGACACCGCCCTGTGCTTGGCCCCTTGGCAGGTGCCAGGCACTGGAAAAAGAAAATAAGATGGTGTGGTTGCTGTGCTGGGGCCAGACTGGGCCTGTGCGTGGCCACGCGATGTCCCTCCTCTCCAGGGCAGCTGCAGGTGTCACTCCACACTCATGTATTTAATCCTTCCCTCTGGAATGAGGTGGCACCCAAAGGGAGTGAGACCGGCCGAGCCCGTCGCCCACCCGCGGGATTTGCTTCAGGATCTGCTGCCCTCCGAGCAGCCCCGTTTGTCCGTCTGCAATCGGTACCAACAACCCTCCAACCAGGCAGGGGGACAGAAAGGGATTCCCGGGCAGACCTTTCCCTTGGCCACAGTGCCGAGCCTGGGTAAATACCCGCTCCAGGAACAAGCCCCATGTGGAGCACTCGGCTAGCTTGCCCTGCTCCAAAGTGGGATCCGTTCCCAAATACATCCCAGGCTTTGGAGGGGGTCACTCACATGGAGAGGCTGGGAATAGCCGGGGCTCAGCGGCTCCGGGAGCGCCCTGCTCTCCGGCACGAGGGCGCAGGACGGGCCGGCGCGGAGGGAGCCGCCGGCGTGGGAGACGTGCGCCAAGGTGGCCGCTTTCCCCCTCGACGTCCAGGAGTTTGTGCGGCCGTCGGAAGTGAGGGACCCTCTCCCGCTGCCTGCAAACTGGATACAGGGGGAGAAAAGAGCCGCTCGCAAAGCAGCGCTCGGCTGGGCGCTCCCCGTGGATGTCCTCCCACAAAGAGCCTCCCCAAGCCGAGATGAGGCCCTGCGGACACGGACTGACTTCCCTATGAACCCACAGCCGTCGTTACCGGGGCCACGTGGAGCGGCCTGGATCCGGAGAAGCTCTCGGATTCCGAGAGGGAGGAGTCGGCGTTTCGGAACTGGGCGGTTTTGAGGCAGTAGAGCCACTCCTGGTAGTCGTCATAGCTGGGGCAGGTCACCCGGATGGAATTGATGAGGCGCCCTGTAAAATGACAACCCTCAGAGCTGGATTTCACAACAGTCCAAGTTTCACTCAAAAAATCCTCATGAAGACCCTCCCTCCATCCCTCCTTCCTCTCCCCATCAGTCCAAAGAGTGGACGGGGCTCTTGCAAATCCCCCTCTCCATCCATCCCTCCTTTTTCTCTCCTGCATCCAGACTCAGGAAGTTTCTAAGGAGCTTGTTTCACAAAATTTGACGTTTTTGATGACAGAAAAATGCCCCCAGCACCTGAGTGAACCACCCCAGGCCCAGGGGATGTTTGTGGCTGCTGCCAGCACATCCCTTGCTATGTCAGACACGCACCTTCTATTAAAAAGGAGCTTTTCTCGTTCTCATCGAAATGCACCTGGACAGCGCTCAGTGGGAGCTCGCCCTGTTGGGAGAGAGAGGCAGGATTAGGACAGCAGATCCAGGGGCTCCCATATCCTTTTGCAGGAGGTCTCGGCTCTCTCTGTGTGCTGGGTTTCTTGCATGCACCGCTTGCATGGGCATGCAGAGGATGGAGGGCAACAGTTTGCTGTAACTCAACAGCTGATCTCTGCAGAAATGTTTGCAAACCCGGTTCTAAACAAGACTTTATTTCCTGGATTGGGTTTTCCAGCCTCACAAAGAGGAATCCTCACTGCCCATGTCCTGCAAAGTCTCAGACTTTGTAGGGCTGAGCCCTGCAAATGCCAACGGCTGTAATAGGAGCCCTTGTGCTGCACAGCAGTTGGGAACGTCGCTCCCACAGTTAGGGCAGGATTTGCCCTGGATGAGCACTGTACATGTGTTCAGATGAGCCTGGAGCTCAGGGAGAGGCTAAACCTGTCCCCGGCCCTGGAACAACTGCAGTTGGGGCAAACTTTGCATGCACATCCCAAATACCACCACAGAGCCACCTTTGGAGAGGGTGTTTTAATTAGGGCAGGGATGGCCAAGCACTTGGTATCAGGCAGCAGCTCTTAAAAGCAGAGCTGCTCCCTATGCCAAGTCCCAGGGCGAATTTCCCTTGGTGGCAGGTTTGCCCTCAGCTCCATGGGACAAACCAGCAGCATCCAGAGCTCTCCTGCATCCCCATCCTCAGCCCAGCACCAGATCCTGCTTTGCCATGTGCCACCAGATGCGTTTTGTCTGTCACCGATGACAGTTTAATTCCCTGTGATGGACAGCCTGGCACGAGGGCACAGGGGTTGTCAATTGAGCCAGGATCTAGGTCTCCTCTTTCTTCAGGGCTCATCAGACTGAATTTCAATTGCACAAACGACACAGGATCAGTCCTGGGAGAGCAGCTCCAGGATCCTTGCGCAAGGTGCAACTGGGCAGGATTCACTTGCCTAAGCTGAGGGGAGGTGCAAGAAAGAGTCTGGGAGAAGCCCCTTGTCACATCCTCGCTGAAAGTGACCCGTTTGCACAGGTTCTGGGGACCATGGCCAAGGTGACAGCCCCATCCCATGGGAAATGAGCTCAGCGGGTGCCTGTGACCTGCAGGAGCCACCAAACACACTCTGGCACTGGGATTTTCCCCTGCACGGGAAAGGGATTTATGGGCAGAGCTGCCTGGCAACGCTGATGGTGGGAGGGAAAGCAAACGCAATGCTCCGTGACTCAGTTTCCCCAAAGCGGACTTGGATGCTTCAGCTGCAGCCGGTGCCGAGGATGGGGTGGCAGCAATATCCAAGTGCTCATCCCTATGGATACAGCCCCTACAGACCCTATCATCCCTATGGATACAGCCCCTACCGCTTGTCCTGGTATCCGTGCGGTTTGGCTCGTGCAGCCAGCAGCTCCCCCTGCTCAGATCCGCACTTTGCCCGGGGCCTTTTCCCATGGGGAAAGGCTGAGCCAGAGCCTGCTGCTCTGCCTCAGTCCTCGCCTTCCTTTCCCTGTCCCACCTGCAGCCTTGGCAGTGGGAATTCCCGTGGAGTTCCCATGTTTGCATGAAAGACGGAGTTTCTGGGCTTGCACGAAACCCAAGCAGAAGAGAAGGGCCGGGCTTTTCCCTCCCAAAGGAGCCGTAGGGCTGCTCGCAGGGCAGGGAAGTGCGTTCGCAGAAGCCCTGCGAGAAGGTCCCCGTGTCCCGACACGCTGCTGGAAAATCCTGTTCCCAGCACGGTGGCACGGGCGGGTGAGTCACGTCCCGCCCGAGCCGCGGCCACCAACACACCTAGCGCAGGGAGCAGCGCTCCGCAGCGTGGGAAGGCAGCGGGGCCCATAAAGCTCCTGCAAAATTTCCCAAGAAGGGAGTTAATCCGGCAGCCCAGCCCACGGCCCCTTATAGGGCGCTGGCGATGCCGCACCCGCAGCTTGGGCGGCTCTTTGGGGTATATCCGTGCAAAAAAAAAAAAGGAAGGGAAACCAGGGCAGATAATACAGGTTTGGGAAGTCAGGTCCCCGGGAGGGCTCGCTGCTATTCTGGATCCCGGCCGGCTGCCAGCAGCGCTGCGCTGCAACGCGGCAGCTCCCGGCGCGCCGAGCCAGCGCCTTCCCCCAGGGCTTCTGCAGGGGGGAAAGGTGTTTCCCATGGGAAGAGGGTTTGCAACAGCCCTGTGCCCGCTCACCTGCCAGCTGGCAAGGGAGAGCTCCGGGGAACCCGGCGCGGGAGCAGCAGCCCCAGCGCTGCAGAAACTGCCTGGTTTTGACCCCAAAAAGGCTCGGAAACGCTTACCTTGAAATAGAGGCTGTTGTGCTCTTCAGACACTATCACCAGCGTGGAGGGGTAGAGCACCAAGAGCCGGTCATGCTGCTCCTTGGGAAGGAAAGGGAAAGAGGGAACCCATGAGCCGGGCACTCCATCCATGGCCCTTTCCGAGCCAGCAGCTCGCTCCCAGAAACGAGCGTCCTACCTGGAAAGGCAGATGCTGGAGCTTCACTTTGGAAACACAGAGGACGTCGCCCAGGGATTCCCGCTGGGTCCCTCTCCACTCCTCCACGGGCATGTGCTGCACAGACCAGCGCAGCTCCTCCTTGCCCAGGGAGCTTCCCTGCCAGGCGCTCTGCGGAGAGGAGCACGGTCAGGAAGCAGCTGTGGGACACGTCTCCAGAAACAATATTTCAGTTTCACCATCCCAGCAGAGCTGACAAGTGTGGAGGAAGCAGCAGAGAGTGAATCAATTGCTAGAGAAGCCAGTTTTCCAGCTGGGCCTGAATAATACTTGGTGCTTAGCACCATCTGTGCACTCTCAGGTGGATACCCCTGTTTAACAGGTGGGGAGATGGAGACAGGGAGCAAGGTGAAATATCCAGGAGAGGATGGAGAAGAAAGCAGGTCTTTTGAGCCTGATTTTATACATATTTATATTTTATAGACTCCAGTCCCACTTTCCTCCTTCCAAATGCTTTGCAAACTCCTGATATTCGCACAAGCAGCCACTGTTTGCACTGGGAGCAGAGCAGCATCCGTCCAAGTAGCCCAATTTCCAAGGCTGTTATTCCACTCCGATTCCCAGGGTGGGAAAGAGCTGCACACATTCCCTGTCCCAAGCAAGACATTTACCTGGGAGAGCAAGGGCAAGCCAAGGCTTCCTCCGTTGAGCTGGATCTGCTTCTCCAGGTGATAGAGCCACTGCTTCAGCTCTGCCTCAGTAGGGCAGAACACGATAAGGGGATTCAGGAGGGGACCTGGGCGTGTGAGACACAAGACGAGCTGAGCAGATAGGAGCATCAAAGGGTGAGCAGCTTGGACAGCTTTGGTCAGTGCAGCTCATCACAGCCTGGCTTGCAAGCGCATTGCTCCGCTGACCCAAATCAGAGTCCTTCCTGCCACTGGGTTGATCCTATTGCCTCCCATCAGGCTGCTGGGATCATCTCTGGAAAGGGTTCCTGCAATAACGTCTCACCTTCTGCTCACACATTCCAACCTAGCTCCGAGCACCAGTTGCTTCCCAGTCTAAAACCAGGCCAAGAACAAAAATCAAAGGTAGTATGAAAATCAAGCCTGAAATCAGCACAATTTCAGCTTTAAAAATCCACAAGAGTTTGTGAAAACACTTTGCAGACCAGAGGATGCCACAACGTGCTGCTGTGCACAGCTCGATGCAAGTCTCATGGCTCAATGCGAAAGTCTCACGGCATTTTCAGTTTCACTTCGGTAGTAAATACAGAGGACCCAGTCCTGCTATGACGTTATTTATGTCTTGCTTCAAACATAAACCGTATCTGACAAATTAAGGCCACTCCCCTACACAGCCTTGACAGGAGGACCAAGGCCATATCTTGTTGATTTTAATATCGCCAGTTATCATTAATTTAGCACTAGCAGAGAAGACTCACACACCCTCTGCTACTCATTATACACACATCCAAGTGACGCTAATTGTTTCTGGCAAGGTGCAGAATGCCTCTTTCAACTAGTAATTTACCACTGATGTCATATTAAAACCATACTTGGCGCATGCTCCATAAAATCTTGGCTGTTACAGGACTGGGAACTGTTCAGATAGCAAATAAACATGATACTTTGCCCTGTAGCAAGCCCTTTCATCTCATAATTCCAGCATTGCTTATGAATACCAGTTAATTAAGACTTTTAAACACCTCTGTCTGTGAAGCAATACAGTATTACAAGACACTCGTGTGCCCAGTAAGGCTTAACCCCATCTACCATGTGGGTCTGAAGCAGTCTCCTTTTTCCATGCTGTTGTTTCCCTGTCCTTGCAATGGAGATAAAGCAACCCCCAACCTTAAAGGGCTTTCTCAGCTCTGTATCTTTACTGGCTTATTAGTTGCTTCTGTCTATTTGGTGCTTTAATTACTTCCCTTGGGACTTGGTACTGCTGCAGTTCAGGAGTTTTATTCCTTCCCTTCGTCCAAACGTGCTGCACTTGGAGCAAACGACGGGGCAGAAGGACCAGGGTTGCAAGGAGGGGGTTGAAGAGCAAAGACAGTTGTGATTAATAAACATTCTGCTCTGATGAGAGCAAACGAGGAGGCACTAACCTGTAATCCGGAACGCGTGCTCCTCCAGGCCCTTCACATTCGCAATTTCACACACGTTCAGCTCCCGTAAAGGCAGCAGTCCCTGCACAAGCAGAACCCGCCTGGTTATTTTAGGGCCCCAAAACGCACCTAAATGTCCCTGTGCCCTGGGGACCGAAAGCTCTGCTGCGGCTCACGGTGCCAACATTGCTCCGAGTGGAAACACGCGGGACTCGGATCCAGGCTGCTGTCCAGGGAACACTCAGCAGCTCCCTGGTTTCGGTGGGGCTGGCACCACTGTGATCATCTGCCCTGTTCATCAAAGAGCAGGGTGACACTGACGGTGTCTGGGAATGAATCTTAGGAGAAATGGTCCTTTCTGGTCCCTTCCACCTCGAGCATCCTTGGGAAGAGACCGGAGATACGGGACCTTGTCCAGGGGCAGCCCCAGCAGTGGAGCTTCCTTGTCTTATCCAGCCCTGTCCTGCCCTCCTGGCACTCCCTTTTTGGCCCTTCTGTGGGACTCCCCAGTGTTCTTTCCCCTGCATGCCCTAGGGGATGTCCTACCTGGTAGGTGAGCCCATTGGAGCCCATGGATTGAAAGTACAGGTAAGACTGAAACAGCTCCAGGTAGCAGTCGTTCACCTCCTGCGGAAAGGACAAACATCTTGGAGATACCTTGGAGACCTCAGCACATCTTCCCTTCCTCCACTTCGATATCTTAGACCGCTCTGAGCACAGAAAATGACATCCTGGGGCCAATACAACGTTCCTGCTGCTGGATCTGCCACTGCTGAGCATGGAAACGTGGCCCCGTTCCCCCCGCGACAGGAGCACCGGGCAATTCCTGTGCACAGCAGGGACACAGGGGTGACCCCAAGTTTGGGAAGAGGGACACCCCCAAACAGCTTCCACAGCTTACCTGGCAGTGCTGGAATTTAAACTTGACCTTGGAGTAGTGGATGATTTTCCCCAGGTTCCTGACGACTGTTTTCCTGCGCCCCTTCTTGAACAGGCTGGGGAACCTTTGGTCCAAGTTTTCTTTCTGGTTTTCCTGGTTCGGAATATTCTGTGCCAAAAGCATGGAAAGGAAATCAGAGGTGGTCAGAGGTGGAACTCACGTGACTGGAAGAGATGGTCCCTGAACGTCCCTCTCTTCCAAAGGGAACAGCCTGGGCTGTTCATTCCCAGGTCTCGCACCGTCACGGCACTGAGGTCGGACATTGCTGGGAATTGCCCGGGAATTTTTCCCTATTGGGCAGAGGAAATCCTGAAATAAGGGAGAATTTCTAGGGTAGGAAAAAAGATGCAAACCCAAATGTTTATTTAGGGGGTCCCCCTGAACGAGGGTTCCCATTGAAGCTGTTGCTGCATGGAGGATATTTCTAGGGAATGCAGAGGGGTGTCGCACGCGGTTCCGCAAGGGTCAAACGCTTCTGTGGAAAACAGCATTTCCAGGAAAGGTCCCAGGGCTTTTCCAAGAAAGGGCTGCCAGGGTTTAGCAGGGATCGAGTGACATCCCAGCGAGGCACCCGGCCTCCATGTGCCAAAGGGACAGCTGCGTGAGCCTCTGATCCCGGGACAGACCAAGAGCTTCCATGGCTTGTGGAGGGCTTCTTCCTGCCCCATCCCTCCCAGGTTGCTCCCAAATATTAGCAGGAACATCTGCACTGGGAACATCCATGGCAGCTCTCAGGATTGGCCCTCACTTCCTAACTTCCATCATGCCTCCAGAATCCTCCTTATCCAGATGTTATCATTCCTGGCTGGGCTGCACGGGCAGCAAACGCTCTTCCCACCCCAAGCCCATCCTGTTCCCACCGGCTCCGCCATCCCGTTGGGCTCGGGGCGCTCGGGAGCCCTGCTTCCTTGCAGTGCAAGTGTCCCGACACGTTCTTCCTCCCTCCGCGATGCCTCATCCTCCAGGTAAGGCGAGTTAATAATTAGGCTGCCCCAGTCCCAGGCCCCGCTGACTCCGGCTGAATCACCAGCGCGGGCAGCGGGAAGGGCTCAGCTTGGTGCCCCGGGGCTCCAAAACCTGCTTTTTCTCGATAAAAGCAGCAAGGGAGATGTCCTGCCCTTTGGCACATCCTTCCGCCTCCTCTTTCGCAGGGGCTTTTTGGAAGGCGGGGGTGGGAAACGGGCCCTTTGTGGGAGCAAAGGCACCTTGTGTGCCTGATTTCAAGGGAGAAACGGGCGAAAAAGGACTAAATCAGGGATTGCCACAGGGGAACCTGTAGCAAAACGCGTGTTTGAACCCCATGTGCTGCCTCAGTTTCCCCTTCTCCTTGCCCACGTAGCTCTTGTGCTATAAAACACACGCGCAGGATGGTGCCACGGGCTCCAAGGTGCCTTCGTGCCCACCCAAAGGTGCCATCCCCATCTCCCCTGGGTCTCCCCGGCAGTGCTGGGCAACGGGCCAAAAGGCCCCAGGCTGCTCCGTGCCCGGCGCAGACCTGCCCTTCCTGCTCCCCTTCCCAGCGCTCCTCGCTCCTGCGCCGCCGGCTCCGGCTCATCCCAGCGTGGGAATGAATCACCCACCTTTGAAGGCTCCCTGCGATTCTCCCTTCCTTTCTCAGCTGCCCAGGAACAAAAAGAACCCGGAGCGGCGCGGGGAGCGTGAGATATTCCCACCACCCCTGGGAATCCCTGAGCGGACGTCACCTCCAGCTCCCCATCCAGCCCCGTTTTCCTCATCCCTGGCTTAGGGAGGTGTGTATGGGGGGGGGAATAATCCCTGGGAATGGCCCGGAGGGGATGGGTTTGTACTTGCCTTTGCTGGAATATACTGCAGAATTTTGTCTGTGGTCGTGTCTCTCTCCCGCCCTCCTTCAGTGCCAAAGAAACTGGGCAGCTTTTTCTTGCCATCTTTCCTACAGAGAGAAGGGAAAAAAGGCAAAAACAAACAGAAAACCCCTGGATTTTTCAGTTCAGAGACTTTGCCTGGGAAACTCTGCCCAGAATAAGGAAGCTGGGAAGCTACACTAAGTACCTCGTCACCGGCTTGCTAATCATCAGCAAAGGGCTGATTAACAGCTGGGGGAAACAGCAATGGGTTTCGTGCTGCGCTGATTTTCCCTTGGCTTTTTTTTTCTTAACACGTCTTTACATATCCAAAGAATAAGCTGGGCTCATCTGCACCTCCAGTTCAGCCTAGGGCACGGATGTCTCCAGGGAAAGTCCGGTCCCACTGGCCACTGCAAAGCCATTGGGAAACAGAGGGATTTGGGGCTCTCGGCTGCAGTTTCCCTCCACACGCACCCCAAAATTGGGTTTATTCCTCTTTGTGGTTTCCCATCTCTTTCCTTCCACCCATCAGCCCACAACAGAGAGAGGATTATAAAGGGATTTGGGGCTTTCTTCCTAAAACACATGGAATGTGAGTGTCGTTTGCTGCAGTCACGGGGACTTTGTTTTTGTGCCCCGCCGGTGCCACAACTCCGGGAGACGTGAATAAAATTTTAAAAACCACCAATGAAAACAGACAATTCCAGGAATCCTGCACCTTGTCCTGCCAGTCTCACGGAGAGAGGTTTTCGCTTTCAAAATGAACTCAACAAACTGAATGAAAACCTGCATTTTCCCCCGGGGCAGCGGCACAGGGACCCTCACCGGCTGCAGGATTCCTCCCGACACCGGCAACAGCGGATTTGGGCTGCCCAATCCTGCGGAACACGAGCAAATCCAAGCCGAGATTCCCAGGACTCCCGAGTGGGGCTCCCGCACGCGACCCGCAAACGCGCTCCGGTTTTTCACTCACTCTTTCCTGAGGGAAGCTTTCCTGGCGAAGGAGCCGCGGAGCCTCCCGGGGGCTGGCGGGACGCAGGCCACGTTGCCCATTGCGGCGGCTCCGGAGCAGCGCGCGCCTCGCGCGGACACTCCCGTTCCCGCCTCCCGTGACTCTGGCTCTGGACTGGGAAGAGCCCGGCTTTCCGCCGGCTTCCCCGGCCGCTGCCTCCGCCCCGCGCCAGGAGCGCCCGGCGCTGCGACGGGACCGCAGCATCGGTACAGCCCGTGCTCCCCGCGAGCAGGAAAACCACAAAATAACCACATTTGGAGCTTCTTTTCTTTTTCTTTTTTTTTTCCCCCAACAATTACCATTCAGCTCAGTTGGAAAAAAAAAATAAATAACACCAGAAAATCATTTCCATAGCTATGGGGTTACTGAGTTGTTTAAAAGGCTACAGCTTTGATCACGTATTTTAGCAAAAGAGCTAGCCCAAATTGTCAGAGGGGAATGGGAACAAACCATCTAAAATGTAACAAATAAATAAATAGTAAATATATAAAATAAAATTAAATTAAAAATAAAATAAAATAAAATAAAATAAAATAAAATAAAATAAAATAAAATAAAATAAAATAAAATAAAATAAAATATAAATAAAAATAGATAATAATAGATATAGATAATAAATAATATATAGTAAATAACAGATAATAAATAACAGATAATAGATAATAACAAATAATAAATAACAAATAACAAATAATAAATAATAAAATAATAAAATAATAAAATAATAAAATAATAAAAAATAAATATCCACAAATAATTGTGGATATTTGATAAAGAAAGCAACGCACAAAAGCAGCGAGGGACCACCAAAGATAAAGGTGCTTTCTCAAAAAAAGTGTTTTAGAAAAGCAAAATGAGAGCTATACAGTATCTTCCACAGCAAGACACACAAATCTCTTGCAGGGTGACTGTGCAGGGAACCCAAAAGCAGCTGCCCCTGGGGACTGCGAAGGCTTCCTCTGCAGGGCACTTGTAACAGCAGGAAAGCAGGTTGGAACCAAACAGGAGTTCGTTATGTGAAGCCTTATGGACATATTGGACTTGGTCCCGTTGGTTCCTCCTGGCCTTAAACTCCGTATTCGCCGCGTCTTGGAGCTGAAGTAACAACAGGAGCGGCAACAAAACTGTGGCGTGTGGTAAAAAAAATCACAGTGCAAGGATGAAGATGGCAGTAAAAATATCAGCACAGCCCCAAGGAGCTAGTTGTCGGAACAGGCAACGCTACCTGGAAAGGGTGGCTGATAATAGACGTGCCATAAAACCTGTCAAAGGCCTCCACGTGCTCAGCCTCTGCAAACAGCCTCTGCATCCCCATCTCCTTCCTGTCTTGCATGATTCATAGGATCATCGAATCACAGAGTGCTTAAGGTTGGAAGGGACCTCAGAGATCATCCAGTCCAGCCCCCTGCTCACGCAGGGTCACCCAGAGCACGTGGCAGAGGCTGCGTCCAAGTGGGTTGTGAAGATCTCCAGAGAAGGAGACTCCACAGCCTCCCTGGGCAGCCTGTGCCAGGGCTCTGGCACCCTCACGGTCAAGAAGTGTTTCCTTAAGTTCATTAACCAGCCAGAGCTGAGCCAAGCAGCAGGACATTCCCCTTGGGAGAGAAGCCCTATCCACAACAGCCCCGTTTTGAGAGCTGGAGCAGTCCCCAAGCTCTGCTCTGCCTGTGCAGGCCCACGAAGCAGCTCTCCAAGAGCAAGGAACGGCCCAAGAGCCACCAAAAACGATAGCAAAGGGCACCGGTTGTTCCATTTTTGCAGTAAAACGATGGGGAATGGGGCTTGGCCGCTGGCGAGGGCCGCTCTCCGCACGGGACCGGCTCCTGCCTGCGGGCACGATGCCCACGACAGCTGGAGGCCCAGGAGGCTGCTTCTCATCTGGATCACGTTCCCAGCGCAGGGGGAGGCTGCCTGCAGCGCTGGAGGCCGGGACACCCGGGGAGCCCAAAGTGCTCAACCAGGATTTGAAGCGGGGCCCCTAGAGCCCCTGGTCCAAGCCGGTCTCATCCCCGTGGCCTCTTCTTGCCCCAGCATCCTCGTCCCGTCCCCAGTAGCCTCCCTGGGTATAAAACACCCTGTTTTACAGCAGGGAGAGGAAGGGGGACCCCCAGCACCCGCCATGCAAGTCCTCTGCTTGGAGGCTCCTTCACCTCTGCAGAGCGATGGGAAGAACAGGCAGGAGAAAGGAAGGACAAGGAGGGCAGCGGGTGGGAGTCAAGAAAACATCTTTATTGTATACGTTGGCTTGTATTGCTTGGATCCCCTCCCCAACCCCACGTAGTGCAAAAAATTCAGAGAAACGGAGTTTTACATAAATAACTTACAGAGAAATCAAAACGCCGACAGTTTGACATGGAGAGGACGGGCTCTGCCTAGCAGCAAGGCCAAGAGAACCTCCCCCTGGGCCGGGCAGCGGCTCCCGCGTGGACTTGATGCTCCCGGGAAGGGACACGGCCACGCGCAGCCCGGAGCCACCACCTGCCTGGGGACGCACGGAAAAGGGCACGGGTGGAATTCTGGGCAGGGCACCACGAGTGCAACCCGGCCGAGAAACCACAGACGGTTGACAGTTCTCCTCCCTGCTGGGACGGGGTACTACACACACACACAGACACACACGGACGCACGCCCCCGGGCAAGGGGTGTGCAGCACCAGAAGCAAGTGCAGCCCCGGGATGGCCTCCCAGGGCAGATGCTGACACCTTGTGTCCACACAGTGTGGTTTGGGGTGCTCTGGACCCCCACAAGCTGCTGGGGAATCTAGTTCTCCTTTTCCTTCCCTTTTTGTTTTGTTCCCCGTCGCAGGAAAGCAGAGAGCACCTGCATAGTTAGAACATCAGAGCCCCCAAAGGGTCTCTCCTCCCCAGGCCGCTGCACAACAGGCTCGGTGGTGGATATTGCTCAGGACCACAAAGCTGCTGATCTGCTCCCTCAAGAGGCAGAGCCAGCTGTAAAATTGTCCAAAATTGCAACCAAGGGGATGCAGCAGCAGCAATGTCCTCCCCAACTAGTGGCATTGCTCTTGTCCTCTGCTCCCGTCACCTCCCTAGGGGTTCTCTGCATCGTCCCCTCCTTATTGCACGGTGCTGCCTTTGGCCTCTGGCTGGTCCCTGCTGTCCTTATTCCACCCCCTTGTTTTACAGGGAGGTCTCGGAACGTCAGGCCACGTCCCGGCAACCAGCACCATTCCCTGCCCACAGGTCCATGGCTCAGGGTGACACAACGAGGACCCGAGAGCCAGGGGCACCTTGAACTTACTGGTTGATGGGGATCCAGCAGAACGTTGAAGGACATTCCTGAAGAACATTCCTGGGCAGGAAAGGATGGACATCTCTCACGCATCCGAGCACGCAGCCAGGAGAACCAAGAGGACATGTCAGGGATGTCCTGCTCCGAACCAAGCAGGGAACGTGCACAAGCAGAGCCTGGATATTCATGGGGTGTCCCCTGCAACGTGCAGGAATGGGAATGCTGCAACGCTGCCAGGGTGCCAAGGCCTTGGCAAGGGAGAGGGGGGCTCAAAGCAGATTATAAATCTGCTTTAAAAGCCAGCAGATAAATAAATAAATAGAAATCTCCACAGTCTGAAAGCCAAGGCTGTGTGTTTGGGGAGAGGAAGGGGGAAAACAGCCTGGGTTTTGCAGAAGCAGCTGGAAGTCTCTCAGGTGTCCAACTTCAGGCACTGCACGTGGGCTTATAGAGCAGGATGGGCACCTGTCCAGGAGAGAGACTGTAGAAAAATTGCTCTTAAGTTGGGGCATCCGATCGTAGTAAAAATGCTCTTAAGTTGGGGCATCCCTATCTCTCCTCCTACTCTCCTTTTGCCTCCCTCCTTCCTCCCTAGGAAAGAGGAAAAAAACCTCTACCCACTTTTTAAAATTTAGCCCAAAAACTGTTGCAAGTGAAATCTAAGCCCTGTAAGTAGGAAATGGGAACGGGGAGGGGAAAAAGGATAAAAGAATAAATTAGAAAATGGCAAATTTTAACAGTATGGACTCCTTCCTCTATAATGTGGAGAACGCCTGACAGTATCTCTTGGTTCAAGGCTCACACACACACACACACACACTGCAGCATAGGCATTAAAGACACATCCAAAGCCACCACCCACAAGGTTCCATGGCTCAGGTGGGTCTAGAAATTGTGATTACAGCTCTAATTTATTCAACCTTTAGTTAATTAAAGTGGAGGCTTAATTGCCAGGAAGTTGCTAATTGCAAATGGTCCCTTCTATGCTCTTTTCACTGTACGTTTAGTATCTCACATACGCACATACACCCACACGTCCATAGAGAATACCTTTGAGAACACAACCACCGTCTCATCGACAATTAAAAAAAATAATTGTACCCATTTGCTGCCTTAAGTGCAGCTGAGATAGGGGAATACCATGAGAGCATAAAAAATAAATGGCTGTTAAGTCAATAAAACTTTTTAAAAATTGCATTCAAATAAGATAAAATGTGGAAAATAAGCAAATAATGCCAGGAACCCCCCTCCTTCTCAAGGTGGGACTGTTCTTTAAGAACCAAGACCTCTCCCTAAGCCCAGAACCTGCGATGCAGAGGGAGGCAGCCAAGAGGCCGCCCTGTTTCCAGTCAAACCGTGGACCAGGACCACGTGCAGAGAGCGGAGGCACCGACCTCGGAGAGCAGCAGTGGGATGTGAGCGAGATCGGGCATCCCGTCCCAAACGGTGTGAAGGAGACGGGAGCTGCCAGCTGCGGAAGCGGAGGGCTCGGGACGTGGCATCCTGCTTTAGCTCCATACCTTGCCTCCTCCAGGCCTCCTCCTTTAGTCGGGCTTCTCTTGCTCGTCTATTTTAAGGCATCGATTAGACACCGTTGAGAACCGTGCAGGGGTCTCGGAGTCTTTAACAGTGCGCGATGGCCCCGGTGCAGAGCGTGGCTACGGGGACATTCGGAGGAGCTCCCGTCCATTCCCAGCCCTGTCCTTGGCAGGGACGGCGCCACCTCGGCCGCAAGGCTCCCGTGCTCGGCACATGGCATCGGCGACGTCCATCCAAGCAGCAGCAACGTCCACGTTGTCCCCTTCCCAAAGGAAGCTTACGCCTCGGGGCGAGCGGTGCGATGGGTCCCAACGGAGCTGGGGCCTGGGAGAAGGGTCCTTCCCTGGGACCGCCGCGTGCGGAGCGGCCGCGGGCACCGGGATGGCGACGGCCCCGCGGGGCGCTGGGCACCGAGGCAGCGGCCGCAGCCTCCGCTTCCCTCCTAGAGCGACCGGCTGCCCCGCGAGACCCCCGGCCGGGCGCCGGCGGCCCCTTGAGGTAAAGCAGGACCTGATTCTTTGTCAAAGACTCGTCGAAGACACCGAGAGGGTGGGCGAGGAAGGAGGGGGGAAGTTGAGCAGTTCCAGCACGGCCACCCCGACGCTGCTGCGGCGCGTGAACATGCACGAGGCTGCCACCCACTTGTTGGTGCGCGGGTTGTACTTCTCGATGGAGTTCAGGCTGGAGCTGCCGTCGTTGCCACCCACCGCGTAGAGCCACCCGTCCATGGCCACCAGGTCGTGGGTGCTCCTGGAAGGACCGTGCAGAGACCGCGGGGACATGAGGCCAAACGCAGCGTTGTGTGCAGGGCACAGGGGAGCTCAGGGCTTTACACGGACCGGCCGGAGCCTGGCACCCTTCAGAAGGACATGCCCAGCCCCACAAATGCCCAGTGAACTGAACTGCCCAGGCTCAAGGAGCAAAAGACAGCAGCAGAGCACAGAACAGAGCGTCACATCTCCTCCTCCGACATCCCCCTCCACCAGAGGAGCATCACTCCTGAACAACAAGCCCTAGGAGCCTCAAATCCTTGGACTTCCAAGCACACATCTCCCTCTGGCAAGAAACACCTACCTGGCCTCAGCCAGTTATCCTGCCTGGTGCCCTACAGCCACAGCGAGGGCTGAGGACAAGTGCCTCCAGAGACAGACTGTCCCTAAGGTGCCCCGAGCCACGTGCCAGTCCCTCTCAGCGCAAAGCAGAGCCAGCGTTGGGACAGAGTCACTTACCTGCGGATATTCATGGGCGCCACGCTCTCCCACGTGTTGCTTTTGGGGTTGTAGCGCTCAACAGAGTTAAGGCAGCTGGTGCCATCGTTGCCACCGGCCACGTAGAGCATCCCCTCCAGCACAGCCACCCCTGCGCTGCTCCGGCGGCTGAGCATGTTGGCGATGGGCGTCCACGTGTTGATCTGGGAAGGAGCACGGGCACATCGTGAGCAACACAGACAAGTCGCTTGGCACCTCCCTGTGAGGCCAAACCCGCTCTAGCAGCTCAGCTTCTGGCATTCCAGTCACCCCAAAAAAGCTTTTTTTGGGGGGGATCTCAGTTCCTTATCTTCACCCAAAGGATCAGGGCCATCGGGCAAGTCAGGAGCAACCTCAGAGAAGTGCTCCTATTAGCAGAAGCGTTTAATTGCTAGCACAGATTAGGGCATCAGCTAAATGTCTTGTAGCACATTTGGCTTCTCAGCCACCAACACGCAGGGGCAACTTGGCTCTGCCGCTCAGCTGCAGTCAGGCTGCAGCATCCTGCCTGTGGATGCTGCAAGCCTTCTCTTATCCCTCCGAAAACACAAAATCTGAGAGATCTCAATGTCAAAAATGACAGAGAGAGGAGAATTCTGCTGCTAAAGCACAGGCGTGCACACCAAGTCTTGCCAGTCACTAATTCCCACAAGGCAGATCTTTCTACCCACTTCCAGAAATGCCTTTGAGGCTGGAGAACGTGGAATTCTGGGACTCCATCATTTCAGTGGTTCCAGAATCACTTTAAACTAAACCCAAATCGGAGTTTGCAGATAAAAAAAACCCCTCCCATTGGAAGACCTGCTGCCCCAGAAGGGACCTCTGCCGACAGGCTCGGGAAAGCACCGCGGCAGAGCCGCTGCGCGCGGCGCTCGCTCCGGGCTGTGCTCCAGCCCGGGCACGCAGCAGAGCTGCAGCTATTTCAGATCTCGGCGAGTCACAGCTGTGACTTCATTGCTCACCAAACACCTCTAAGAGGTTCTCTTGGGTATCTCCAGCAGCCTGGTGGGGCCCTCTGCTTTCCTCAGGACCCCTTGAGGCACCCACCAGGAAGGGATAAGGAAGAAGAGGTAGCTGGAAAACTTCATCTTGCACTTACCTGGGGCTCGTACTTTTCTACTGTGGCTAAGTGGGATGAGCTGTCATATCCCCCAACAGCATAGAGGTTGCCATCTGCAAAGGCAATCACACCACAATTATGCACCAAGCAGAGCTCTCGAGCCCCCACGGCCTCCCACAGCTCTTGTGTGGGTCCCACGTGGTACCAGCTCCACCACAGTGCAGGAGAAGCAGGGGAAGGTGACAGGGGACACGGCAGGTAGGGAGGCTGAGCTGGCGATGGAGGACAAGAGACCTCTCCATCAGCACTGAGCTGAAACCACAGGGCAGGGCAGGAGGGCACCCCACATAGGTCCAGCACCAGATGGGGAGAGGTACTTACATTACCCTACATCTGCACTGGACAATGAGGTGGTCAGTTCTCACACTGTATCCTCCTTGAGGACAGAATTCCAACAGCAGGGTCAGGAGCCATCCCAGCATTGAATTTACTATTGTGGCATACAGGTAATTTTGACTCTGCACAGCTATTTGGATCATCCCTTTCACAACAGAGGGGTAACAAGGTTTGCTCTTCCCTTTCAGGGATGGGACATCATCCACAGCCAGCCCTCTTGTTCCAATGTAGAAAGGAGACGGAGGAGCGGAGGAACAAGTCGGGAAGAGGGCTTCGGATCCCTTGGGACTTGGACCTGAGCTAAGGAATCTGATGAGGAAAGGGCAGGAAACGGAACAGAAAAACAACCAAAGGCACCACTAGAAATGCAAGAGATGGTGAGCATGGAAGTCCATCTGGTCCCCCGTGCCGTCACCCACCTAGTGTCGCCACACGGACATATCGTCTCCTGGTGCTCATGGCAGCGATGGACGTCCACGTGCCTGTCAGAGGGTCATATCGCTCTGCACTGCAGCGGGAAGGGACGGAGAGAAACACAGCGTGACATCAGCAAAGCCTCTGTCAAAGCTTCTGACACAGGTCCTCACAGGCAGCTCCCAAGGAAGCTGCTTCACACAGGGAAATCAGGAAGAAACGGGCAAGTGTCATGTTTTATTTTGACAGATGGCTATGAAATATTATGTTCCCCTTTGCCTAGGCTAAAGACACTGGGATCCTGCCTAGAATGGGGAAAACGGAGAGCTGAATTGCAATAAATCCTTTCTGGAGTTGGTTCTCTGGCCAGGAAAGGGCCTCACGGACCCTCCAGGTACCGAGTAAAGTGAATTTAAGAGCAGTAGGGGAACATGTAGCAAGGCCAACCCCTACCTGTTCAGGCACGAGGCTCCGTCGTACCCACCAGCCGCATAGAGGAGCCCGTGAAGTGCTGCTACGCCCAGGCAGCTCCTCCTGGTGCCCATGGAGACCTCGGGCTGCCAGGAGTTGGTGACAGGGTCATAGGACTCTACTGTGGCCAAGTCCGATGTCCCATCATATCTGCAGGAATTAAAAAAAAAAAAAAAAAAAAACATGTAAAAGCCGAGAAGCTTGGATTGCTGTGAGGCTGTGAGCTGGTCCCAGAGCTTAAGAATAGACCAGAGGCCAAGCAGGCACAGTCTGGCTCAGGTCTCTAGCGCTGTCCCTCTTCCCTGGGCCCAGCTTGTCCTAGGCTAGGTGCCCCAAGGCACATGCAGAGCCCCTAGGTGAGCTTTCCTGCTGCCCTGCAAAGAAACCAGGTCTCAGAGGGCCCTGCACACCGGATCAGAGGTGGGCTGGGGATCAGCAGGCTCTTAACAGCCTGCAGCTAAAGCTGGAAATGGGGAAATAAGGGGTGTCTAGGATTCAGCCACCACCAGAGCCACCAACCCATCGCGCTGAGCAGCTGGGGCAGGAAAGCAGCTTCCAGCTGCTGCTGCTCCTGCTTTAGGAGCTCCGGGATGTCTGATCTCTCCATTAGGGTGGTCCTGCTGTCCCTGTCGGCTACCAGAGTGGCCTTTGGCCATCCTCACCCCCAGCTTTGCTCGAAGGCCATCTGCACAGAGCTCCCTCCTTACCCGCCCACGGCATACAGCTTGTTCCCAATGGCAGCAACGCCCACTCTGGCCCTGCGAGTTGACATGGAGGCCACCATGTGCCACCGGTCCGTCCGGGTGTCATAAGCCTCACAGTCCCCGTGGATGGCGAAAAGGCTCCCCCCACCTGCACACGGGAGGGCAAAGAGAGCAAAGGACAGTGCAGAGGCCCGGGGAAGCGGCGCGCGTGCAGGGCGAGCACCCTCTCCCCAGCAGCGCCTTACCCACAGCGAAGAGCACCGTGCTGGCTCCCTCGCAGCGCCGCGGCCTCGTCCTGCTGTTGCTGAGGACCCCTCGCTGCTCCGGCATGAGGTGGTACTTGAGGGCTTCGATGAGCAGGTCCTTGCACTCCGAGTGGTGCCGCACCAGCAGCTCCGTGTCCACGTTGCTCATGAGGAAGTCCCGGCTCAGCAAGGGCAGCCGCACGCACTTCATGAGCTGAGGGCAGAGCAGCCGTGCCCCATCAGCAGGGCTGCAAGGGTTTGGCGTCGCCCCAAAGCCCCGGGGACCCCGCTGAGGCTGGTCCGCATGAAGATGTCACCCTGCTTGCTTGGCAAAGGGCACCCCCATCCAGCAGCAATTGGGCCTTAAGAACCCTGCACAGCCAGGAACCCTCAGCCTGGCAGTGCCACCACCCAAGGGGACTTGCTGTGACATGGCAGGGCTCAACTGTCCCTTCCTCTGGCCACAGAGCAGCTTCTCCAGCCCTGTATCCACCCAGACCAGACAGTGGGAGCTGGTGGGGTGGAACGAGGCCACCTTCCCCAGCAGGCTCACCCTGGGGACATGCTGCCTTCTGCTGTCCACATCATGCTTGACCCAGCTGAGCACAGCCCGATACACCTCCTCTTCTGAGGGCACGTTGAGGCTGTCACTAGAAATGAGGTCCAGCACCTGCAGAGGGAGATGGCAAACGTTATCTGGCACAGTTTGGGAGCAAAGGGCACATTTACACACATCTGAGTAACCCAACAGCATCAGCAGAGGTAGGGAGCCCACCTTCCAAATGCTGCTGGCTGGGGGGACAGCTCTGCCCCGGGTGCTCACTCGTGGTCCCTGCCTCTCTGTCAGAAGCTGTTGCATCGCTGACACTTCCAACAAACATCAGTGAGACCAGGTGGACGCCTGGGCTTACTGCCCAGGGCTAGCACCTCACTTCAGTATGCCATGGGATGGAGCCTGGGGCCTTGGCTGTTCCCACTACACTGACTTTGCCTGGCAATGACAGCAGTGGTGGAGCAGGTGGGGACATTGCCCATCTCCCTCTGCCCCAAAAGGACGAGAAGAAGTGTTTGCACCCAGGTAAGGGACCATACAGAGCTCGGTGATGAAGGGCATGGGCTGGACAGGTGCCCAGTGCACATCTGCCTGCAGGCAGCACCAAGCCAGGGACCATTCTGTTCTCCCTATTACACAGGAGATTAAGTTCTCTGCTGACAGCATTTTCCCCCATATTTTCCCCCATCAAACAGAGGGAACGAAGCCACAGCACCTGGGTACAGTCTTGCTGCCAAGCTCTGCCCTCCTAACACAGGTTCCTGGGGATCTCAACTGTTCCTTCCTGAAGGAAAGCCTTGCCAAGAGCTGCGTTTACATCCCCATCAGCTGCCTTACCTGCTTGAGAGGCAGCAGCATGAACTCCTCCGTCTTGGACACCTCCACAAAGTGCTGGAGGACGTACTTGTGCGCAGACTTGAGGAGGTCGCTGCAGGAGTGCGTGTCCGCAAAGCCCCGGATGCCCAGGCAGTTGGACGGGTCGAGCTGGCTGAGGAGGAACTTGCAGCAAGCATCCCGCACACCATTGAGCTGCAGCAGGCTGGCGGCAGGAAGGAGAGTCTGGTAGTGGAAAAGGACAGGGAAAAGGGGAATTTCCAGAGCCAAAAAAAAAAAAAAAAAAAAAAAAAACCCTCAAAAACCACTTTCAGCTTGATCTCCCTGCAGGTCAACAGCAGGACAGGCTCACGGAGCACCTTCATGCAAACAAGCACATAAAGGACAAAACACTCTTTGCTTCCAACAGGACTAAGCTTAAGAAGAGCTAGGAGAGACATCCATACCCCCCACATAAGGCCAAGAAAACAGCAGAAGAACTGCAGATGCCCAGGACCAGACTTGGCCATCACAGAGTGCTTGGAGCAGCTGTTCCCAACCACAGCGTTCGCAGGAGCCACATCCAACAATCGGGGAAGCAGATAAAACTCCCTGCCCACTGCAATACACAGTGTGTGTGTCACCACAGCGTGACAGCTCGAAGTCCAAAGCAGAGGGAGCCCCCAGGGGACGTGTCTTGTACGGGACGGCTTTGCGGAGAAGAGAGATTTGGGAGGGCTCCTACCTGCACATTCCCCTCGCCCACCACAATCTCGGCTGTGTAAGCGTATTGCACCAGCTGCTCCAAAGCCTGTGGGTCAATATCGTGCAGCGTCACATGGGTCTGGCGGCTCTCACTCATCTCATCTGGGACAACACAGATACAAGACATGAATGAAGCCCCGCAGCAGGAGCGCTCACCCGCAGGAAGCCTCAGCTGTGCGTGGGACAGGCCACGTCCTCCTCCAGAGCCCAGCCGAGGAAGGTGTCCCAGCTGGGTCGCAGCAAGGAGCAGCGGCAGGGAGCTCTAGGGAACGGGCTCCGTGTCTGCAGGACGGACATCGAGATACCTGTGCAGGGGGTTACGAGCAAAGGGCTTCATGGAAGGGCCGCACACGAGGAGCGCAGACCACAGACAGGCACAATATTCCACAGGGACGGGCAGCAGGAACGGGGAGGGGGAAAGTTTGCAGGGGAGAGAGGGTTTCAGAGCGGCAATACCCTGATGAGGGGCAAGAGAGGACGCTACTTGCTTGTGAACATGGCGTGGAAGTAGGGGCTGCACGAGGCCAGCACCACCTTGTGAGCCTTGATCTCCTTGGGGCCCACGTGGAGCACGATGTCGCAGAGCAGCCCGCGCTGCCGCATGCGGTTCATGCACACGAAGGCGTCGTGGTAGTGCCGCTTGGAGTTGTGCGAGACGCTGTGGCCGTCGCGGCTGAGCAGCTGCACGCCGCCTTCCATGGCCGCGGGGCTCTGCCCTCCCGGCGTCACTGGTACGGGGGGGAAAACAGAGCGTTAAGCAGGTAGGAAACGGCTGGGCTCGAGGTGGGGACCTCCTCGGAGTTGCCCCTTCTCCAAGCTGGGCTAATGTTGGGCATCGCCGTGGTGTCACCAGGTGGGCACTGATCAAACGCAGCTTAAATAAACCACTAGGGCCAGCAAATATGACAGCCCCTGCTAGCCTAAGCATAAAAAATAACCCGGGAATCCCGTACTCTAAGATGCCAAAGGGTTTTTCACAAGTGTTGGCTCTTCTCTCACAGCTCCAAGAAGGTGTCAGGGGATCTGTAACACCCTTGTCACCTTTCCTGCACCCACACAGGCCAGGCAACCCCAGCAGAGTTGGACAGTCCCAGTATGGATCCCTCAGACCTGGCGTTTCTCTGTCCATGCCATTTTACCTTTCAGGCCTCTTTCTGAACGTTCATGGGCACAACTGCGCAAAAACACCCAGCCCTTCCACACTGTGGAGTCCAGGGAAGGGGACAGGAGTGTAAAACAGACCATTTGCAGGAAAAAGAAATAAAAGAAAACCAAACATCACCTCAACAAGGTACCAGGTTGTGCAAAGACGCTTTCTCTTTCACGCCGTGTGTATCTAAGTGACTCGCTGTGTTTTGAAAGGCATTTGACACCCTGGCTGGCAGCAGCACCCAAAGGAAAGGTGGGCGAGTGAGGAGAGAAAGAGCACGCAGCAGGAGGAGGAAAAAGAGGCAGCTCAAAGGAGATAAAACAGAGGCCGCATGCGGCACTCGGGGCCCCCGCATCGGGAGAATCCCCGTGTTCCTCAACACCTACACGGTGCCAGCCGGGCTCAGCCTAAAAATAGGAGCCCCGGCCTGCTCGGCGCGATCGGAGCCGTCTGTTCATTTTTAAATAGTGGTTGTAGCACATAGGAGAGGGACAGGGAGGGAAAAAGAGGAGTAAACAGCTTTCCCGAACGGGAGGGAGGCCTGCGATGCCCTCTCCTGTTTGCATCCCCACGAGCAATGCGGGATTCCTCAGTGGGGAAGGCGCACGGGGACCCAACAGGAGCAAGGGCTGCCAACGTTTTCCAGCAGGAAAAGTGGGAAACGGCTGCGCCCTCAGAAGGATGGAAGATGGCACAAGGCAGCTGGTCTTCTCCCTCCTCCCTCAGTCGAGCTTGTGGGAAAGCTGCCGCATTCCTAGGACACCCTAGGCACGTTAATTACGTTAATTAACGACTGCAGACAGCGGCACGTGAGAGGTGCCTGCACACAGGCAGTTTATAACTATTAGCATCTCTACCCAGGCTCAAGAGCTCAAACTCCAGGCCTGGTTCAGCGCTGGAGAGCAGGCTCTGCTCACCCTCCTTCATCCCATCCCCAGCTGCCAGCCTGAGGGTTTTCCTGGCCTGATGGAGCTGTTTTTCCCTTTTCAATATGCTGCTGGGCACACACCTCCCCATCAGCATGTTGGTCATGCCGAGCTCAAATCCAGAGCGCTCCCGCTGCCCTCCCGCGCTCCTGATGGGAGCTCCGGGCTCGGCAGAGCAGCAGGACGTAACTGGGGCGATGCAGGGCAGGACAAGCAGGGAGACAACGGGATTGATCTCCCTGTGCTGGATGCCACGCGGCTCGTGGGCCCTGGCAGCGAGCGGAGGGCACAGGAGACTCAAGGTTACTGCGATGCCAGCGCATCCGCTGCAGCGTTTCCAAAGGGTCCTGAGTGCCGGGCTCTCTTCCCAGCCCTGCCACTGAGTCACTGCACAATTTGGGGGCAGGATCAAGCAGGATGACATTCGTTTCCCTTGCAACGCATCCGAGTGGAGAAACAACCCACGACCACCCCACGCCAGCCCAACGGCGGCCTCCTCGCTACCTGCCAGCCCTGCAGCTCGGCGGCTGCCGACGGGACCTCGGAGCATTTCCTGACCTTCCTTCCCAGGAAACGAACGTCTGTCATCCCTGCTACGGGTGGATTAACAGGCAGAAGTGCCTGTACCACGGGAGACAGCAAAACAGCGTCCGGAGCTCCCGTAAACACGAGCCTGGTTTTGTGGAGCATGCAGCAGTGGGAGCGCACGTGCTGTGCATCGGCTATCATGGATGCAGGGGCTGACTTATAATAATTCCTAGGTTATGGTAAAAAAAAAAAAAAAAAAAGAAGAAAAAAGAGAAAAAAAAAAAAGAAGGCATTTGTTTGGCTCCTCTGCGACCGAGCATGGCCATGCATAACAGCCCTGTTAATTAATGCAAATGATCCCTGCCCAAAGGGAGGTCTGTTCTCTTTGCATAAAAACCCCTCATATTTTGCTGAGACTGAAAGGAAATGCTCTGAGCAATAAACAAGGAACAGAGGATCCTCCGGGGAAAGGTTCAGAGCCTGCCCTTTCTCCAGGAAGACCTCGGAAAATGGCCTTTTGTTGACATGGAGATTTTGTGGCTGCTGGATGAGGAGAGCACAATGACACATCCTGTGCAGCTGGCCAGATGTTGGGGGACAGTCCCTGCCGTGGAGAAGGTGACATTCCCTACTCCAAGTAGGGCATAGAGTCCTACCTGGACAAATTTAATTCCTTAAATTTGTCATGTGCCTCTCGCTGTGCTGAGGGAGGAAGCAAAGGGACCTCCTGGGGGATGGCAAGCCCTGTCCCCTTGCTGGCTTCACAGCCAGCCTCACATCCTCCAAAACACACCCTGTGCTGCAAGAAGCCTTTGATTTCTTCTGCTGCTCACAGCTAGATGCCAGGCAACACAGCCACGCAGCAAAAGCAACTGAAGGAGCTGCTTGAAGCTGCAGATGCAGTCCCTGCTAGCACAGGATCACCTATAGAGAGGCAAGGAGAGCAAGCGCTGACTCAAATAGGACTTGAATGCAACCTGGGACAAAAGGGGCTGGCATTCCCAGCACCAGCTCTGCCTTCAGAGGCATCAGCAGGGACAGAAGGAGCAGGAGGTTGGCAGCTTCAGACAGCCCAGGGTGAAGGCTCGGACACCTAGCAGCCCTCTGCTCCTGATGAATATGGCAGAAGACATGAGTGCATCCAGAACGCACAAGCCTGGAGAGCTGCAGGGACAAATGGTTATTCTGAGCATGCATGTGAGCCTCAGACGCTTCCCTCCACGCTCCTCCCTTCCCATTTTTACCCCAAGGAGCTGCAGAGTCCCCATTAAAGGCTCAGCTGCAGCACCTGCTGCCCACAAATCTGCCTTCTGCTCCCCAAAGCCCCACGCTGCAGGCAGGAGGGCACAGCTCGTGCCATGCCTGCCAAACAGCGAGATTAATCCCCTCTCAGCCAGCCTCGGAGCAGCGCAGGGCACCAGCACAGGCGGAGCTGAGTCTGCAGGGCTGAGAAACCCCAGCTCACATTAGGTTTTCTATTTTTTTTTTCCCCTTTTTAATGAATTAGGCATAACTGCCACGCGCTGAATCCTCCCGTCTAGACATCTGCAGAGAAGAGACAAGCTGCCAGCGAGGATGTGGCGCCGGGCGAGGGGGTGGGGAGGCCGGGGCAAAGCTGCACGCAGCTCCACAGCACCGCGGCGCTGGCTCCACGCGAGGGGGAACGTTCAGCACCTCGACCCGCCAAGGGTCTTTGGGCAGCTCAGCCGAAAGGGTTTGCAGCTCCCGAGAGATTGCAGCCCCTCTGCGGAAGGATTGCCACTGGAGATGCAATCGGGCGGTCCCCAGGCACAGGAGGCTGGGGGGCATTTCTCCTTAAAGCCTTGCCCCCTTCTCCCTGGCTGTCTTGTTGGAAGGGCAGCATGAAGTTGCCCTGTTAGCCCAGCCTATGCTCAGAAGAGCCTCTAGCACACACCTTCAGTTCAGCCTCCACCTGGGGTGTTTTGCACCAAAAATGGTGCAGCTCTCCAGCCGCAGCGGGATGCGAGGGCAGCCCCCCCAGTTCAGCCCAAACACACCAAAGCCAAAGCCCTTTCCCACCGCCAGCGACCAGAGACGTGGGCCCCGTCGGAGCCGCCCAGTGCCCCCAGCAGACACTGGGATGGAAACACTGCCATGCCCAGCGCTGCTCGGTGGTCCGTACAGTGCCAAGCCTCTGCAGACGGGCATCAAACCCCCTCTGCAGACATTTAAGAGCAATAGCTGGCAGCATCAGTTGCCCTGTCCATCACTGCGGTGGCCCCGATCTCCCCCTAGCCCCTCTGTGACAGACACCTCCATCCTCGAGGCGTTTTCAGGCGTGTAAGCAGAGAAAGGACCAGAATGCTCCAATCTCAGCCCGTATGGGAAAAGCTCGATATTCCCAGCTCCCGGATTTGCCCGGGAGCTGCAAAACCCTCCGGGAGCAGCCACTCCAAGGGGGATCGCGCCTTTTACTTGCCTGCTGTGCAATAGGCGGCAGCGGGCGGCCCAGAACGGGTCGTCACCGCTCGCCTGGCACCGAGACCGGGGCGACGGGCACGGCCGGGCTCCGCGTGACGCAGCGCGGAGGAGAAGGGTGAACGCGGAATCCGGCGGCGGGACCCGGCGGCCGCGCCAGGAGGGGGGCACATCATAAAAATGACAGGGCCTGTGCCCTCCAGGGGGGTCTCCGGGGATGCCACGGGCCCCCCGTGGCGCCCCTTGGGCACCCAGTGGGATGCTGCCGGATCCAGGATGCGGCCGGATCCAGGATGCGGCCGGATCCAGGATGCGGCCGGATCCAGGATGCGGCCGGATCCAGGATGCTGCGTGGGACGCGCGGTTCCCTAAGGATCCCCGTGGGATCCCTGCAGGAGCAGGGGAGCCCGCAGGACCCTCCTCCTGCTGGATCCTCCCTCAGGGCGGGTGAGCCCGCCGGGCTCCGCGGAGGCCGGAGCCTCCCGGTTCGCCCCGCTCCATCCCGGGTCGCTCCAAGGGGCTGCGCTTCCCTTCGCTAACGGGCTCCGTGAGGCGGCAGCGGGCGGGGGCTCCAGGCGCTCCCCCCCCCTCCCGCCGTGGGGAAGGATGCGCGGGATAACGGGAACCGCATCCCGCCGGCTACTCACGGCTCTCGGCGATGCTGCGAGCGGGGGCCGCGGCGGCTCCTCCCTCACCCGGAATAACCCCCCGGGCCGGGGCCGCTCCGCCCCGCTCGGGGCCGCGATGGGGGCGGGCGCGGCGCCCCCCCCGCCCCGGCCCCGCCGCGCCCGCCCTGCGCGCCGCGGGGGCTGCTGGGAGCGGAAGCGGCGCGCGCGCGCGAGGCGGCGGCATGGCGGCCGCCGGCGGGAGGTGAGGAGGGGGCCGCCCGTTGGAGCCCCCCAGGGCCGCGTCGCCCCCCCGGGGTCCCCTGGGTGGTGGGGGCGGCCCCAGGGACCCCCCGTGGGTGGGAGCCGCGGCCCCAGGGACCCCCCGTGGGTGGGAGCCGCGGCCCCCCGAGCACGCGCTGCTCCTTGTCCCGCAGGAGGAAGGGGAAGGCGTCGGAGCACAAGGACCAGCTGTCGCGGCTCAAGGACAAGGATCCCGAGTTTTATAAGTACTTGGAGGAGAACGACCGCGCGCTGCTCAATTTCGACGCTTCGGACAGCTCGGAGGAGGAGGAGGACGGAGGGGTGCACGTGCCCCCCGACACGCTGGAGGTAGCGGCCTGGTGGTTGCAGCCACGTGAGGTGCTCAGCTGCGCAAGAACTGGGTCTGTTTGGGCCTAAACCGGCTCCGGAGGGGCCGCCCTAGTTAGGCCGCAGTCTAATGAGCTGCAGCAGTGCGGGCAGTCCCAAAGTCAGCTTTGGATCCGAACCGAGCATGTTTAATACCAAAGGAAAAGCCTTGGAGTGTTATTATTTCCTCATGGCTCTATCTTATCTCGTTTCCTAATTATAAGTTCTTTTGCTTCCAGGGGTATGCTTTCTCCTTAACATTTTGGTTATTGCACGTTGTATTTATAGAGCAAAGTAGCAGGCGTGGTGTGGTTTTTTTCTTTTTAACATAAAATCCATCTTTTTTTGTTGCTGCGTTATAGGGTTGAGAACAGCCTGAGTAGAATTAACTGCCTTTCTTGGAGCCCACAAGTACCATCAGTTGCTATTCGGTGTAATAAATGGGTGTAAAAAAGAACCTTTCTCAGTGTTGTTAACTTCTCTAGGAAGCAAGCGATGATGAAGAAGAAGAAGATGAAGAAGAAGAAGAAGAAGAACGCACGGCAGTTAAAAAGAAGAAAGTTGATTTCATCCCTGTGAGCATGAAAATGGTTGAAAGTTGGAAAAAGGCTGCTGAAGTAAGCACAAAGATGGAACACAAGGCATTTGTGTGTTCTAAGACACTGTTCAAAATCTACCATGAGCTTTAAAAGAGCAACTTTTGGTTTATTCTTTAAGGTTTATGGTAAACTTTTAGTTTATTCTTACATTCCTGTTTAAGAGAAGGGGATGTAAAGTTATCTTCAAAGTAATTTTGCTACTTTAATATGACTTGTCTCTGCAGTTTGTGTTTGGGCACACATGGAATTTCCGCACTCCATGTGAGGGAGAGGCTACAAAAACTCAAGTGACTCAGAAGAGTCAGAATTATTCCATTTCTGTTTGCTCATCCCATTGCTTGCACCCGAGAGCTTTTTAGAGTCCCGTTAGAGCAGTATTGGGACACTTGCTGCTCCTGACTGGGATAGGGAATATAAGGTAAAAGTGGGAATTGCTTACAGCCAAGTCAGTGCTTTTCAACCTCCCACCAGTTACAAATTTTAAAATCTGTTTTAGAGCAAGTGAAAGCTGCTAGCGGTTGTTAACACTTTTTTTTGATATTTTTCCTACCCATTAAAAGATGGAGTTAATTTGCAATCAAAGTTAAAATATATTTCCCTGCTCCTGTTCTAGTTAAGTGCCTCATAGTTATAGAATATTGCTTGCTTTTTCCTCTTCTGTAATCCATTTTCCTCTTTCTCCAGAGGCGATTAACACCAAAACTCTTCCATGAAATCACTCAAGCCTTTAAAGCGGCTGTAGCAACCACCAAAGGTGATGACGGTGGGGCTGATCCCAGCAAATTCCAAGTTACTGATGCTGCAGGTGAGTTTACCACACCTGAAGTCACTTGCTGGGCAAGGTTAGGTTATTGGAAAGCAGCAAGGATAAGTGCTGGCTGGTGTTGGCTTCTCCTTTTACAGGCTGCACTTAACACATGCCATCCTTAATCCTTTCTTGCCCCTAAAAAGGGCTCATTTGGTTTTATTTTCTGTAGAATTTCTTTGTTCAGTACAAGGCGCTGCACAGAACTTGCTTGTCTGTTGCTGTGACTGTTAAAGAAAAAAATACCCATCCATTCCTAGTCATGAGTTGGACTTCTGTCCTGGCTTGTGCTGTTTCTTAAGAGGGCAAAAAGATGATTCCTTTTCCAGAAAACTGTCAGTTGTGATCCTGTCATTCAGATAGAATTGTAGGGAAAAGGCAAACTGATATTTTAAGGAAGCTTTTGGGAACTTCCTTGTTCTGCTGTAAGAGTTGCTGGCTTTAGCTCCTGATCTTCCAGATTAGATGAGAAACCAGGAATAAATGGAAAATAGCTTGCAAGTGATTAATTTTACGTTATTATTGTTATTATTTTAAACCAGTGTTCAATGCCTTGGTGTCGTTCTGCATCCGGGACCTATTCAGCTGCCTGCAGCAACTTCTCCTGTTTAAAACCCCAAAAAGCAAACTAAAGTAAGTCTGAGGGGATCTGAGAACGGCAGGTGAGAGTGTACTGCTTGGGCTTGTTCAGCCTTGAAACCTATCTGAGAAAGTGGGAAAAAAAAAGTCAATCTTTCAAAAATATTTTTTGCTCCAGGGCAGTTATTCCTGATTTCCCTGTTGCAGCTGAAAGGAAGGTTGAACTAAACTGTGAGTTCCCATCTGGTGGTGAGCTCTGTGGCCATAGCAAGGAGGTGAATTCACCATGCTGAAGTCTTTCATTTTTTTTGTTACATTTTCTTTTCTATTTTTTTTTTTTTTTTGTTTTAATTTTTAGAATGGTCCTCCCTTCTACCAGCCCACTTTGGAGCAAGCTGCGACTGGATATAAAAGTATACCTGAGCTGCACCATCCAAGTAAGAAACCTGAGGGTGTTTACACTTTCACCCTGTGCATAACTGGGCTTTTATTTAAGATGTGGTGGCTTTTTGCATCTGCCAACACCCTGACTAAAAGTAGAGCATGACCATCAAGAAGACAGTTGAACTAGAAAATGGTGTTTGTAGCCTCAGGTGCTCTTGAAGAAGCAGTTACTCCAGTTTCAGGATGACTTCTTGGTCACTGTGGAACTGGGACTTTAGCTCTTGTTTCTGAGGCTTTCGCTGTAGTGGAAAGTAAGATTCGCCTGCAAAGGCTGCTGCTTTGCACTGCATCTTGTTAAGGTTTTGTGCCTTGGGCACCTGCAACTTGCAGGTTTAGCCTGCAATTTAATTAGCCTGCAGTGAGCCTGTTTCGTTCCTGATATTGATGGAGACTTGTTTGGGCTCACTTATGGGGAGGGGTGCCTCTCCAGGCTTTTGGTACCATGGAAGTACTTGAAAAAGCAGAGGTGATGGGGATTACAGACTGACTGGTGTCGTGTTTTGCTTTCCCCATAGCTGCTGTCTTGTTTAACAGAAGCCTCTGTCGGAGCAGCCGTCCTTCAGCACGTTAACTCCATCGTTCCTTACTACTTGTCCTTTCCAAAGCAGTGCCGTATGCTTCTCAAGGTAAGGTGAGGTGATCTTAGATCGGAGGTATTTCCTCTACCCTTTCACATTAATCTCTTGTGGTGTTTGGGCTAATTTGCATGACACTCCAGTGTCGTGAAACCCTCTTCCCTTGCTTTTCCTTCGATCCCAGAAAGGATTGATGCCTCTTAGGCCTTCTGGGTGCCACGTGCCTCCCCTCAGTGAGGTGAGGGGAGTGGGCATGTGGCTCTGCATGTAGTTGCTGCTAGTCCCTCTGCAGAGTGACGTGGAGGTGTTCTGGGGAAGCTGTCTCTCTGCTCATCCCAGATGGAGAAATTGCTGCTTGTATGCTGAGCCTGGGTATACATCTGTGATAATATTTCACCGTCAGGAACTGGGCGTGGAATATTTGCGGCAGTTTAGTCACAGCTGTTGAGTGCTTAAGAACAACAAAGCAGAGAGGCGTGGAGGAGCAGAAGAGGGCAGCAGGATGACATTTAAGTGAAGGGCAGCAGCACAACATTTAGATTAATACGGGAATCCTTTGACACTAATGATGGTTAGCATAAAATGATGAGAGAGACCTATGCCTTATATCTAAAGGTCTTTGCTAAGTGTTACAGTAGGAAGGTATGTCCAGCCCTGCAGTGTAGCCAGAATCTTCTAAGTTCTCTAGAGCTCATTAGTGGAGATAGCAAATCAGAACTAATTAGCTTAAGTGCCAAGGAAAATAAGTAAATCCAGAAAGCACACTTGATTCTGTTCAGGGGAGATCAGGGCTTATCTTTAGGAGCTTTGTTAGAGAGACTGGAGTATGGTATTCATGTCCAGAATTGCAGTATGACTCCTGGTGGGCAGTTACTCAAGTTGGTTGTGCCTTAGGTGTTGCGTGTATCCTGTGCAGTTAGTGGGAGACATCCGGATAACATCCCTAGGATTAAAGGAATTACTGCCCCAAGGTTTTAGTGTGTTGTCTTCTAGGAATAGAAAAGGAATGTTTTCAAAGCCTAGGAGATTGGAGCAGATGCCAAGGCTCACATCTATAGCCAAAAGCTTAAATCCGTGCTTGGGTGTGTAAAGCCAGATGTGTGCGTTCTCAGAGGTGCTAACTTTGGACATTTCCCTCTGTACTCGTCGTGGGAACACTGGCCTTAACCTTTTGTGTGGTCTCCCATCTAGAGTATGAATTTCTCTTGTGTATTCCATGACAACAATCGTCTGTTCTCATCACCTTCCTCTTCCCCTGTGGTTTTGTGTCAGTCTCCTGTTATGAGGAAAGACTTTTTCTCCTTCACTTATCTGCATCTTCTTTTCCTTTCCAGCAAACAATTCATCTGTGGAGCACAGGTGAGGAAACAGTAAGAGTATTGGCCTTCCTAGTGCTGAACAAGCTCTGCCGCCACAAGAAGGACATGTACCTAAGTCCTTTGCTCAAGGTGAGCCTGGTACTTGCCTTTTTTTCTGCAACTCTTCTTTCCCAGGTGATATGCGAATGCCTTAGGCTACAAGATGTAGCCTGCAAGGCAGGGCAGGTACTAGAGGTAATGCTGGCTACACCCAGAAGATAATACAGGGAAGAAATTATGTGCGAGTCTGAAGAGTGAGATCCTTCATGTTCTCACAGCTGTTCCTGCTGGAGGGTCTCAGTTATTTTTGTCTGTACCTTCAAAAAACTTGTATAAGTAACACTGGTTTCGTAGCTTTGTAATACTTGAGGAGGAGAAGGCTGGTGAAAGATTGTTCTAGTTGCAGCTGTTTTATGAGGTTGTGTCTTGTCCTCTTTTTCCCCCAGCAAATGTACATTGCGTTTGTGAAGAATTCCAGATTCACATCCCCCAATGTCCTGCCCATGATCAACTTCATGCAGCGCACACTGACAGAGCTGTATGCCCTGGATACACATGCCTCCTACCAGCACGCCTTCATCTACATCCGTCAGCTTGCCATCCACCTGCGGAGTGCCATGACCATAAAGAAGAAGGTAGGAGCCCACCAGGGCTTTTGTGGGAAATATGTGGAGAAGGGAAAATTACAGCAGTGTGAGGCTTTCCGTGATGACTACAAAGTCAGTCTTCTGAGTGCCTGTGATGTGCAATTCCCCTGGTGCATCTGCCCCATCTTCTCAGTAGCTGATTTTCCTGTCCCTGCTATTTGGAGGGTTTCACTGAACAAAGCAGCCCAGACTGAGTGAGATTACTAATCCTGGCTTTATTCATGTTTATCAAACAGACCCCCACAGATTAATGGTCTGGCTACATGCAAACATTGCAAGATTGGTGACCAGCTAAATCTCCTGGCTCTTCAGACATAGGGATAAACTGAGCAGAGATAAACTAAGTCTGGGCTGCGTATTCCTTAATTGGATCACGTTGGCTTCTTACACCTTCAGCCCTTGCCCAGACAAGACTTAAATCTCCTTGATTTCACAGCTGGGGAGGGATGTGGGGACTTCAGATGACATTAACATGACCAAAATGCCCAAACCCCAGCAAGAAGCCAATTTAAAGTGAGCAAATTGTGGCTGTGAAAGGTGGGTTACAAGAACAGTTTGCTTCTCTATTGTGCAGGGAAAGGTGAGGACAGACCTTGATGCATCTCTCAAATAGTGACTTTCTAGGAGAGTCTTGTTCAGCAGCAGTCTCATTCCCTACCACAGGACTTGCACCAGCAGCTGCAAGTTAGAACAACCAAAGTTTGCAGGCAAATCATCCAGATTTCTCCTATCTGCACTCGTAACTTTACATACTTTTTTCCTCCCCCCTTCTCTCTGGTGTCCATAAGGCAGATGATTCTCTTTGTAAAGGTGTCTTTCAGCCTTGCTGTCTGTGGGAGACCAGGGATAGCTGGAATATTCTCTCCCTCTCTGAACATTATAACCTGTCCTCTTGGATGACGAGGGCTAAAATTGGAGTCTGGTAGGGGGGAAAAAAAAAAAAAAAGTGAACTGCTCACAGGCCTGACTTTCAGGTTTACCTTTGTTTCTCTCCCTCTTTCTGCAGGAGAATTTCCAATCTGTTTATAATTGGCAGTATATCCACTGCCTGTATTTCTGGTGTCGAGTTCTCAGCACAATCTATCCCAGTGAAGTCATGGAGCCCTTAATTTATCCTTTGACACAGGTCATCATTGGCTGTATAAAGTAAGTAGGACTTTTTTTTATTTTTATTTATTTATTTTTGTCTTGGCAATGCCTACTTGCCTCCACTAACAGTTTGATATGACGGAATTGATTCAGTAGCTGAGATCGTGGGCTGAAGAGCTGTGTCTCCAGGAACACACACCATTGGAATCTCTTCCAGGGGTTAAAATGGGAACCCATCCTCATAGTGTGTATGTAATGAGATGACCAAGTTGGGAGATAAACCTTTAATACCTTCCAGTAACTGTGCAGCGTGCAGGAGTGTGCAGGGTAGGGAAGAAAAGTACTGATTTGCCTTAGGGCTTTCCAAGTGATAGGAGTGAAGAACAGAATCAAGTTCTCATCTCCAGCTCTGAAAGAGTAGTTAGATGTTTATTTCTGTGCCTGAGTTTGTGCACACATGTATTTCTTAGAAGCTGAAGAGCTGGGGATATGTCTGCTCTTTTTAGTCGGCCTCTGCTGAGAATTTCTAGCTTGCTTTCCATTAGTTTGTGTGTTTGTATATGAAACTCCAGTGCTTTGAGACCACTATTGCTAATGGGCATAAAGGGAATTGCTGCATCTCTGGTGATCTCTGAAATCCTGTTAGCTTTGTAACTAGATTCTCGGCTTTCAAACACCACCCGCCTGCTCTTAGGCTCCAAATGGTGATGAAGATAAGAAGGTTTAAATGATGGTTAGAGTGTGTGTACATCCCTTTCCCCAGCCCCCCTCTGCACAGGCTGCTTCCTGCTGCTGTTGCAGAGCTTTAATTGTCCTACGGACAAGTCTAGGCAGTTTTCCACCTGTCTGGGCAGATAAATCAGCTAACTGGGGCCAAGGAAAGGTGAACTGGGTGAGGCTCGGCAGCGGCAGCAAGTGGAATTTGTTGGCATCTGTACAGGGATGCTTGGCATGAAGCACAATGACCAGCTGACCAAACTTAAGAGGTTTGTGAGCCCAGCAGGATGGGCTTCAGGGTGAGGAAAAATAGAAGTAGATGCCCAGGCTGGCTTCTGTGCTAAGAAAAAGGCTATAAAAAGGGGGTAGGTAGATGAGCAGATTGGGGACAGGAAGGGGCACAAAAAAAAAAAATGAAGTACCCAGCTAGGTCTCATCTTCTCTGTTGTCATTTTTATGGGGTCATTTTAGACTCTCTTAGAAATGGAGCTACAGAGGAATTCAAGAGGATGTGACATCTATAGATCGTGTGGGGTTGACTCATGATTTCTTCTCTAGTAGGAAGGGCCACCATCTCGCAGGGCTTTCAGCAAGGCATCGGGCATTTCTTTACCTGCCACACTCTGCTGGGTGATAAGTGAATGTTGCAGGATTTGCCTGAGAATTTAGGTTATTTATGCTGCGCTGTAGACTGCCTCTAGGCATCTTCAGCTTATGCTGCTCACTCAGCCCATGGCTAAACGCAGCTACTGAATTTTGTATGTGTAAGATTGGGACCCCTGAAGGGCGAGGGGGATGGATTGGCAAAACCAGGCTGCAATAGGCCCTGCTCATCCCAAACACAATCCAGAAGGATTGTCCTCCTCCGAGTGTCCCCTGTACCAGAAGGTGTCGCTTTGCTCCCAGCAAAGGGGCTGGCAGGGCCCTGTGTGTCCCTGTGCAAGGCGGGGTTGCTCTCCCAGTGCCACCATGGCTTGTCACAGGAGGGAACTGGGGAGAAATTACCATCCGTTCCAGGCTTTTTGCTCCAGGCAGGGACAAAGGCGGAATTTGAAATGTGCTTTTACAAGATAACTAATAGGCAGAGGGTTGCCTGTGAAAATCAAAATTAGCTTGCTAGTTTTTTTGCTCTCCCCTGTTGCTCTCCAGCATGCAGAGCGTTTTAAAACTGGATTATTTTAAGTAACACGTTTCAGAAATGGTCCCTGTGTTTCCACAAGCTGTGCGTGCTCAAGATGTGGTTTGGGGGCCACTAAACAGGGTAGTGCTGGAACTGATGGTTTCTCAAGGTCCCTAACTAGCCCAGTTCACTCTTTGTTTTGCGATCTTGGGCCACCGTGGGGCCTGCTTTCCAAGTTTGCTAATGGAATTGCTTTGTGAGAAGCAAAAGAGCTGAAGGTGTGCAATTGCCTTGACCGTGGGGACAGCACTGTAGAAATTGCAGAGATGCCAGAGTGCAGAGGGAGATGAAGTCCCTTGCTTTGCCTTCTGCTTTGCTTGGTCTCCATAGCGCATAAGTGCCTCAATTTGATCCGTCTGCTGGTGTCCGAGTTCGTGTTTCTATTCACAGCAGCTCTGCAGAGGCTCCTGCTCCGTGTTACCCCTCTCTGCCCGCCACCACGGGAAGTGTTTTTCTGACCTTGCCTGGGTGATTTTTCCACCTGTCCCCAGTTCAAGCTATAATCCAAGTCCCTGCCTGCGTTATAGTTAAAAGAGGATTTGTGATGCACCTTAGGTGTTAGTCCCTGGCCTCCCAGCAGGTCCAATCCCCTCTTAGGGATGCCAGGAAGGTCCTAATATCCCTGAGCAGATCCCGTTGACCGCTTTATTTTACTGGGGCAGAGTTTAGTGCTAAAACAAAACAAAAAACACCCTTTTTCTCTTCTCTCCAGCTGAAGGAAGGCCGTGGTTAGCCAGGAGCAGAACAGAAGGAGCTGCAGCTAGTAAAAATAATCCTTGGAAAGCCCTCAGGCTGTTCTCTGCACCGTAGCATATGCCCTGGCTGCACGAGAGAAGTAGGGCAGCGGCGCTCTGACGGACACGAGCTGCAAGACATTGGAGAACCCTCTCCTTGGAGATGAAAAGCCCAAGCTGTAAATTCGAGGCGGGGGCTTTTGGAAGCCCCTGGCTAGGCCCTGGAGTGACTAGGCAGTCTGCTCTCCCTTGGCTCTGTTTTGTATTCCTTGTGCATCCCAGACATGGGGAAGTTGAGCAGATTGTTGCGTCGCGGAGCACTCTTAAAATTAATAGTCTTGGTTTACAGTAAATCTATACATTTAACGGGTTTATCCCGTGATCAATTAATTCCTGAGGAAGGCTTTCGTCATCTCCAGTGGTGCCAGATCAGGGGTGCAAAGTAGATTTATTTCTATAATGGATCCAGTGATAATTATTTCGCTATTTGGTGGAGGAGGGAAAGAGATGGGGGTGATTTATGGTGCCTGGTCTGGCAGTTTCTCTCGCCAGGCTAGCTCAGCAGGCTCTTTTTCCCTTAGGAGAGGGGGTTTGTTTATCAGATTCAGGGCTATTCTCTGGGAATTGCATTTTTGAAATCCACCCTTGTTCATGTTGGAAGCGTCAGTGCTTTCCAACACAGAGCGTTCTTGGTGAGGAGTGTGAATGTACATGCGACTTCTCTGAAGGAGGTAGGAGAAATGCTGTTTTTCTGTATTATTTAGCAGCATTTCTTTGTTATCCTCAAGTGCAATGCTGGGATGGGGAAGACTGTAAGAGGCCCCTCTTTATTGCTGGTTCCTGCCTCTTTTCCTCACTTACCTGCCTCTATTGGGATCCAGAAGTGTCCAGCATCACAAAACAGCATCGATGATGAGCTTAATTTGCAAATCCCTCTTTTTGGAGGACTTCTCCCTCTGCTTCCCCACCCTGGATGCTTTGATTTCGTTACTTTTGGTAGCTCAGTCTACACTTCTCTTCAATGCTGCTTGCCCACAGAGCTTGCTGATACTCCAGTCAAACTGTCTCTAGATTAGCTTTCCTCAGCTTTAAGATCTGTGGGTAAAGTCTTCTGAAATGATTTAATTACATGTTAATGTTTTAATGTGCTAATGATTTAATTATGTGTTAGCAGGGGAAAATGCATGTTCTTTTTGCTCAGACTCGTACTTTGGAGCATGAACTTCCACGCTTGCAGCATGAAGCCTCGTGTCCTCACTTGTTTGTCCAAAGACAGGCAAGACGCTGTGGGCCTTGAGGACAGTGTTCTCATGATAATAGGGGCTATTTCACATGACAGCCACTTCAGGGCAATTTTGGCCACTGTTGATTAAAAATCGAGGCTCTTTCCTATCTAATTCACTTGGAAGATAGGATATAAGCGGAGCAATTAGAGCCCAAAGCCAGAGGAGGCTGCAGCAGTCTGTACAGAAGCTGAAAACCTCATTTTAAACTCTTACACCTTCAATGTGCGCAAATTGTTTGCCACTATTGGGTAGTTTGAGCAGCACAAATAGTCTCCTGTGCTATGCAAGAGCTGCCTGTGTTCTGCAAAGAGAACAAGAAGGCCTCTGAAGTACGAGGGCTACGGACTCGGTCCTTTCTCAGCTTTGCCTAATGTCCTTTCCTCTGTTTTCCCCTCCAGGCTGGTGCCCACGCCTCGTTTCTACCCGCTGCGCATGCACTGCATCCGAGCGCTTACGCTGCTGTCCGAAAACACCCGCACCTTCGTGCCCGTCCTGCCGTTCATCCTGGAGGTTGGTCAGTGCCCGCCGAGGCAGCAGGAGCTGGTGCCTGGCGTCACGCTGGGCACCAAGAGCTCCCAAGGCTGCCTGCTTTGCTCGGCACTCTAAAATCCCCATCAGGCAGGATGTACTGTGGGGTTAGTAAATAGGATTAACTTTTACTGGCCTGGGAAGTAAGAGTATCTGAGATAGCTGGGTGCAAAAAAAAGGCTTTTCTAGAACTCTGGCACCAAATACCTAAGTGAATGTGAAAATCTTGGGAAGAAGGCAACATTCATTGCAAGAGAATGTTGACAACGAATGTGTTTCCATCCTTAAATAGTCAGAGTTGTTTTTCTGTGATGTAAATGTACAGCACGAGGCTGGAGGTTAGGAGAGGAGGGGTGAGGGAGACTGCTGTATTAAATGGCTTGAGCCAGCCAGGCTCGTCCCTAATTGGGTTCTGTTGAAGCAGAGGCTTCTGTGGTTTTATGTTGTTGTAAATGTCCTTTGCAAACCACATCCTCCAAGTCTGTGGAAGCCAGTGATGTTTATAAATCTCCTCCTGCCTGTCCTCTGCCTGCTGCTGCTGCTCCCTGGCCCGTGTGCCTCTGCCTGCTTCCTTCCTCTTACTCGTTCATACTTGACATTCTGCCAGGCAGATTTAGTGACAGAAACATCTCCTTTACATATTGCGAGATAGTGGGGCTTGCAGGTAGAACAGTTTTTATGCTCTGAGACTTGAAACCTTTCCCTTTCAGAGCTTTCCCCCCATTTTTGTGTTCTGACCCCTGACACTTTGACTCCAATTGGTGTGTCAGGCTCCAGCCAGATGTTACCACTCCCCACACTGAGCTTTTCCCCAGCATCCGTAAGCTCCCGACCGCTTCTGATCCCATCACGCGGGTTTGTGACATTTGTGAGCTTTATGTATTGCTTTTCCCCTTGAAGGGCCTGTTAATTTGCAGACGTTTTCTGTTTTTTCTCCGTGCTTCAGTTATTTTGGGACTGGCACTGGTTTCCCTACAGGAGACCTGGTGGCTCGCTTCCTGCAAGGCAAGTGTCGTTAAGCAAGGTGGAAATCTCCCTCTGGGCACACTTGCTATGCCCATTTAAAATGAATTTCTGCCGAGGATGAGGAGGAAGGTTAACCTTGACGTGCTCAGAAAGGACTATTTATTTATTTATTTATTTTTGCTGTGTTGTTTAAGTGACTTGAGCCTCTTTGAAGGAAGCTGCGTATCTGAAACGGAAGTCCCCAGGGATTTGGAATGCGCTTTTGCCTTTCCAACCTGCCACAGGCTCCCTCTGTGTCACCCTCTCTTTCAGCCTGGCTGTTAGTTCCTTCCTCCTTCTTGGGACTGGGTTGAGAAATGTGATTTTTCTCCCCGCCACGTGCTTTGACAGCCCTCCTAGCCCCTCCTGGGAGGCAGGTTTTCAGACCTCTGGCTGCATTTCCCTGCTCACCTAGTGTTACATTAGGATCCCGCAGAGCCTGACACCATTTCCCTTAATGCATCCGACCTTCGGGGATCAATATTGCTTTTTTGGCCAAAGAAATAAGTGTGCATAACGAGGTTTATAGCGTCAATTCCCTAGGCGAGCTGGGGCTCTTTGCTTTCACAAGGCACCAAGCTTGTCCCTCCCTCCCAGACAACCTGGGCCGAGGAATAAAATACAAAAAAATCAATAGTCATCTCTGTGCTTTTCTGGCCTGGGGGCATCCGTGTGACCTGAACGACCTTCTTTGCCCCCACCTAATCATCTAGCAATCAGTGTGCTGCATTCCCCTGCTGTTGGGCTGCTCGGGCTCTGCTCTCAAGTGTTGTGGTGCTGCACAGGATGAAGGGAGGAGGTTTCCTGTGCAAGATTGAGCTGCAAAAAGGTTCTGGATTCTAGAGCTGAGTACCTTTGAGGTGGGGAAATTCTAGATGCGGCCTTTTTAGGAAGTGCATAAGGAAAGTTCTCCTCGATTCACACTGTCCTCCGCCCAGTAAAGCTGGGAAACGCCTCACAGAAAGGAGGAGTAGGGGAAAGATGATCAGAGTCTTTGGCCTTGCTTACGTTGTGTAAAGTTTGAAGGCAGTAATGGCACTTCTTAATTAAGACCAACCTTGGGATGTCACCCTGGAGAGCTGGCCACACACCTATGTATAAACTTCCTTTTTTTCCCTCTTCTTTTATGTAGTGTGTATGTGTTGTACCTTCTCTCTTAGAAATACAGTTCTCCCCGTTTTAATTATTAAAGAATGCTGTAGAGAAACCCAAAAGCAGAACTGCAGGTCTGTCATTTGACATTTATGCACCAGAACAGTGGGTATCCAGCTGCACCCAGAGCTTGAATGTGCTTGATGTTCACTTTGAGTGGTGTGCGTGGCCTCTTCTCAGACCCTGGAAAAGGGGCAGTTTCTCCCACGTCCCGTGCTGTAAAATTGGATGTGTCCACAGAAGATAAAATGTCTTTGTATAAAGGCTGCTCAGGTGTAGCTGATACAAGGGGCTGCAGGGGGAAATGTGTTTAACAGAAGCCTTGTTTGGCAAGGGGTGTTTGTGAAAAGGACTTGCTGGTCCCTTTACTGCCTGGGAGAATTCAGGCAATTCCTTCGTTGACAAAAAAGGGATAATAGATTTGCTTTAAGTAATGCCTGGTCTTTCCATAGAAAAGCAACTCATCTTAAGGGACAGCTCCAAAATATACTTAAGCTTTTAGTACAATCTTTCTGACAATTAGAAGTGTGGATCTGCTGAGGAATAGATTTTCAGTTCTTGTGCTGTTGTGTTTTTCATTTTGCTTCACACTTCTATAGCATCTTTTGTTCTCAGATCTCTTCAGGGGTGCTTTTTGTTTCCTCCTTAACTATCTCTCAATAGGGCACTAAGAAAGACTGGGGGGTATGATCCAAACAGGCAGGCAGGGATTGGGGTTTCTGCATTGTCCCCTTAGCATTGCTACCCAAGGACAGCTACTCTCAGAGTCAGTTGGCACCTGTCCTGTTCTGTGGTGTGATCATCTTTAAACTCTCTTTCTTCTGTGGCAGATTTTCCAGCAAGTGGATTTCAACAAGAAGCCCGGCCGTATGAGCGCTAAACCTATAAACTTTGCGGTGATTTTGAAGCTCTCTAATGCCAACCTGCAGGAGAAAGCCTTCCGAGTAAGTGGAACCTTAGTGCCAGCAGCACAAACCCTCAGGAGAAAACTTTCCCTATAAGCAGCACAAAATTGCCTTAGAGATGGTTTTTGTGATTCTGTTCCATAGCATTGGAGACTCGTTCCCCAACCTGGGAGGTGAAGGATTTAGCTCCCAATGTCTCTCTTTCTTGTTTCCCCTGCTCAGGATGGACTCATTGAGCAGCTGTACGACCTGATCCTTGAGTATGTCCATTGCCAGGCCTACAGCATTGGATTCCCAGAGCTGGTTCTCCCCACTATCATTCAGGTAAGGTGTAAGACCGCTCTTGGGCATGCCATGAATGTGGGCAGAGGGCCATAAGGCCACTTACATTAATGGTGAGCTCTAGGCAGTCCTCACAGTATGAGGGGAGATCTGCCTTTTTTTTCCCCTGTATTTTTTTTCTTTGCATTTTGGGGTATTCTTGAGGAGAAGCAGAGGGATCCCACCTGATACAGGATGAAGTGCTTGTAGCTACGCTCTTGGGAGGCAAAGCAGGGCTGAAGGAGATGCGTTTGTGACTAGTGAGTGTAGATGGGCTCTTGGCAGTTTAGAGTTGTCCAAACCATTGCATTTTCTCAAAGTGATCCCTGTGCCTTCCCTTACCCTGCGGATCTCCACAAGATGGCAACCTGCTTCACGCTATCCCCATCCACAGGGACCCTTTCGTAAGCCCTTCCACGCAAAACAGCAGACTTGCTCTCTCCCTGTCCCTCGTCCTCCCTGCAGCCAACAGCAGTGCCTTTTCCCCGTCTGCTGCTGTTGCTTTGTGCAGGGTCCTCCTTGCTGTTTGGCCCAGCTCCCTGTGCACAACAGCACCATCTCGCAGCGCTGCACGGCCACCGCTGTGTCAGGTAAAACCCTTCCCAACCATCATTAGCTGCATGGCTTCCGTCTTGAATGGGCTCTGACCGCTGTGCTTTGAGCAGTGAATTTGTTCAGTGCACATACCTTAGAACTCTTGTTCCTCCCTTCCTCCCCGTCCTGTCTATTTTTAACTCCTAAGCAGCAGGTGTTGCACAGTTTTGGCACCACGTTGCTGCTCTACTCTGTTCAACACACGCCTCCCTGCTTTGCTTTGCTGCCCTTAACCTGTCCATCTCCGTAGCCCCTTGGCCCGTTCACCTCCATCCCCCGTTGGCCTGTCCGTCTCCGTACCCCGTTGCCAGGATGTCTGCGGTTGTCGCGGAGCGGCGACTCGGTGGGCGCCCGCGGCTGCTCCGGAGGCGGATCCGCGCCTTCCTGCCTCCCGCTGTAGCATCTGCCAGGCGCGCGGCTCTTGGCCGGGGCCCCGCAGCCTGGCACGGCGCTGCCTTGGCTAATCCGAGCTGACAGGCGCTCCCTGCGCTCCGCGCGGCTCCGCGGAGCCTTTCCCTCCCAGCCAGCAGCTGTCGGGAGCAGCGACGCTGTCGGAGCCGATGTTCTAGCTGCAGCGAAACACGCCCGCTGGCACCGAGCTCCCCGTGGCCTCCAAACGCGCCCCGCGACCAGCCGGTGTTCCTGCAGGGAATTAGTGCTATCGGATTGCTGCTTGGCTGCCGCTGACCTCGTGGCGTCTGCTGGGCCGGGGTGCTGAGGTTAGCTTCCCAAAATCACAAAAGTCTTCGGGGAAGCGTGCGGGGGAAGGCTTTTCCCCTGGAATGGTTCCAGTTAACTATAAAAATCCATCTGTGCCGCTGCTTCCCCTCCCGATGAGCTCACACTTCTCCCGGTGCCTCGTTGTGAGGGCTGGATTCCAGCTGGCGCGGGGTGCATTCCTCGTCTCCTGGTCAGCGGCTTGCGGAGAAGCGAGGCTGAGCTGCCTTCAGACTGCACTCGAAAACCTCCCTGCCTGGAAGGCAGGAAGCACCAGGGCAGATCAAAGGAAAGCAGAGGCAGGAGGGGAGGGAGAAGGTTCAAAGGCTGCTGCTCTGCCCAGTGTCTGGGACGGCCCCGCGGCTGCTCTTTCCACAGGCTGCGGAGGAGCTCGGAGCACAGATCCCAGGCATCGGGATGCTCAGAGGAGCCTTTCCTTCCTCTCCCAACACACAATTGGCATCACAGAGCAGAGTAGAAGGTTAAAGGGGAGACGGTGAGCACAGCCAAGGGTAGTGCTGGATGGAGGCAGGGGATGGCATGAGCCAGGCAGAAGGACGGGAGGTGCCGGTCCTGGCGCCAGCAGCCGCTCCTGCTGCTGGTCTCTGCTCCCAGTTGAACATTCACTCTGTTTTTTTGTGAGTGGAGCATTGGGGTTGATTTAGGATCCCTGGAACACAAAAGGCCAGCTGCTCCAGATCATTTATAGCTCCCTGCGTCATTTACAGTAAGAGGAGCTGGGCTTTTGCTGTGGTCTCTGCTGGTATAAACCATTGGTGTTTAAGGCTGGCGGGTCAACAGAATCAATCCCGCTGATCGCAGAGCTGCCTCGCTGGGAGCAGACACTGGGTCTTGACCGCACAAATACACACGCTTCTGATTGCTTTTATTCAGGAAAGGTACGATTGTAATATTTGGCAGAGTGGACAAATACACCCCAAAGCCCCTTCGTCCTTCTCTCATCTGTCTTCTTTTGGCTTCTTGCTTGTTCCTTGCCTCTTAACACAGGCCCGAGATCTCATTACCTCTTGTTAACGTCCACGGCAGGTAGCAGCAGGGCTGGGAGAGATTGCAGGGGGGAAGAGGGGGAAGGAAGAACTGAAGCAGACGGCGCCGAGAGCCACCGCACGGCACCAAACTGCACAGATAGAGCCTGAGATTTTTGCAGGATTTCTGGTGACACTTCTGCAATGAAAGAGAAATGATAATGTATGTGCCAGCGGATGAAATGGATCTGGGGCTGCAGCTGTGGGGCTCGAGCGAGAGAAATTGAATGACAAATGCATCCCTCAGTAGAAATAAATATGCAGCCTCTAAAAATAAATATTTTAGAAAATGGGGGAGAGAATGGGACAAATTTGACTAGCAGCAGGATAGTTTTGCTGATGGTTTCTCTATACTTATTTGATAGGCTGCTTGCTTTGTGAAATAGAGCCAAGTTGTCTATTTTATCCCAGGTTTTTGGAGTGAACGAGTGTGGCTGGAGCTATCTTGGGGATAAAGGACATGGAGAGGCCCCTGCTGCTCAGGGATAGTAGATGGTCTGTGCGCATGCAGTGAGCAGCAGGTCACAGCAGAGCACCCATCAGAGCAGCACCCTGCTGAGAGGGGCCAGCTGTGCGTGTCACATCTGGATTAACATTAATTACCACCCGATTGACGGGTAAGATCAAGCCAATGTGCAGACCTGACGGGAGGGGAGACCTCTTCCTCCTTCCCCGAGCTCCCTCTTAGGTGGAACTTTTAAAGCCAAAAGGAGACAAGATAGGACTGAATTTGCTGTCTAAAAAGCCATTATCTGCGCCTTGATAGCATCAGCAGGTCCCGGTTGAGGGGAAGGCTCCGCTGTGGTTAAACATTTCCTTTTTTTCAGGTTTATTTCTGTAAAGCAAGTGCAGTGTAGTGTGTATTTGGCACCAGCACAGAGTCTGCCCTGCCAAAGTTGGAGAGCTGTCCAGAAAATTGTCGGGAGACCCTTGGAAGTGTTAGTAGAGACCAAAGTAACATTCAAGCAATGGATCAGCCTGTACATTCCCAGCTCTCTTTGTCGGCAAGAGTATCTGCTGCTGCCTGAACTTCTGGTTTGGAGCAGTACAGTGACGCTGGAGGGTAGTTTGCATTGGGAGGGAGATGTTTTTGGTGGGGAGAATAAGGTCTTGCTGAGGATAAGACTGTTGAAGTGAAAGAAAAAACACCCTTGATCTGTTTGCAGTGAAATAAGCTGAATGTGTGAGAGGAGGGAAGTGTTTATCCTGCTCAGAGATGTTGCAGGGGCCAATTCTGTGCGAGTAGGATGCCCTTTCCCTGTCACATAACAGTGGATTTTGTGGTTTCCTGGTAGTCTGGCTCTTCCTTGTAAGGCCTTGGGTCTACAAGGAGGAATTATCCAGGCACACGTTGTGCGAGGCTCCACACAGGAAATCCGTAGGTTTTTGTGTGGTGGCACTGTGAGTTTGCGCTCCTGAGAAAAGAGAATTGCCGGTTGGGGTTGGCTTGGTCAGACACGAAGCAAACATGACCCCAGCTGACTCTGTGGTGCTTCTGTCCTGACCCACAGCAGCCCTAAAAACCCTTCGCTCCAGCCCACAGCCTCCCGCGGTCTGTGCCAGTCTCGCTGCCTTCTCAATCTCTGCTTCAATCCCTCCCTTCAGTGTCAACAGCGTCACCTATTCAGCATCCCCACCTCAGTATCCACCAGCGTGCTATAAATTTCACCCGCAGACACCTTTTCCCACTGCAGTCTTGGCTTCCCTGTGCTTTTGGCTGACCAGCATCCCCAGGTACCCGCTGTTATTCCTGATCTCAGTGTGGGAACTGAAGCCCTGAGGAACAGAGACTTTTCGAGATGTCCTGCCGGAAAGAAGTGCACTCAAATTGATTGAAAAAGCTGGGTTTTAATTCAGGCTGTGTACAAACATCTGGTCTGTCACTGCCGCTCTTTGCATCCTTTCAACCCAGGCTAGCAGGACCCTCCACGGTTGAATATGGGAGATACATTGGAATGTATAGAATAAATCGAAGGGAAAAGACGCCCCATGTTCCTGCCACTGAGGGTGGGCGATGTATTTTTCCTGAGGGCATCTGTTTATGGAAACCATCCCATCGCTTTCCTTCTTTTTCCCCCTTCTAGCTAAAATCTTTCCTGAAGGAATGCAAGATTGCCAACTACTGCAAGCCCATGCGGCAGCTCCTGGAGAAGCTACAGGAAAACTCTGCCTACATCTCCAGCAAGCGCCAGAAAGCGCCGTTTGGCGTGGCCCGCAGGGAGGCTGTGGTGAGTCCGTACTTGGATTTGGGCTCCCTGGAAAGCCAGTGAGGCTCCAGTTGCTGGTGTTGAACGGGAGGCAGAGCTTCATGGAAAACAATCCAGAAATTACCCTCTTCTGATGTTTCTGACACTCACACCTCTGTGGATGTGCCTCCCTTTGGGACATGTCCTTGGGAAATGACTGTTTGAGCTGAATCTAAGGCCAATTCCATCTTTGGGATGGCAGAAGGCAACACGGGTTGAGCAAGGTTAAAGTATCTCAAGAAACCCTCTATAAAAGGGTGGGTTACACGTGGAACAAGCAGAGTTGAGCTGCCCTTTACGTCATTCCAAGAGGTAATGGGCTCCAGAGTCTTCCCATAAGGAAGTTATTACCGTGGACCTGGAGAAGGACAACCCTCCCTTGCTGTTCTCTCTGCTTCCTGGCCTGTGATCTGTAAATAGTATTTCTGCAGGGGTTAAAGTCCCTCCTTTTAGGGCTTGGAAATGGTACCTGTTCTAATTGCCTGTGAAATGCCTGGTAGATGAGGGCAGGGAAGGGCAATATAATCCTGTGCCGGGGTCTTTCAGGCTTGAGAGATGTGACATGGGTTCTTCAGTCTGCTAATGTGCCCAAGGGGAGGTAGTGCCTTTTGTTTTCCCTGCTCCAAGCCAAGTCCTCAGAGAGATGGGGTAAAATAGTGTCAAGAGATTCCATTTTATGTCTTCAAAACATTTTCTTTGGCCGTGCTCCGTTCTTCTGGAACCTGTTGACCTGCTAAATGGAGCTATTTGAAATCCAGGCCCTGCAATAATGAAGCCCAAAGGAAACCTGGTTAATGAAGTTTTGCTTGTCTTTGGGATGGGTAGATCCTCTTCTGGATGGGACTCTTGCTGCTGGAATTATGGATTCATGTGGATTGAAGGGTGGGAGAGACAGGCTCTGCTTTGTCAGGACTGCTCCTGAGCTGCTGAAGGGGACACAGCAATGGTGCAAAGTGCTATCCAGGCCCCTCTCCACGTCCTTTCCACCCTATGGAAGTGACTGCTTATTTTTTTGTGCCCAAGGAGCAGATCTTGGGCACGGGCGCCATGTATTTTCCGACACTCCTTTGCAAACAGATGGTGCTCGTTTCCAAAGCCCTGGCAAAGGCAGCGCTTTGCAGAGTGTTTCCGAGTGCCCCTAAAAGTCTGGGCTGAGATTGCCAGGCTGTCTGCAACATATGTGGGATGTTGGCCCTTCCCATCAGCAAACGCTGCCGGAAAAGGGAAGGGAAGAGGGGGAGTGAGGGGAGAGGAAGAAAAGAGGCCAAAAGAATTTGCATGTCGCCCTTGCCAGCAAGAGCAATTGAAAGCAAATGCTCTCTGGTATTCGCATCCCTGTGTTTTTGCTGGTTCTCCTCTAGGAAGCAGAGCCCAAATTCTGAGCTAGTCCTTCCATGCAATGCACTGAAATCCAGCTTTTGCAGGAGGGATTGGCTGTAAATGGGGAGAAGAGCAGTCCTGAGGGTGAGTGGTTCTGCAATCACCGAGGAGTGGCAGCGTTGTAGGAACGCTGTACTTGGTCCAAGGGTCTGTATTAGATGATTTTGAGGAAGAAATAGTCTGGAGACTGGACCCAGCGCTACAGGGAGCGTGGGGTGTGATGTTGTATTTAATGTGCAGGGGCTGTTGAATGGCCCCTCCTAGGTGTTGGCTGTGGAGGGGAGCCAGGAGGAGGGGAAGATGCAGCTGAAGTTGAATCCAGGAGCAAAATGAGCAACTCTGGCTGTAGCTTCCTTAGCACTGGACCCTGCTCAACAGGGAAGAGTGGGAAGGAGACGGATCTGTGGATCCAGCACCCTTTAAAACTAAAGTTGCCCAAACCAAATAGACTTCTGACCTTCTGAAGCCTTTCTTGGGAGGCTGTTGGCAGCGTCAACACCCAGATTGATGACAGCTGGCAGCCTGGGCCAAGCCTCGTGTTCACGTGGTGACTTCACCCTCCTTGGGAAGTGCCGGGCGGGATGAGTGGGAGCGGCGGGAAGCTGAGGGTTCTGCCAGAGCCGCTGGGATAAATAGATTCCTTGCCACTGGAGAGCAGTGACACGGGCTGGTCATCCTTCAACGGACAAAGTTCAGCTCCTGCAGCTGCAGAGCCTCTTCTTCCCTCTTGGTTTTGGGCCAGGTCAAGAGCTGGTGCAGACTGGTGTGTGCTGCTTGCCAGCCTTCACCAACTCCTTGCTTCTTTGTGAAACCCAAGGATCTTTCCTATCCTATTCTGCTCTCTCTATCCCATTCCTCACGCACTGCTCTCTGAACAGTCTTCTCCACACACTTTGGCTCGCAGGCTACAACAAGGAGAGGCCCCTGGCTTTGAGGCTCGGCAGCCTAGAGGCAGAGCTGATTCGGGCTCTGTTAAGGAGTGTTATTAAGCTGTAGGGTCTGGGGATGATTTGCTCCTCCTTGTCCCCGTCCACCTCCCCAGCTGCCCACACAGCACCGTGTATTTGTTCCCAGCTCTGGCTTCTGGAGGCTCTTTCTGGATCTGTGCTAATCTCTGTTCTTGCTGCTTGTTCCCTTCCTTCTTTTTCAGTTCCAGCTCATACATCCTGTCACTTTTCTTGCATTAGATGGACTTTTTCTAACTGTGGGCTAGTGCAAAGCCTCTGGGCACTTTGGTAATCCAGACAATAGGTCCAGTTCTCTCTAGGTTTTGTATTTTGTGTTGCAAAACTTCTGCTTTGAGCACCTTGCCGAAATTTGTATTCTCTCTTTCCACGCAGGAGCAATGGGAGAAGCAGGTCAAAGAAGAGGGGACACCTCTGACCAAGTATTACACTCAGTGGAAGAAGCTAAGGGAGAAGGAAATACAGCTGGAAATCAGTGGCAAAGAAAGAGTAAGAATGAAACCACCAACTTAGTACATGTTCAGCTGTGCCATGGGAGGAAAGGAAAGCATGGCCTTAGCAGCAGGCTGCTGGGTGGCCAAAAGCAGCCCCGCTGCTGGGAGATGAGCTTGGGTTGAGCTGCTTGGGCTGCATGTCTTTGAAGGAGCATGGATAGGGCCTGGGGGACACAGCCACTGTCTTCAGCTCCCTGAGGTCTGTCTTGCTGGGGTCTCTAGGAGCAGTATCCATGTCCCTGTGTCCTGTCAGTGCAGGTTTTCCAGTTTGGAAAGGTATGTGATGCAGTTCTGAATTTCAGACACTGCCCACGGGCCTGTTCTGTCTCTTCATCCCCGCTTTCATAGGCCTAGCTTCCCAAGAAAGGGAGGGGGGAAAATGCATCCGTTATAACAAGGACAATATCAGAGATGGGTTTTGCTGAGCAGTTTTTTGTTCCACTCTTACAAATGGCTGGTTGGGAATTGCCGCCTGGATGGAAACGTTGAGGTTGCCATTTCCCACACCTCCTGTGTGGCTATTCCTGGCCATTCCCCTTAGCACTGTGCTCCAGGATGCAAAAGCTGGGAGCTTTCCTAAGTGAGGAGCCCCAAGGAAAGCTGGCTCAGGGCTAATTTAACGAAAGTAGCCGAGCCAGGCTGTTGGCCAGGAGCAGGAAATAGATATAATTGGTGTTTCCAGCATATGGTGGAGAACAATTAAAATAATCAATGGGACATTAGGGTGGTTGGCTCCGGGCCAAGTCCCAGAGCGTGGTGGAAGACATAGGATATCCTAGGATGTGCTCGGAACTGCCTACCAGCCGGAGACCTTTTTTTTGCTCTGCAGACCCAGCTGGAGAATGTGGCCTTTGCAGCAACAGTTACCCCAGTGGGGCTAAGAACCAGCAGAAAAGGAGGTTGTTACGAGTGGGGCTGACTCCTTTCCCCAAAGTGACCCTGCTTTTAGGAGCTTTTGGTGCTGAAGCATCGATTGCAAGGAGGGAGATGAACCTTTTCTGTAGACCAGCCCCATGTTAAAGGGAGGAGTTGGAGCTCCCTGGAGTAGCAGGGACAAATGGAGGTAGAGAGCTCCCATTTGGGGCGATTCCTTTAGTTTAGGGGGTTTGAGAAGATTATTCCCCCCTACCCCTCAGGGGTAGGCTGAGACTTGTTTGCTCCTGGAGGAAGTGGCTTGAAGACAGAAACTATAGGGAGAGGTGGATTTGGGAGTTAGCTTTTGGAAAGACACGTGGCTGTCCAGCGTCCCTGCTTGGTGAGTGGGGCTGTTGCCTTTGCAGCTTAATACTGCAGCATTGTGAGAGCAGAGCAGCAGGAGAGCGAGCACCGTGAGGCCCATTAGGGCTGGGAAAATCTATGGCCTATTAGCAGCCATTTCGTGGAGAAAATCATAACAAAAAAATACATCAGCTGCTATGGAACTTGCCTATGTAACAACACGGGCCCTTCTGCCTGTCCCATTTGCTTTTCCCAAGGGTTCTTAATGGGATGCAGATTAATCGGCTTCAGGAGACTCTGTAGATATTAACCCCGTAGCTGGGGATTAAAGACTGGCCTCCAAATTAGCAATTCCCTGCTCCTGTTTGATGAACACGGGCTGTGTCTGAGGATGCAGACCCTCATTCCTTTGCTTGGTAGGGGTTCTTAGTGTCTTTAGCTTGAGTCCCTCGACTGGAGGGTTGGGTCCTGTTGGTTACCCCTCTCAGGATGATTCAACCCCTCTCTAGTAGGCTTAGGTTGGGCTCAAGTGGGGCTAATGTCACCCAGAACCAACTGCTTTTGGAAATGAGGACTCATGTTTTTATTTTCATAGTGCCTGATGCCTAAGACATTCCAAATAACAGTCTGTGCTACCTGCTGTACATGTGTCCTGAGCAAGTATTTCCACAGTGTTGATGGAAATGTCCCCTCTGCACTTCCTTGAAAAAGTTGGACCCTTACACCTCTGTGCACAGGGCATTTTGCTCACATGTATCTGCATTTTCCATTTTAAAACATACCAAGTGATAAATTCCCTGAAATTATCCTACACTCTGGGTGAGTGAGAAGGGAGAATAAGATCCTCCTGGGTCTCTTCCCTGGCATGCAAAGGCTGCTGTTTGCAGAGCCTCTCGTGTGCTGATTTCTTCACATGTCTTCCAGGCACAGAAAGAGCTTGGCAGGGAGGAAAGATCTTGCATAGGAGCCTAGAGCAGGTGGGAAAATGGTTTAAAATTAGGAGCCTGCGAACGGGAGTTGGTGCTTTGCTCCCCTCTCCCCTTCTCTGGACTCTCCATCCTCATGCTGCAGCTTTTTGCTTGCAAGTACCCGGCTCCCAGGATCAATAGGGCCCAGCTGGGGCCCGTAACCATGAAAAGAGGTGGGAGAAATGGCAGGAATTGGCTGTGGGAGCAGCGGGTGCTGCCCAGAGTTGCCTCCCTGTGTGCAGGGGGAAGCTCCCAGCAGGGAGAGGAGGGCAGCGAGGACTGGGCTTGATGGTCGGGAGGCAGCAAATGACTATTAGTTGCGGGGCGAATGGTTCCAAGCAGCCTAATGGGTGCTAATGGGAGCACTTCCCAGGAGGAGAGCGGCCAGGCACGCAGTGCGGAGCGCACCCAGGCTTTAATTTGCATCCCAATGATCCTTGGCATGAGGCCTTGCAAGGAAATCCTGCCCGGATGCCCGGAGCAGCGAGGTGGTGTCTACTGCAAGTGCTTGATGGCATTGCAATCTAGGCTTGATGACATAGACCCATAGACGTTGGGTCTACGTTGGGGCTGCGTTGGGTCAGGCTCAGCTCGCTGTGCTCCATGGGGGCTGGTGAACATCCAGGCTGGGGGGTAGGCCTGGCTTAAGCACCTTCAACCCCTTGTAATGTAACTGGGCTGAAATGTGCAGCCAAACAGAAGGTTGGAGGTGCCACAGATTTCGGCACCAGGGCAGTGCTACTCCTTCAGTGGTGGCCAGCACAGTCTGCACGCACAGTTTGGTGCATTTCTTGCATTTTTATCCATGGCATGCTAGCAGGGGTTGGCATGTCATTAGCAAAAGCAGTTAATTGGGTAAAGATCAGTGGTGCTTTGCACACATCATTCACCTTTATAACTGACTCACAGATGTGTCTCTTGGTCCCCCTACTTGGCAAGAGCCAGATACAACCTCTTGGTCATGTGGCCTGCACATACAGAGCAAAACTAAGCCCCGTGTTTAAGCTCAGCAATGTATGTTTAAAAGCACAAGCTAAGCTTGTTCTAACTGCTGCTTCGTTTGTGTTTTTCCTAGCTGGAAGACTTGAACTTCCCAGAAATTAAACGTAAGAAGCACGATGAAAAGAAGGAGGAAGATAAGAAGGAATTCAAGGAGCTCTTTGAGCTGGAGAGCGACTCTGAAGAGGAAAGTGTTGGATTCCCTGTGAAAGGTATGGGGCTGGGCACATGTTCTCCTTGCTCAGGTGTCTCTCCTCTTTCTCTTCGGTCACTGCAGCTCATTTTAAAGCCTGCACTGGTTTTTGTGCCCCTCCATGGCCCTCTCCTCCCCTTCAGCACCTTCCTGTTGTCGCAGACACTGACCCCGGCTAGGGAATATGTGGCCAAACTGGAGCCTGTTCTTGGAGGCCTCAGAGGTAGCTGCAGTCTATACCGTGATTCTCCAAGGAGTGAGTTCTCCCTGTGCTCATAGCTGGTGCGTTTTCTGCCCTGACCTTGGAGAACTGAGGTGTTTGCCATCCTTTCCAGCAGGGAGTGCAGCTGAAGAAATGCACGTTAGATTTCCTACCTATAGAGTAGGAATAAGGAAGTTTTTCTACCCGATGCCATACCAGGATCATGGCACAAGTTACTGCAGACAGTGGCTATCACTGGGGCTGGCTAGAGGGATCTTAGCTGGATGAGAAATGTCCCTTCAGTGCATACAGTTTTGACTTATTTATTTGTAAGTATTCCTGATGGGCCGAGAAAGGTAGGGATCTGGGAAGAAATGAGTGATGTCCCTCCCAGGCTGTGACCACGAGGGGGCCACAGTAAATTGTGGAATCTCCCTAAAAAGTTCTCCGTGTGGCTTGGAGGAAAACTTCCATGGTGTCTCTGTAATTGGAAGTTTATGAGATACTACAGGCTTTCCAAATCCTCCCAGCAAGCCGTGTAGGAATGTAGGGCTTTCCTGTTTAGTGGGAGACTTGGTGTGCAGGTGGAGCCCTGGTCTGTCGCGCACAGGTTGCGAGGTGTGAGAGTAAATCCTGGGAATTAGCACAGAAACAGAGGCGCGTTGTCAGGAATGGCCTCTGCAGCCTTCATTGGTAGCAGGGTGTTTTCTGCAGGGCATCTACCTCGAGGAGCAGCCCCAGCCCCGCTCCTTAACGCGGGGCAGAGCTCACAGCAACCAAAACCCTGCTCAGCCACTCTGCCTTCCACACAGCAGCCTCTTCCCGTGCAGCAACCAGCAATAACAGCAAGGTCTTCCCTAACATCCTTGGCCAGTCGTAACCACGACTTCAGCACTAGCAGTAGGACCCAGAGCCTCGATAGCAAAACACCTCCTATCCAGGCGAGTGTCCATTCTTGCTTCTCAGGCCTTGTGGGATCTATTAATGGAGGAATCTCTGTGGAATGCAGCTGTAATTCCAGTGTGGGTCCATCAGCACCAAGCCTCTTTGCTGCCTGCTTGTCCCACTTAGGTCCCATGTTTTTCTTCGTGGTTCAGGCCACAAGCTGTGTGGGTGCGGGCACTTTGGGGTATTTTTAGGGCTGTCTTGTGCGGGATAATGCACAGCTTTAAGGGCTGGAGCCAGAAGCTCAGCACATTTCAGGAACGAGCATGGGAAAGGCAGGGGCTGCTGCAGAGCGGGTGGATTCGCTCAATCCATACGTGGCGGAGGGGAAGTTCCTGCATTCCCCTCATTTACCAGCTGAGCTCTCCGGGCGGGAAAGGCAGCGGCTCCTGGAAATTATTAATGGCTTGGGAAGAGGTGCTGGGCCTGCCTTGTCATGAGGCAATTAAAGGCGGGCAGGGGAGGCCGCAGCGCCTGGCTGGGTCTGTGTGTGATGAGGGATGTGTCCATAGCAGGTGCCTCTAATGAGCTTGAACGGCTTCCTTCCCTTCTCCTGCATGGAATCATGTTAGAGCAGGTTAATGCCAGGATTGGGGGGCAGGAACGTGGAAGGAAGGGTCAGACGCTGCCGTTTGCTGCTGGACTAACGTGGCCCAGCTCCTGCTGCGGCGTGAGGAAGAGGAGGGTACTGAGGATGTGCACCAACTCCCTGGAATGTGCACCAAGACCCTGCATGAGGTGGAGCGTCCAGGCCCTGCTGCGGCGCTGGGATTGGCTCCTGCAGCCAGGAATCCTGGAAAAGCTGCTGAGTTTCCCCTTGGTGTGAGCATGGGCACAGAGACACTGGGTCCTCCGTGTTCGCTGCCTGCCTGCTGCTCCCTGCAATGCCATTTACTTGGTAAACCCAATTACAGGTAAAGCCAAGGCCACGAAGGCGGCAGGAGCGAAGGCGAGTCCAGCTGACAGCAGCGCTGAAGAGAGCAGCGAGGAGGAGGAAGACGACGAGGAGGAGGGAGAGTACGAAGTTGAGGAGGAGGACGACGACGAATGGGAAGACAGCGACTCAGAGGGTGAGCAGGGCAGTGGCCGCGTTGCGGGAAGGGGAGCGGGGGGCAGCAGCGGCGGCTTCCAGGGAGGCGGCAGCTGCCTGAAACGCTGCCCCGGTGCCAGCTGTGCCACCCCGGGCTGCCTGGAAGGGTGCCCGAGCCCGGTGTGCCCTTCCCCTCACGCAGGCTCCCCGGCCACGTTCTGGTCCCCCTGGTGCCAGGCTCCCTCGTGGCACCTCCTGCCCGCCGTGCTGGGGAGCAGAGCCCCTTGGAGCATGGATACGGAGCCAGGGCGGGAAGCTGCCGCGCCGGGAGGGCTGCTCCTGCTCCAGGGCCCTTCCTCAGCCGTCCTCCCGGCCCCTCGTCCCTCCTGCGGCTCCTGCCCGCTCCGCACAGCCCCCTGTTCCACACGAGCATCGTTGCAGCGCCGGGCAGAGGCTGCTGCCCGCCCTGCCGCAGGCGCCGCTCGCGGGGCGGCCCCGCAGCTCCGCACCAGCCCCTGGCCCCCTGCCCTGCAGCGCTCCCCGTTTTGCCCGGGGCACAACGGCTCCGCGGGAGCTTCCCTGCGCATCCCGCAGCGCTCGGCGCGGCAGCGGCGCCGAGAAATTAATGAGTGTCTGGGATTAATTAGCAAGGAGCTGCCTGCACCTGCCTCACTCTCTCCCAGCAGCGGCGGATTTACGCCTCTCTCTCCACGCACAGGGGAGGCCGCGCGGGGTCCCCGGGGCCCGCGGGCGCAGAGGGTGTCGCGAGCCGACCTCGAGCAGCTGGCGCAAGGAGAGGAGGACGTGGTGGAGGACTTGGCGCTCTCTGATGAAGACTGAGAGCCTTCGCAGCCGCCCCGCTAAGCAGAGCCCTGATGGAATTGCTGCCCTCTGGAGTACCTGTTGTGTGGTGTGTTTTTTTTTTTTTTTTTTTTTTTTTTTTTTTTTTTTTT
>NW_020455999.1:1195169-1199458 GCF_003342845.1 Nothoprocta perdicaria | reverse complement strand
TTTTTTTTTGTTATTTCCACGCCAGGAGCTGGTTCTTGAGGTGGTGGTAAGAGCTGGGGACGCCTGGGGGGGACATCAGCCCAAAGTGCCTCCAAGGACATGCTCAGTGACGCAGCAAAGCTGCTGCTTGGACTTTCATGCTTTTTTCCAGCAACTACAATTTTTGGTAACGGTAAAAAAATGTGTGTTCACATGAAGGCCAGTAAAGTGGCTCAACAAGGGCAATAAAAAGTCCTCATTGAAATGCACTATTTTCACTAAAGGCGGGTTCAGTTTCAGCTCCTGCAGGGAGGGCAGAGGAGCAGCCCGCGGGGCCGCGCAGGCTGCTGCACGGTGACGGCGGGCTCTGTGTGCACCGTGCGCTGGGACTGGCAACCTGCACTGTGGGCTCCTCTCTAGCTGCTCCCCTGGGAATGACCTGCGCAGGACAGCGCTCCTCAGGTAGCTTTCCTTGGAAAAGAAGATGGGGGAGGCAGAACCAGACAGGATTTTGGGTCCGCTGTCCCAGCGAGGTCACCGCTTAATGTCAGTGCCGAGGTGGCCCTGTCCCCTGCAGGGTTCTTGTCCTCACGTGTAAGTGAGGGCAGCTCAACAAGCTGTGTCCTGGGCTGAGGGCTGCTCCTTTCCTGCTCCTCGTTACTGCCACAGCACCGTGGTGGGAGTGTTGGTTTAATTTGGGGAGTTTTTGAGCTGTACTTAGAGTAATTACAGTACATGTCCCAGCAAACCTGCACCCAGCCACCCTTTGGCCCATAGATGGGAGGAGGAAACCGTAGAAAATATGAAGTCTTTTTTTAATTTATAGGCAACGCTCGGCAGCTCCTGCTGGTTCACTAGGAGGGCTGGGAAGGCGCGGGCCTGAGGGAGCTCCTGCAGGTAACCAAGCCTGGACCTTCAGGCCATTTAAATACATGTGAGCCCAGGGCTATGAGTGCAAAAATGACACGTCCAAGACCCTCGCTGCAAGAAAGCGAGCTTAAACTTACCTTTTCTTCCCCCCAAAAAGAGGGTGCTGTGGCTCCCTGCTCTCACTTAGCTGAAAAAGGAGCTTTGTGCCCTGTGGCAGCTGGGATCCAAACCTGGGGTGAGCATGTGTGCCCCTGTGGAACCGGAGCAGCCCCAAAGCAGCAGCATGAGGGGTAAAACACAGGGGTGTGCACACAGAGAGAGGCGAGTAGAGCAGCTCCCTGCAAGGGACCCCTTTGTAAATTAAGTGTTTTCCTTTTTTATTTAAACTCGTCGCTGGAAAGCATTTTTACCGTGAGGTGACGGATAATGACTTTTTTTTTTTAACAATATAAAGAAGCTAATGTACCACTGAGCTTAAAAAAAAAACAACAAAAAAGGTAGCACGTGCAATATTTAAACAAAAAAAAAAAAAAAAGAAACAGCCCAAGTACCACATGTGATTGTTGCTCACAACTGTACACGTCACAGGCGGCGCCCCGGGAGCACCCAGTCAGTCCCAGGGCGCCTGTTGCTCCCAGGGCCCTGTCCCGTGGGGGCCGCCTGTGCCCCCCAGCCCGCTCCAAGGGTTTAGTGGGAACCAAAAGCAGCCGCCCAAACACCCGGACCCACCGTCGGGAGCCACAGGCCGGAGCCCTGCGCCCCTCCATCCCACCCCCCCACACACATATGTTTTATTTCCTCCTTTAAAACAACATATCCACCCCCCCGCCCCAAGCAACAATCCGCAGGGCATCGCGTCCCTTCCCTGGGTGCATGGAAGGGGAGAGCGGGGCCACGGGCGGCCGCTCCGAGCTGCCCCGTCCCCGCTGACGTAAACATGGACCGGAACTTGCCTTTTCTTGTCTTTTTTTTGTGTCTGTCTTTGGTATTATTTTTAAAAGTTGCTAGAGATGCATAGACACCTGAACGAGGAACTGAGAACAGTTTCCAGAGAGGAGGAGAGAGCGGGGAAGGAAGGGGCTCCCCCTTTCCTTGTCCTTTTTTCCCCCCTTTTTTGTCCTTTTTTGGCTGTTGTTGTTGCTGAAGGGGAACCGGGTGTCGCAGGAGGAGCCAGGGTCCCTTCCCTTCCAGTTCGGAGGCTCCCCTGCAGTTCGTGGGGCCTGGAAGGGCAAGAGGAGCATCCAGGCCCGGCTCGCGTTGCCACCATCCTCCGTGGATCCTTTCCCCCCTCCTCTTCACATGGGTCGTCTCCATACATCTTTGGATCGTCTTTTCTTCCTTCCCTTTTTACCGTTTTAAAAACTTTTATTTTAAAAAAACAGAAAAAAAAACCAAATGCACCCAAAAAAACCTAGCAACTCATCCGCTGCGGTGCCGAGGGTGGCGCGGCTGGGCGGCTCCGGCTACGAGGGCGGCTTGGCGGCGTCGCCGTTCTCCTGCTTGGGCGAGACGCGGCTGGCGGGGAGGCCGCTGCCGAAGGGCGAGGCCGCGCTGCCCGCCGAGGCCGGCCGCAGCTCCGCGTCGCGCTCGGGCGGCCGCAGCGCCGGCAGCGGCAGCGCCATCGGGAAGCCGGCCATGTAGAGCACGCGGCCCACGCGCTTGGCCACCTGCGCGACGAGGAAACACACGGGGTGAGCGTGGGGAAAAACAGGATGAGAGCAGGGGAAGAACATGGGATGAGCAGGGGAAGAACACGGGATGAGCAGGGGAAGAACACGGGATGAGCATGGGGAAAGACATGGGATGGAAACACCACAAACTGTCCCCGGGAACCTCCCTACAGCTGCAGCACCCCACTTGGCTAAGGGAAGGGGACGGAGCAGAGAGGAGCTGCTCTCCTCAGCATTCCCAGCCCTTCCCTGTTCCAAGGAAACCTCCCCTGCAGCAGCTCCCTGTCCCAGCAAAGGCTGGCAGCCTCCGCAGCCGCTTCCCATCGCAGCTTTAAACCCCACAGGCTGCTGAGGGGCCGGACAAGCAGCCCGTTGTTTGGGAGCAGCATCAGCTTCGGCCCCAAAACCCACCTTATTACAGAGCTTTTAACACAATTGATTAAATTGCATTCTTTTCCCCTTGTTTCAGCCCATACCTTGCCTTTCCCCCTCACCAAATCTGACCTACGGCTGTCTGAGAGCTATTTTAGAGTTTTCTGTTTAAGAAACCAAAGCGCTTTATTTCCTACTGAATTAACCCACAGGGAACAATTGCCCGCAGAACCTTTTTATTAGCCCCCTCATAAACAGTGAGGGCTGTAGGGAAAGTAATAAAGTTGCTCTTATTGTTTTAACATAATATAAAAAAATGCACAGGTTGGAGGTTAGGGGGACCCAAGGCTGCCTGTGTGCAGTGCATGTATGTGCACACACGGGCTGGCATAATTCCCTGCACAACATGAGCCCCTCGGGAGCACAAAGGACCAGGCTGGGCTTGACATGTGTCACAAGCTGTTTTCCGAGTCAGTAAATGAAGGAGGGAAAACAGGAGCTCCTGGAGATGCTTTCCTGGAGGTTGAGTCCAACTATGAGGAAGTGGCGCCGACCAGGTGGGAGAACCCAAGGAATTTTAGGACCGTCCCGGTCCTCCTTTCCTCCCCTCTATTTTATGGACTTACTTCACATTGCCCAAAGTGTTGATGCCAGCAGAACCTGGTCCATTTTAGGGTGCAGTTACTGCTGCAGCTCTTGCTTCTCTCAGCCCCTGCCCTACACGCTCTGCTACAGCAATAGTGCCCCTGTTTTCCCTGCTGCAGGAGCCCCAGCTCCAGCTGAGGCCGTGGAACATTGCGGAGAGCAGAAATACAACCAAGCTTTCTGCAGCCCAGAATTAAACACAGATCTATATTAAAAACAGCTATTGCTTGGGGAAATTCTGCCCAATAAACCAATTCCATGGGCAGAGCTATTCCAGCTGCTGCCAAGCGCGGCCTACCTGTGCCCGGATCTTCAGGGCCGGGCCCAGTTTGAGGCCCATGTTGTTCAGCAAGTGCTCCTCCGTCAGCAGCGGCAGCGTCTCGCCGTCGATCGCCTGCTCGCGGAATACCTGCGAGAGAGCGGGACACGCTCGGGAAAACCGCCCGGGAAAAGGGAATGAGCCCCCATGGGCATCCCCGAGGGCTCGATCCGCTCGGGGACAGAGCTGGATAGTGCCAGGGGCTGAAAGCAGCAACAGCCACTTTGTTTTTACTAAAGTTTGGGGGTTTTTTCCCCCTCTTTCATTGGTGTAAAATGTGTTTCTGAGCGCACAGCATGAGCCCGGAGCTCCCGCTGGGTTTTCCAGGCGGGAGGCTCCGGCGGCTGCTCCAGACCTCCCCGACTGCCGGGTTTGGATGGCGAGCGCAGCCAGTTTCACAGAGTGGAGGAAAAAAAAAAAAAAAAAAAAAAAAA
>NW_020455999.1:1191711-1195066 GCF_003342845.1 Nothoprocta perdicaria | reverse complement strand
TAAGTGTAGAACTGTGGTGCATAAACATGCAGCATCCTTCAAGCCGGGCACCCCGGCCGGCACAAGAGGCTGTTGGCAGCAGCTCCCGGGATCGTAAAACACTTTATTGCCGAGTCCCGGTCGCAGCAAACTGCTGATTTCTTCCCCCTCCCCAGGCCACCGGGGCGGCCACGGAAGGTGCAGGGGGCTGAGGCTCCCGCAAGGGGTTGCGCTGGAGGCTTCTCTGCATTTCCCACCCGTCCCAGCGTTCGTACAGCTCCAGAGGCTGCTCCTGACCTGCGTTCCTCACCCTGGGCACGTGGACAAGTTGCAGCAGCGCCGGGGCTGCAGCCGGTGGGGAAGGCAGCAGAGCAGGGGCGGGTTTGGAGCCTTGGGCTTCAGCTCTGCTATTCCTACCCAAAAAATAACCCTGAGCAGCCCCCAGTGCGTCCTCTGGCCTCGCTAACGGCAGCTCCTGAGCCCTTCTCCCCGCTGCAAACACCCATCTGGCTTATCCATCCATGGGCTTTTCCTAGACGCTTCTCTGTCCGTACCCAGCAGCCAGCCCTTCTTCCAGGCGCCTGTCCCGAGCTGTTGTCCCCATGGGCTCCACCACCTCAAGTGGCAGCAAAAGGGCAGGCTTATGATCCACGAGGGATGAGGGAGCCCCAGGTCCTGCAGGAACCCGCGGGACACCTTCCAGCAGCACAGGGAGCACCGCGAGGGCGGCCAGGAGAAGGTTCCTAAAGGTTGGGGAGGTACCTGAGTGTACTCGGTGCAGCCCGACAGGTTGGCCACGAAGCTGCACACGTCCTCCACCGTCCATTTGCTGATGTCTTCCAGCGCGGGGCCTTCCTCGCCGTCCAGAAACAGACCTCCCATGGTGCCTGGATTGTTCCGAGCCGGGGCGGGAGGAGAAAGAGGCATAAATCATTAAAATCCCACACGGACACCAACTCGCCTGCGAGCCGCCTATTTTTCTCCAGCCACACATTCATCTTTAATGACCTGTCAGCTAAAGCGCTGGGCAGGGTCAATTCACAGGCCTCGTCCTCCTGGAGGTCCCGAGCTCAGCAAGGGGGGTAGGAGAAACCCTAGCTAATGCCTTGCATGTGTTCCATGCTCTTCGGCTGCAAAAGGAGATGGGGCAGGGGGGAAAAAGGGGGAAAATGCCCTGCAGGAGGGGCGGGAAGTGCCGCTGCCCCTGGGCCCCGGGAGGCCCTTCCCACAGCTCCGTGCTGGGAATGCGGCCGTCCCGGGAAGCGCTCAGGAACGGCTCCAGGGCGGCTCTTGGCAGCCCCGAGGAGCCGGCGGCTGCTGCTGCATTTGCTCCAAGCCTATGGGTCGGGAGCAGCGCCGACGGAGGCGTCAGGAAAAGCACCACCACTCCGGAGGCCGGGACACGGCTCCCGCGGCCCCAACCCCGCGGCTCTTTCCTCCTATCACGTCCAAAGGACAAACACGGAGACCTTTCTTTTCCCCATAAAAATAACACTTAGATTAAAAAAAAAAAGTGCTATCCACTCAGGGAACTCAGCGCTACCTGCTGCCCTTTAGCCTAGGAAGGACATTTATAGGGCCGTGACCATCCCTGACCGTGCCAGGCAGAGCAGGAGTTCATGGGGGGTAAGAACTGCCACGTTTGGGAGCGCGAAGCAACAATCCAGCACAAGGAACGCTTCTCCCGAGGCCCATCCGAGCCCCGGAGACACCACTGCTCCAGCAAGGCAGAGCCGCCGCTCGGGCGCACGCCGAGGTCCGGATGTTCAGGGAAACGGGAACATGGGGATTTTCAGGGAAACAGAACTCGGGGATGTTCAGGGAAACTCATGGCGCCAGTGGGATGATGCACCAAGAGCTGACGCGACGCCAGTGTTTGCACCGCGCGCCTGCTCCCGCCTCCATCCCTGTCCTCCTCCATCCCGGGCCTCGCGGCCCTCCGAGCAGGTTGAGCAGCGAGAACAAATAGATGCCGTAAGACGCCTTTCCCGCCCTCGGGAATGCCCCTTTTATTGCAATAACGGCAGGGCGGCGGGTCCTGCGGCGCGTGGGGACGGATAAAGGGTGGCCTCCATCCCCGCGCCGCCGCCTCCCTGGCGCTCGCTGATAAACGACAGGCTGAGGGACCCGGCAGGGATTGCGGAGCCGTTCACCAGATGGGGCCAACGCGGAGGCACCGGCACGAATCCATGGGCCCCGGCTGGCGCCCTGCGGACGGGCATCCGCGCGGGAGCGCCGGCACCAGCGCCTCCTCTCCTCCCTCCTCATCTCCGGCTGCTCCCGCAAAGGGCAGGGAGGGCCGGGAGCTCCGCTCGGAGCCGCCTCTCCCATCGGCACCCGCTGCCCCCAACAGCTCCCCCGCGTCCCCATCAACGGGGGCATTTCAGCCTCCCACCCTTCAGCTTTTCCAAAGGAGAAGGCAAAGGATGAGGAGGGAGGCGGCGGGATGAGGCCACTGTGGGAGAATCCCAGCATCGGGGACGCACAGGGACAGCTCTGTCCCTGTTTCCCACCAGCTCGTGCTCTCCAGGGCCAAAGTGCCACAGTTTTGGTTGGTGCCTGTGTTCCCAGCTCATCCCGGACCCCTCTGCACCAACAGGGCCCTCGGCAGCCCAGTCATATCTCCCAGCGGGATGCGCTGCCTTCCCACATGGCAGCTTTCCCTGCGGAGCTTTTCCCAGCACAACAGGACCCAAACCAAGTGCCACGGTCCCCGAGAAACAACCGCAGCGGCCGCAGCGAGACAGGACAAGCTGGAAGGCAGAGAACCCGGGGGAAAGACCGAGAGCCGCGCAGCGGCCTCCATAACCTGGAGCGGCCTCCATAACCCGCAGCATCCCAGCCCTGGGCACCAGGGACATTGGTCACATCAACCACCTGCCCGTGGTGGCCAAGCGGCCTCCAGCAGCTCCAATGGGTGCCAATCCGGCCATCTCAGTGGTCCGGGTGCCTCCCTGTGCCCATGGCGAGGAGGCCGCCCCTCATGATGCCCCCAGCACCATCACCGAGGGCACCCACCTGCGTGGAAGTAGGGGCTCATGGCGCAAGGGAAGCCGAAGGGCAGCGGCTGGGGCGGCGGGATGGCGGCGGGCGGCAGGTACTTGCCCTCGGCCTTGCCGAGGCCGGCGCCGAGCAGGTGGCTGGGCGAGTCGGCGCTCGAGGAGGCGCCGGCGGCGTGGGGGCCGGCGGCCGCCTCGGCCAGCTCCTTGGCGGCCTCGGCGCCCTTGCCGCCCTCCTTGCCCTCCTTGCCGTCGGCGCCCTCCGCCTTGAGGCTCTCGGGCTTCTCGTCGCTCACGTCGGCGTCGCTCTCCGAGTCCTTCATGTCGTCGTCGTTAGAGTCCGGGGCGCGCGGCGCGTCCTTGGCGTCGCCGGGCGC
>NW_020455999.1:1129858-1191541 GCF_003342845.1 Nothoprocta perdicaria | reverse complement strand
CCAGCGAGAGCAGCGGCGCGGCGCTGTGCCGCAGCACCAGCATGGCGTTGCGGCGCGACAGCTCCTCGCGCAGCGCCGGCCCCTCGGGCACGTCGGGCACGCTGCGCAGCGCCGGGTGGTCGGGCGGCAGCCCCGGGTGCAGGCTCAGCGGGTCGCCGGCCAGCAGGCGCTGCCGGTGCAGGGTCTCCAGCTCCTTCTGGCGGAGGAGCTCGGCCGACATCTCCAGCCTAGCGGCGGGAGGGAGCGTCACCGGGCAGCGGGGAGCGACTCCCCAGTCACCACCCACCACAACAGGGCCTTGACCACCCACCACAACAGGGCCTTGACCACCACCCTCAACATGGCCTTGACCACCCACCCTCAACATGGCCTTGACCACCACCCCACAGCGGGACAGGGCCTTGACCACCAGCAACAAGACGGGACAAGGCCTTGACCACCACCCATGCTCAACATGGGCCTTGACCACCATCCATGACACGACAAGGCCTTGACCACCACCCATGCTCAACATGGGCCTTGACCACCACCCCGCAATGGGACAGGGCCCTGACCGCCACCCCTACCCAACATGAGCCTCGATCGCCACCCACAACCAACATGGGCCTTGACCGCCACATGCCACCTCCTGGCATTTCTTCTACTCCTGGACACTGCGCTGTCCTTGCGCACTGTCTGCCCAACAAAACATCCCGTCTGCTCCCAGAAAATGGAAGGAAAAATTCCAACCCGAACCCCATCAGAAAAGCCCCCCGTGTTCTTTACCTCGCCAGGTTTTGCTTTCGTAGCATCTCCTGCTGCCGTGCAAACATCTCTGCTTGTGCAGGCTGTAGGAACCCATAACCTAGGGACAGAGGGAGTAAGGACATGGGGTTATTGGGGAGAAGCAGGGAGAGCGCAGAAGAGAAAGGACAGCCAAGGCGACCTCCTCTCCATACACCGTCCTTGGAGGGTGGCACTCTCACCTGGTGTCTGGCACAGAGCTGAAGGCACCCCAAGGAAGGGAGGTCGCAGGTGGGGTCCCAGGGCGATGTGGGGCGCGTTCTGAGGGGACAGCAGGGGCGGCGGGTGGGAGATCTCCCTGCAGGAATCAGGAAAGACGTTCACAGTGACAGTCTGCAGGCTCCATTAACAGAGAGCCCCGGCTCAGCAAGAACATCCTTTCTGCAGACGAGCAGTGTTTGACAGAGGAGGCTCTTCTCGTATGAGAAGATCCCTGCTCATCCCTACACAGACTTGAAAAGGGGGAGAGAAAAAAGGCGATGTAGAGCTAGAATGGGGAAAAAAGCACCTGAACTCCAAAGGGGATGGGACCCATGGGATGGGACGTACTTCTCACCCTCCTGATGGAGCCGTGTCCATGGGCTTCCACCTCATCAAAGGGGCTTTGGCTGCTGACAGCTAATGATCCTTGGCTTGGCCTTTTCCCCCATAAAATGATTTTATCTCAGCCTCCTTCCAACTGCAAAGGCACGTTACGTTTGGGAGCTGGAGAGAGGCAGGAGGGATGGGAAGGGAACGAGACAGGGCAGGAGGCACCACGGAGCAGGGCGGGCGCTGGAGATGCTGCCCAGGAGACCCCCAGCAGATCCGAGGTGACATTTAAACGGGTTTGGGGTGGGCAAGAGGATGGTGCCTGGAGGCAAAGCAGGTAGAAAGAGGAAAAAAGATGACAAAAAAAAAAAGAATATGCAGGAAGGGAAGAGGAGTCAAGGTCTCTTCCATTAGTCAAATCTGCCCTGGGAGCCTGCAAGCAAATCTCTGCTTTCCGGCTGCATGTCTCTTAATTCCTTTTGATAGCCACTTACAACGTTATTACCTTCACCAGGGCATCCAGAGGCAGAGCCAAGTGCTGTGCCGTTTATTTTCATTTTACAACGTGTCCCTATAAAAACCTGCTTCAGGAGAGTCTGGAGGGCAAGGAAGAGGGAGGAGCGGGAAGGTGCCCGGGACCTCGCAGAGACGCTGCTCCTTCCCTCCGCCTTGGGGCCGGGAGAATCCCATGATCCGTGATCCCACCAGGGCTGCATTACCACTGGAGCTCCCAAGGACCATTTTGGGGCAAGGCTGGGACAACAGCCCATTTCAACAGCCTCAATGCCATTTTTTTTTTCCCCTCTGCAATCAGTGCAAGGATTGCAACAAAGCACTGCAAAGGTCCTGCTTTTTCCCTGGAATAACTAACTATATCCTCACTCCGGGCACTACAAACACCGCAACACCCCGCTCCATAACCGCAACGGGCAGAAATCGCCGCATTCCCCCCGCTGCCGCCTGCCCGCGCTCCCTCTCTCCCCTTGCTCCGACCATCCCCACCTCTCCCCCGGCCTCCTTCCTCCCCTAGCTCTCCTCTAAACTAATTGCCGAGCTCGCCGTGTCTGGAGGAGCGCCACGCATCGATCGGGCGCTGCTGAAATGTTAATGCTAATCGTATAACCGCTCCGCCAGCGCCTCGCGCTCCGGTGGCAGCTCCAATTAATCTCAGGTAACGCAGCGCGTGACCTTCGCCTGCGAGCCGGGGCAGCAGCCAAGCGATGCTTATGTAATTACACCGTGAAGTGTGTAATCACCTGCCCTAATCCCCGAGGCCTCGCAATTAGCCGGGGCCTCGGGCGCCGGGGCTGCCAAGTGCTCGGCCACCCCGGACAGCCCGCGGATGAATAACGGACAATTAAAGCGGCACGACGGGGGCGAGGAGGCGGCCGCTCGATCGTAATTAGCTGCAATCATGGGCAGACGAGCCTGGCGGACGTGCTGCTCGCTTTGCGAGGAGCAATTTAGGGAATCGAGCTGCTTTTAGCGGCGGCAAGCGGTGGCCGTGCCCCCCTGCTGCCCACCTCAGCCTTTCACCGAGGCAGGAACGGGGTTCTGCGCTAGGGAAGAGCGCAGAGGAGCCCCCCGGTGCGGGATGCACGTGGAGAGCTCCAAAGGGAATGTGGAAAACGCGGAAAGCCTCCCGATTCCCACCAGGGAGAGAAGAGCCGTGCTCAGGAAGCATAGGGCGGGATGGGGACTGGGAAGGGGGGAATGAGGAGGTCATGGCTTTGGGCAAACGCTTCCGAGCGAGCTTGGGAATTAGCTGGCAAGCCCGGAGCAAAAAGCCACGGGGGAGCTTAGAGTGCCTCTAGGCAGCACAAAGCCCTGCGGCCCCTTCTCATGGGGATGGGAGCCTTCACCTCGCTCGGGATGCGCCTTCCTCCTCCTCTTCTTCCACCTCCCAGAGTAAGGGAGGAATTCCAGCCCCACGCTCCTATCCCTTGGCAATTCCAAAAAAAAAAAAAAAAAAAATCCCTTGGCAATTCCAACGGATAAGCCCCATCCCTGCCTTGCAGCAAGCACTTCTGTGAGTGTTACTGCATCTTCCTTTCCCCCCATAACCCTATTTTTTTTAATATGCCAGCTGGAGGCTGGTGAGCAGGGTATTAGGGGATTTGCACTGCATGCTGCTAAATTTGATATGTCCTTTAACAGGAGACAAATGGTTCACAAGGCTTAAAAAGTATTGACTTTTCTTTAACAATAAGCGCTAATGGCCTTCAAATAATCAATATTTAAAGTCATTATGGGGTTACACATTATACTGTTAAAATCAAGGCTCTCGCTTTAACCCCATCCTCCCCTGCCAAGCCCAGCACGTGCCAAGCTCCGAGCACAGGCTGTGACTGGGGATGTGCGGGAGGGTCAGGAAATGAAGATTGAAACCGGCAGGGCATGGAAATAAATTTAGAACGGATGGGAGAAGGTGGAAAAAAAAAAAAAAAAAAAAAAGGATGCACGAGAGCTGTGCTCTCTGCTGCTTTGCATTTGATAGGAAGAGACACTCTAAACCCGAGGTAATGGGCGAGCAGCACGCGGCTCCTCGCTGCTCCGCTGCCCAGAGGCGCCGGGAAGGGGACCTAAAGGAAATTAAAGGACTTCCTAAAAACTTGGGATCTGCAGGCACAAAGGGACAGCAACTAGTGCTGCCCTTCTGTGGGACCACAGGGACCGGTTCCCTCTGGATCCGAGCTGAAGCTCAATCCCAATCAGGGGAATCGGATGGAGCTCCCTGCGGCTGCTCGGCCAGACATTCCAACCGGGATGTGCGGCGCAGCCAGGGCGGACGGGGCGTTCGGAGCAAAGAGGACATGAGGCTGGTGAGGGCAGCGTGGGACTCGCTGTGGGGAACACCTTCTCTTTTTGGAGTTTTTCCCTAAACAGAGGGAATGTCGGTCTTCCTGGGCTTCCCAGGCATGAGAATCCTGCATCTGTTGGGTGCCACATCCCTCCCTTCAGTGCCAGCCTTGCACTAACACCATCAACCCCTCCAGTCTGTCTTGCCCTAGCAAAGATAGATGCCAACCAAGTGGCAAAAGCAGGGACACCCCTGTCTTCCCAAGTGCAAATCATCTCCCGAGGCAAAAGCCAGAAAAGTCTGAACACTGGAGCCTTGCACAGCTCGTCCCTGGGTACGTGAGGGCTTCGCATCCTCCCACAGACCCCTCTCCGCCTGCTCTATCCCTGCTATCCTCGCCAGGGCACATGTTGCTCCCGTCTCTTTTCCCTGCAAAGTGCCTGATTGCAGAGGGACCGGCTTAGGGCGCAAGGCAAGGCCAACAAGCCAGGGTTTCCCGGGAGGGGGCCAAGGGAGTTTTCCAGCACTCCCACCAACAGGAAGGGGAAGCCTCATCTCCCGCTTCCGCAAAACCCCCAAACTGCTCCTTGCTCTCATCCGCACCAGGGCATTTGTTCCCCTTGGATCCTACCCAGGGAAGCGATCAACCACTGAACCCAAACAGCTCCGTTTGCTCTGCGCGGAAGGACGGGCTAGAGCCTGGTGCCAACTCCAACGAGCCGGCACCGAGCAGCCCGTTGGGAAGCACCCCCCAATCCATGCAAATGTCCCGGGAGGCAGGAGGGCCCCCGCGGAGCCCCGCGCGGCGCCGGGTACCTCTCGGGGAAGTGGGTGTCGCGGTGCTGGGGCAGGCCCTGCTTCCTGCGCTGGCTTGACGAGTTGCTGGCGGCCGGGACGTGCGCCTCCATGGCTCCCGGCGTGCGCGCCGCCGCCACCGCCTCCTGCCGCGCTCGCAGCAGATCTGCGGGAGGGAAGCGAGACGTGAGCGGGACCCCCGCCGCGGCACCCCCGGAGCCAGAGCCCGCCACCCCCCGGGGCTGCTCCGGGCCCCACAGCGTCCTGGCTGCTCCCGGCTCCCCACGGATCGGCGGAGCGCGGCCGGCCCGCGGGGCCGCTGCTCGCTCGGGAGCACCGTAGGACCCGTCTCCACTGCCCGTGGCCCTAGACAGGGGGGCTGCTCCAGGAGGGCTGTCCCGGCCCAGGAGCTGCTCCCAGCCCCGGCATGGGGAGGCAGGAAGGAGCCAAGCGGGACACGGGAACAGTGGCACCGAGGGAGGCCCCGGGGCCATGGCGCCAGGAGCACCACACACATCCCAAGGCACCAACTTGCCCAACAGTGCCGTTAACCACCCCTTAACCCCCTGATGAGGTGACGTTTCCCAGCAAGGAAGCGTTTCGGGGGTGTCCAGGATGGAAAAGCTCTCGCAGCTGCTCCGAGCACCACTTTGCTCCCTGCACGCTTCTAGCCCCATCCCCGTGCATTAACCCAAGCATCCAAACCAACGCACAACTCCGCGCTGCAAAGATACGAGCAAAACAGCAAACACCATCGGATCACATTAAAAAAACCAAAAGAAGCCCGGCGAAATCTCCAAGCCAGGGAGCGGGCACCTTCGCTGCTTATAAATTAATTACCCGAAACACCCCAGTCACTCCTCCCCGCCGCGGCGGCGGTAATTTAGACGCCTGGCACGCGGCCAGCGCCGGGAGCCGCATCGATCCCCAGCGACCGCAGCAACCCCCCCGCATCCCTGCATCCCGCCCGGCCCCCCCAGGCCGGATTTACAACCCGGCGCGCGGCCGGTTGGGAAATCAGCTTGAGTGACAGGGGGACGCCAGCGGCCCCGCGCTGCCGGCGCCGACACGGCCTGAATTCCGAATGCGGCGGGAACGCCGCTGGGACGACGGCGATGGAGACGGGCAGGGGCGGGGGAGAAAAGCAATTAGAAAAAAAGGGATTTTTGAATTATTAACATTTTTTAAATTATTAATGTTATTGGTGCCTCCGTGCGAGCCCGCAGATAAACTGCGCTTTGTACTGGCACTCATAATTCATGGCCCAACCCCAGCCCTGCGGTGGGGAGACAATCCAAAACGCTCCGAGTTTTGTCTTGTCAACGTTGCACAAGAGAGGCCCTGTCCGGGCAGGCTCCTTGTCCCCCTCTGCCCACCCCAAAACCCCGCCGCGACCCTCCCCCAGCAAGCGCCGAGGAGACAAATTAATCATAATCATACAAACGACGCCGGGCTTTTAAGGTAATGAGCTGCTTTGCTCGCTGCATGGGGGGAGAGGCGGGTGCCAGCAGCTGCTGCGCAGCCCGCGCGGGCGCTGCCACCCACGCCGCACGGCGCCGTGGCGCGAGCGGGGCCCGCTCTGCACCGCGCCGGCTCTGCCGCACGGCCCCGCGGCTGCATCCCGCACGGGGGTGATGCTGGAGACGGAGACGCCAGCCAAGCCGCAGGGAAGGGGCCGGCAGCCTCCGCATTAACCCAAGCGCAGGCCTTGGGGATTCATGCTGCAGCATCTCCTCCGGCTCCTGCTGCTCATGCTGCTGAGCTCCTGCCTCAGGGCGCACGGGGCACAAACGCTCCAGTTGCTGCTGGTGCTTCCAAGCCTGGAATAGCAGCAGCCCTTCCGTGGGCCCTGCTGGGCTTGATCCGGACAGCGCTTGGTCGGCCTCCCCGCAGCTTCTCCGGTGTTGGAGGGCTCTGGCAGATGCCGAGCAGCGCCAGGGATCCGCAGCCATGTGAGTGGCTCCCGTAATTCCCAAGTCCCTCTCCAGGCATCGCACGGGTCCGGCGGTCGCGCGCTCCGGACATGTTCCAGCAGCAAGGCCCTCCGCAGGGACCCTGGCACCCCAAGGCATCCCTCGGGATGCCAAGTGGGACACAAGCAGCTACAGGGAGAACAGCACTGGCAGCGTGGAGGCTACTCGGAACCAGGCGCTGGATTTTCCGCTCTGAGCGGCCACGGAGCAGCTGAACCCTCGGTGATGCAAATGCTGCTACGTTCAGCAGAGCTGACACCACGGACCAACCCGACCCTGCAAGGTGACTTTAAGGTGACTTCTTCAGCACCTTCGCTTCACCTACCTATTTCAGCAGCCCCACAAAACCCAGGCTGCTTAATTCCCACGAAGGTGCCACGCTATTAACCGCAGCCCAGGCTATGTCTGCCTGGAGCCCCTCGCGCCCGCGCGGGACGCCGGGGCGGGTGTCCCCACGCACCGTCCCCGCGGTGGCCGTACCTCCGTGGCCGGGCACGGCCATGCTGTTGGCCAGCTGGTAGAGCCGCTGCTGCTGCTGCTGCTCCTCGAAGGCGCCGTGCTCGTTGAGGGCCGACATCATGCGCCTGTAGTGCTCCTCGGGGGTCATCTGCGGCACCGCGTCCTCCAGCAGAGGGGTGTGGGAGTTTTCTAAGAACACAAAGAGGGGTCTTTTTCTTTATTTTGTCTCCCATAAAGCAAGTACTATGGGCAAACAGAGGGAGGGGGTGAAAGGATGGGAAATGGAGGGGCAAAGGGGGGTAGCCCCATCTCCTACACCCATCCTGCATGCGCTGAACTTGACCACTGCTATCTTTATGGTCCAAGATGTGCCATTGTAGGGCCCAAACAATGCCATAGGCCATAACCCTAACCCACCTCTCCCGAAACCTCCAAAACCACAAGCCACTTGTATACAGAGACCTGCGTAAACCCTATGGCCACAGATGGGTTTCCACAGGCACTTGAGCCCGAACCTTAGACTCAAAACCTCCAGAACCTTTGCATTTAAGCCCAAAGCGCTGCGCTACAGCCGCACAAAACCGCAGGCGAGCTCATCACCCCGCAGGGAGCAAGGAGGAGAGGCAGGTCCTCGTGCCGCCCGCTCCCCGGGCGCTCGCTCGCGTCGCCCGCCAGCAGCGAGACGGGCAGGCACCTGCGCCAGCGATGACAGCCGCCCTGACAGCGCCCCTCCGGGACCAGGTCCCCAAAGCCCACGGCTGCAGCCTCCTAGGTACAAATTGACACGCACAAACACACACAGCTCGGCGCCCTTCGCATCTCCCGCGAGCGCACAGTAATTACCATCTCCCGCCTTGGCAGCGGCTGCGCCGGCTTCTCGCGGATCCTGCCCGCGGGCAAAACCTCTTCATTACGCGCAGAGGAGCTCCCAGGAACCATGAAGCAGGCGGACGGGGAGGGAGGCGGCGCTCGGGACGCTCCCGATCCCAGGACGTTCCCAATCCCGGGACGCTCCCCTCGCGCGCAGCCCAGCACCCGGCTCCTCCTCCAAGTGCTGCAAGGGCCCCAAAGCAAGCCGAGGTGCACAGATTTGCAAGGCAAACGCTGGTGCATTTGTGTGCAGCTCGGGCTCGTCTGCAGCCACAGGGAGCAGGGCTTGCACCCCGCTAGGCATCACTTAGGCAACGTCTGGATAACCCACTGGGTCCCCCAAATTCTTCACTTCTCTCCCAATGATCTTAACCAAAGGTCTCGGAAACAAAGCCGTACGGCACAGTCCCGACTTAGGAAAAAATAATGAGATATATATTTTTTTCCTCCACAGATGTGCTATTAGAGAGGAAAAATATACAGGGTGGAGGGGGAGTTAACACCGAATTACCATAAACTCTATGGGATCAGGCTCAGAGCAGGTTTCAAGGCCAAAGGAGGGGGCTTGGGGGTGACAAGAGCAGGCGAGGAGGGAGGAGGAGCCTGCAGAGAAAGGCTGGATTTCCACACTTACAACTCCGCGATTTCACATGGCTCGGCCAGCGATAATTCCAGCTCTGCCCGAGCTTTTCTGTCTGCTTTTGTCATTACCGGGCTAATGTGGGAGACCGATCCCGGGAAATCTCCGGCCGCTGCCAGGTGTGACGCGGAGCAGCGGCGGGAGCCGCCGCGGGCGCGCCGAGCCGCTTCGCTTTGGCCACGGCGCCAAACCTCCCTTCCCAACTCGATTGCTGGCACCGAATTCCCGAATCCACCGAGACACGTCTGGGGACAGCTCCCTGCTCCCAGGGAAACCCTGCCGAGCCCGCATCCGAGCCGCCCAGCTGCGCTCCAGCTCCAATCTTCATCTATTTCATTAACCAGCGATGCACTAAGATGTTGTTTTAAATGCTCCACAATAAGCAGCAAGAGCAGCGGATGAGGTCAGCAGCCCGCCCCAGGGAGCAGCCTTGTTCCCTACCGTGGATTTTCCAGCGCTTAGTCCAGCCTAGCCCTGAACCTTCCCGAGCGACGAGGCTGCTTCCAGATTTTCCAGCAGTTCGAGCAGGAACAGAAATATTTTTTGTCTTTGGCAATCTTCCCTTCCACGGCACGTCTCGAGGTATGGGAGAAACGGCCCTGCTCACACATTGCTGCCTTGGGACAAGGGCTTCCCTTGGGAAGACGCTTCCCGCGGGACCTGCCGGCGCGGGCCTGGCTCCCGGTCTCTGATCCGCTCATTCCCGCAGCGGGCACGAGGCCGTTCTGCTCCAGTTGGCAGCAGTACAGGCCTGTTCCCAATGGATAGGGCTCTCTTTGATCTCTGCCATAGGGAGGAGGAATGGAAGGTCACTGCTTCCCCCCAGAAAGGTTTTTCCAGCCCTAGAGGTGCTTTTTCCCCCTCTGTCAGAGGGCAGGAATGAGTTTTCCCAAGTTTTCCCCTGGCTCTCCTGATCCCAAACTCCAAACACTCTCTGTGCTGCTGGAGAGAGCAGCCCGATGATTTCATATAATAAAAAACATGCAACACGGTTAAGGTTCAGCTAAGAAATTCCATGTCATCTTACATTGCTTTAAGGGGTGGAGAAGGCTGTCCAAGAAAGAGAGGGAAAAAAAAAGAAAGAAAGTAGGATCAGAATCTGACAGTTTGCTTTTATTTCAAGTTTCTTGGGAATGCTCCTTGGAATGAGCCCAGGGAATCCCTGACCGAGGGTTCAGGGTTAAAAAGCAGGATTGGAGCCTAGAGGGCAAAGCCAAGGGCTGGCTCCTCTCTGCTTCATCTACCTCCTATCCACCCAAGGGAACGACAGCGGTGGGAAGGACAGGGGAACGGGGCAGAATGGGATCGCTCCAAAAACCTGGATTTGTGCAACTTTGGGTCCTTTCCTAGGGACGAGCCAAAACCAATCGTTTGGCTTCATGCAGCTTGGTTAAAGTTTCACCCGTTCTCCTCCAGTCCACACAGGTTGCTGTTACCTGGATTCATTTCCTACATATGGACTTTTATAGACAGTTGATCTTACAGGTCCCTTCCACCTGTTCTGAGCGCAGACTCGGAATTACCAAGAAAACAGACCAGCAGAACAGTTTTGACAGTGACAGAGCCCTGGCACAGGCTGCCCGGACAGGCTGTGGAGTCTCCTTCTCTGGAGATCTTCAAAACCCACCTGGATGCTGCCCTGTGCCACGTGCTCTGGACGACCCTGCTTGAACAAGAGGGTTGGACTAGATGATGTCCAGAGGTCCCTTCCAACCTCAACCATTCTGGGATTCTATAACTGTCTTACAGGAGTCTCCCATATAATAATTTTGCTCCTATATAACAAACTCATTTCAGAATCCCGAGCAGCATCCCCCTGGAAAATATCTCTACATCTGCCAGAAACTTTGGCAATAACAGACAAAGGGCAGATGAATAATTCAAAAACAGGTACGGAGTAGCAGCATATAGGGTACCTCTTTACACCTCTATATCCCAGGAAAAACAAGGTGCTCTTAATTGGAATAATTAAGAGACACAAGAGGATTATGTGGAAGGAAAGATTTAGCACATTCTTAGGCAGTGTTTGCAGCATTATACAAAGCAACAAGACTATTCAGCATCCTTGGAGCATTTTGCCTTTCAGATCACGATATGGGGGCAAAGAGAGATATAAAGGAACATTAAAGCCAAGTTAAGGTGCAACACAAGAGTCCGCAATAAATCCTGCATATGATGAACTGGGTGCTTATTTTAAAGAAAACAGCAGGACAAACGATCGCATCCCACTGCCCTTTGGGATGCCCTAGATTGGTTAATATCCATCTCGAAGCCTCTCAGCTGCTGGAGCTGGACTCCAAGCCCATGAAACAGGATCTGGCTCCAGGCAGCCAGTCTGCCTCTTATTTTATTTATTTTTTATTTATTTTTTTAAAGAGGACAAAAGAGTGCAGGATAGGCAGCAATGACCGAGGTGGGGACAACTGACAGCTAATTAGTCTGAGCTTAACGACAAAGCCAACAAGCAAGAGAGGGGCCTGCAAACCCTCATTTGTGCAGTCTCAGAGAGAAGCTCATTAAGCGCAGGCTCCATTACCCATCCCACTTCACCAGTCGTAAAGAAAGTTTTAAAATCATGTTTATAGAGAAGAACCATAAAAAAAAGATTTAAAAAAAAAAAAATCTCTAAAAAAAGAAACCTTCTGCAGATTCCATCTCTATAGGAACAGTGCCATAAGTGCATGCAGAACAGCGAGGCAGCCCTATTCTCCCTCCTAAGCTTCCCTTTTTTCCTTTTAAAGGAACAGATGCCAGCACGATAAGCCCGTGTATATTTTTAATATTCACCATCTCCTCATGGAGAGCTGCCGGAAAAGTCGAACCCCCCACCACCACCAAGAGCTGCCTCAAAAGCTGCGCTTGCTTTTTAAATCATAATATAATTAAGAGGCAATTCCCTGCCTGCTCTGCAAGCTCCTCTGCGCTTAAAGAAACCTCGGAGCCCTGGTCGCCTGCCGAGCCCGCAGCCTCCCTCCCTCGTCACCATCAAGTTCCCCTCCTAAGGAAAGAGGGGAAGGGGCTGGGGGAGGCGGGAGCAGCACTTACCCTTCGGGGACTCGCTTCGGGCTTTCTTGCTCTCTAAAGGACACTCACTGCTGCTGTTGGGAGAACATACTCTTCTCTTGCCTAAAATTTCGTCTAGGAGAGAGAGGAGAAACCTGAGTATCAGACAAGGCTGCACTTTCCTCTCTGCAGGATCAGCCCGAGACGCTCGGGTATTTTGCCGCTCGCTCATGCACTCACACACACACGTTACAGGCAAGGGGAAAAAAAATAAAGTAAGAAAACCCATCATCTTGAAGAGCCTTCATCTGCTTTCCTAATCACGCAGCCCAAAAGCACGTACTGGCTATTCACACACCGATCCCCGCAACGTTTCCAAGCTCTCAATTCTCCATCCCGTTCATCTCCTTACTGAGTTTCATCCTTTGCTCCGGTGCCTTTTGTCCCCCTGGTGTTTCCAGGGCTTTCATGCCCTGATGCAGAGCAAGTCGGGGAGAGAAAGGGGAGGAAAAAAAAAAAACCACCACACGGAAAAGCACAACACGGATCTCTGACTCTTCCTACCACACAGACTGGCTCCCGCGCGCTCCCGTTCCCTCCCTCCCTCTCCTCTTGGAAACCTCAAGGTCCTCAGCAATCTTCCCTCTCTAAATTGTACGGAAACGCTCAAGCCTCTTACATTAGTGGAGCCCTACAGCCCGGCGCAAAATATCTAATATACAATTACAGCGTCCCCAAGCAGATTTAAAATCAATATCCTCCCATAATAACGCTGGGGAAACTGAAAGCATGATGTTGCATATGGGCAGGAAGGAAGGCACCGTTTGTCACTGCAAGCATCAAATGCTCATCTATCAAGGGCTTGTTAAAGATGCAGCATCTTATTAAAAAGCAACTCGCAAAGTGCCATATTTGAGCAAATGCACATTGCACCTGCCCATGTGTGCACACGCACACAAACCCTCTGCGATTTGTCAGTCAAGAAAGGTCATAAAGCCTCTCGGTGTTAAGAGCAACCAACTTGCTTCTGTTCCAGGTGACATTTTAAGCCAAGCGACCTTCCTTCACGCTCAGCCACTCCACATGGCTTCAAATCCAGCAAACGCCAGTTCCCGCCGTGGCATCGTGTCCATCGAGACACCCAGGACATGGATGTGCAGCGCCTGCCAGGGACAACCCGGGAGCAACTGCAGAGGTTTGCAGCCTCCGCAAGCAAAACCAAAGCAAACCCAGCAAAGCAGCGCAGGAGATGAGATGGGAACGTCAGAGCTGGGCGGGCAGCAAGTTCTCAAAGCCCTTCCCATTCCAGGTGTTGTCTCAGCCTTGCATCTCTGTTTGGATTTTACCAACCCTCCTGCCTCAGTTTACCCATGCAGAGACTTCTGCAAAGCCACCAGTGGCATCAACTTGGCAAGCCAGGGTCAGGGCTAGGAAGAACCTTGCAAGAGAACCCCAGGTTTGGAGCTGCTCCCCATGGAGCTCTTCACTGCTCACCTCGCTTATCCTGGAAGCATTGGACTCCTGCTGCAGCCCCAGGTCACATACCCTGCTCTGAAGGGTTCAAAAGCACAAATGCCCCATGAGAAGCCACAAAGGCCCCTTGTTCTGCTCACCCCTCCCAGCCTGGCTTGTTCCTATGAATTTCAGGTGGAAGACTGGAATTTCACAAAGCCACCAAAGCACCTTGCTACCTTCCCGGTGCTCCTTCTCTCCTGCTTTTCCACTACCCTTTCACCAACTGCTCCACCAGGCACTGCCCATGGCTAGTACCATGGCCTGCTGCTCCACGACGTCTCAACGGGACAGGTTGCAAGGCCTATCTCACTCCCAAAGGTGCAAGAATACCAAGACTGCAATGTAATTCTGAAGAAACACCAGCTCCACTAGCAATTTTGGGGGCATTCAGACCATGAAATGAAAAACTTCCTCTCATTGCTGTTAAGGCAAAGTCCTGGGATGTGTCAGAGACTGTCCCTGCCCCTGGAAGCAGGAAGGCTAAAGGGAGAGGAAGGCTTGAGGGAATGGTTGATTTGCTTCTAATCCCTGCTTTTGCCTCCTCTCTCCTGCTGTCTACAAGGACAAAATGGAAGGAAATCAAACCAGGGTCCTGTCTTTTTCTTTTCTTAATATTAAATCCTAATATTAAGGCAGAAAATCAAAGACATTATCAGCAGAACAGCAGTGTTATGAAGCCAGGCCATGGCAACAACACAAGCAAGGAGAGCATCCCCATCTCCTCCCGCCACCAGCGCCACGGTCCCCACCACACAGCCCCATCGCAGGGCTCCTACACGACACACACGCATCACATCCACGCTGGCCTGGCCACCCGAGAACCCTCCTGGAAACCACGTCAAATATTTTCCCTGAAGACCCAGCCTGCCCAGAAATGAAGGAGGGTTTTATGCCCCTCTGCCCTTCGGAAGAAAAAGCCTAGTTCTCACCTGCTGCATGACCCGAGTGAAGAGCAACTCGAAACAGGCCAGGAAAGTAGGTCAGCTGGAGGAGAACAACACTTGTGCCCCCAAAGAGAAGGGCCACTCACAGGCTTTGCAGCCAGAAAGAAGGAAAGGGGAAGTGACACCGCAGTGGGAGCGTGGCTAGAAGGCTCAGGCCAGCGTGGGTTTTGTCTCAGCAGAGCCCACCTCGGGCTAACCATCACCTGCAAGGGTCCCCTCTCCGAGGAGGGACCTCGCCAAGTTCTCCTAGCACCATGTTCCGGAACAGACACCAACATAGAGAGTGCAAGCCCGATCTCATGCTCGCTCTCCGTACCGCTGGTTTTGCTAGGAAAGCCTCTCGGACCCAGAACTCCAGAGCAAACACAGAGCCGAGCCAAGCAAGTGAAGTCACCCAGGCTCTGACAGCCAACATCTAACAACGGGGAAAAAACCTCCCCTTTTTTCATCCTCTTCCACGTCGTTTCAAGAGCAGGAAAAGCTCTTCCCTTGCTCGGAGCCCCCTCCCGCTCCCACGTTGAAACCCAGGAGGCAGCAGCTCCTTGCAGCTCCTGAAGCGCCTTGGCAGCATCTCAGCTCCCTCCCGTCTCCCCTGCCCCGCGACACAAACACACGGCAGCTCTGCTCAGTGCTCCCGACCCGAACGCGCCCGTTCGCAGAGACCCTGGAGACTCATTTCACCAGTGATGGGGTTGTGCCTTTTCCCTGATCTTGGGCTGCTGGCCAAATCCTGGAGGCTGCGCCCGACACAGGCCGGGCCACGAGGGGCCGAGCAGGGCCACGTAGCCACGTGGAAACTGGCGGCTCTTCAGCTCCATCCTTCACCAGCGGGAATCAATGGAACAAAAGGGGAGCGAAGCACGAGGTCAGGGGAACAACAGGCCATAATCTGAGGGCAACCAGAATGATGGAACAAAAATGTATATGTATATATGTGCCTGTGTATATATACATAACAATATGTGTGTGTGTATATATGTATACATACATATACATACATATATATATATATATATATATGGGAAGCAATGGGACCCTGGAACCCCATTACTCGGTGCCAGCTCCTGAGGAAGGACAAGTTCTAGTCTAGGAAGGTAGAGATGCTGCTGGAGCTCAAAGCTGACCTCAGAAGAGCAAAGAGCGTCCTCCATCCAGCACGTCAGCTTCATGTCCTCGTGGACGCGGCAGGCAGCTGGCTCCAAACCTTAGCTGTTGCTCTGGGTTATCTCCTTGTTCTTCCATGCCCCCACATCTGTGTGTGTTTGTTGGCTGTCACTTGGATTTAGACTGCAAGCTCTGCAGGGCAGAAGGCTCCTTTCAGGAGGCGTTAGAGCAGCCTGACTGGCAAGAACGTTTGAGAAGTCAGAGCAAATTGAGCACTCCTGACGCAGGCCCGTCCATAACCTAAACCAAGGTCGCTGCAAACGCTCAGCTCGAATCTCTCTTCCCTAGGCGCTGCTCTTCAAGCTTCCCTTGACAAGTGACTCTTGGAAACAAGAAACAAAAGAAAAAAAGGGAGCCAAGGAACATGTCAAGTGAATGGTCTCTTACTAAAGAAAGGGAGGATTCAATGCATCAAGTAGCCAAAGGTTTTTCCTCTTTCCTGGTCACTGGGAGAGAACTTGACCTTGGCAGCCCTGTTGCCCACTCAGTAGCAGGCAGGGGCTCCCCTAGGCCAGAGTCAATGGTTGTCACCCACCAACCTCAACACACTCCACAGAAAGCAACAGCCAGACGTAGGTCTTGGGTCACCAACTGCTTCCCACACATGTGTTAGAGACCAACATCCAAATCGTGGGAGCAAGACAGGAGTCGAGTAGAAAAACTACACACATCTAACGAGTCAACCACCGTCTCCTAGGCTCGAGAGGGAGCCTGCATCTCATTTCTTGGCTATAACTACAAGGCCATCTGCCATTCCTCCTACCATGCAAACAGGATCCTGCTGCTTCCCACCTCCTTGTGCTCATTCCATTTGCCTTGCTGGGGTCCTAAAGGGGCTATCCAGTGCTTCAGTTCCCAAGGAATGCAACCGAGGGAGGCGCGGGTGATGCTGGAGCCATCCACCAACCTGCCTGGAGTGAAGTCCCTTAGTGGAGAAGGGGCACGACCGTCCCCTCGCCTCTCGATGCCTGCAGAACGTGTTCTTACAGCATGCAGGGAGCCGTGAAAAGGTGGTAAATATTCACAGTAAGAAAAACACGCATGGAAAGGGATATACCGCAGTTGAGAGAGATCTGCATTCGTGTTACATGCTGCACAGAGGCTTCTTAGCAGCTGCCAACTTGAGAAATCCTGCTCTTTCCCAGGAAGGATTTCAAGGAGGAGGCTGGAAGGGTGGGATGGCAGTTCAGGACTTTCAGAGGACTCTTTATGGCTCTAGAAAGGAGGGAGCTCTAGTGGGCAGAGCAGGAGGGTCTGCTGCAGAGAAGGCTGAACCTCCCTTCCCATAGGGAGCACGTGTCCCTGCTCTCACCCTTCCAGGGCTGCTCCCACTGGGAAGTCCAGCAGGAATTCCCACTCTCTCCAGCACTGCACTCTGCTGACGCTACCAAACCAGGATTTAAAAAAAACTATGGAAATGGGCACCACCTTCCCCAGCTCCCGGACACCCTGCCCTGGCAGAACCCTGCACCAGCCAGCCATGCCCAAAGGCAGGAATAGCTCTCCCGTTCCCCAGCGGGATCCTAGGTGCCACCTTCCGCAGGCAACCCATGCCAAATCCTCTTCCCAGGGCTCGCGTGGCCACGTCCCCTCCTGCGACTGCTCCCTGGACAGGGCTCCCAACGTCTCTTTAGAAAAGCGCGTGCTAAAAACAGCCATTTCCGACGGCACCGCTGGGGCAGCCGAACCCCCGGCCCCATTTCCATGTCCAAGTGCGCTCATTCCGCCCCTGGAAAAACCCGCGCTCCTCCTGCCCGTGACAGCTTTGACAGCCAGACTCCTTAATTCCTTTTTCTTATTCCCTTAATCTGTCATCTTTATCAGGCCGGGGAAGTGCCAGGCAGCGTGCAGGAGCCCCGGCCTCGATCAATCTCCACATTACAGCTGACAGAATGGTGCTAATAACTTATTGATCTCATGTTTGCCAAGCCCCACCGGGGCTGGAAGGCTCCCATTGATTGGCTTGAGGGAAGGAGCCTCTCCACGGAGAGCCTTCAAACCGGCCTCTTCCCGAGGAGCTCGGGGACGCTGGGAGGGTCGGGAAGGAGGAACCAAACCGGGGAGGACAGGGAAGGGGAAGGAAGAGGGGAGATGAAGCATAGGAAAGGAAGGGAACCAACAACAAAGAAAGAGTTTGATAATGAAAGAAATGGAAGGAAAAGGTCAAAGACACTGGGAAAGGGGAGAAAGGCAAGGGGAAGGAAATGGAGACATAACAGAGCTGAAAACTTAATAAAATAGGGAGACATCCCCACTGTTACCCATAAAAAAGGGTGAAACTCTGCCCAATGCCAAGTCCCCCGCCTCGGGATGGGTACTGGTGAGTTCCTGCGTGTCCGAGCAGGGAAAACACGTGGCAAAACTGGCTCCCCGGGCAGGGCCGGCGCGCCTGGGGACAGGGCAGCCGCCGAGCAGGCTCCTGATTAATTTATGAGCCGGCTCTGCACAGCCCCGCATGCGGCTTAACCCTCGAGCCGCCGCACGCACCTTGCTCCTTCTCCAGCCGCAAGGAAAGGATGGAAGGGAAGGAAGAGGGAAGCTGCTTTTGGCCCTTCCTTCTCGGGAATAAAACCTTAGCAGACTGGAAAAACCCAACACACTAATCCACGCCACATGTGCAAGGGCAGGACACAGCAAAAGGAAGAGCCAGGCGCCTCCCTGCTGGCCTTTCCCAGCTTTCCTTCACCTCCCGAGTCCTCATGCCGCACCACAAAGGGATGCTGCTCTCCTCCCATCCCAGGGAGCCTCAGAAGAAACAAAAACGGGTCTCAATAGAGAGGAAGGAGAAGACAACCCCCAGACCCAAGGCAAGAGCACGGCGCCCAGACCAAGCGGCCGTCCTGCTTTGCAGAGCATGAACACAACAGCGCCCAGCCTTGCAGCTCCCAGGCGCCCCTTTGGTGCCGATTTTCTGCTCAATTTAAGGCAGCAGTTCAATAAAGGCTGCTGCTTTTTTTTCTTGCTGTTGTTTTGCTTTGTTAAGTGAAAACATGCCTGCGTCCCAGCTCATTATCGCACGCTCGGAACAAGAGGCGTTCGCTGTGATCCTGTCTCTTATCATTAGCAAGAACATCCCTGATCCCTATTCTCACTTGCCCCCAATATTAACTCCTCCTCAGCAGAGGAAGGCCGGAGGTTTCAGGGCAAAGCCCAACCAAAACACAGGGAAACTGCCCAAATTGAGCAAAACAACTTGGCTGGCCAGCTGCAGATCCCTGCATGGGAGCCACAGCCACGTGTCTTGTCCAGGAAAACTTTGAACACAGTTTTACATGGGAATCGGATCCCAGAAGGTATTTGAGAAGAAAGGAGAAATTAGCATGGGTATTTTTTGGTGGGGGTTGGTTGGTTTATCTTTTCTTCAGGGGAGAAATGATTTCAGGTGCTGAGGAGCTGCAAAATAAACACCCAAATCCCAAGGCAGGGCGCAACGTGCAGCCACACACAGCGAGAAGGCACCTTCTCCATCAGCCTCAGTCCCACAAGCCCTGGCAAACAGTAACCAAAGTGCAAGAGGGCATTGGGCTTGTTCAGACCCAGCACTAGCTGCTCAGAGGGGCTCTAGGTCCAGGTTTGATGCACAAACTTGGCTGCCGTGTCCCACCAGGCAGTCCTGGTGCCCCTCAGCCTCGGTGTATGAGGTCTCTGGCTCAATTAATTAACATTAAAAGCACCTGGTTCCATCATCACTGCTCCCTCTCCAGCCACAGGAGACCTTTCTACAAACCCGACCTTTCAGCAACTAGTTACCTCTAGATTAAAAACAAAGCATCGTGAAGAATGAGACAGATGAGACAGAAAGAAGGGTGTCAAAGGGGAGGGATAACAGAACAGATGGGTAAATCCTAAACGCCGATTCCGATGGATTCTATCAGCCATTTAAGAATTCCAAGTTACCAGCAGGTCAGTTCTTCCCCGAAATCCAGGGCTCCCGGGACCTAAGGAAATCCGAGCGCATCAGGGGTAATAATTGCCATAAATCTGCAGCGCTGCAGAGCGGGCGCCGCACACGCGAGTCCCCGCACGATTAAGAGATCTCTATATCTTAAGGTCCCCAGCAAAGCCCGAGCAGCGAGATGCAGCCAACGTGCCTCGAACACGCAGGAATATCTCAATCACTGCCAGAGCCACCCCTGCCTCCGAGGCCAATCAATAGGGCAATTAGATTTCATCAGCACACACCTCAGCCTCCTGCTTCTGCTGTCCTTGCAAAAGCCTCAGTTGCCCCTGCCAGTCTGGGGGCTCCAGATGCCCTATGGAAAAGCACAGGCTGAAGAGGTAGTTGCTTTTTTTTTTTTGGGGGGGGGTTATTTTTAAGTCTTTGGCATTGGTGCTTTTTATATTTTTTTTCCTTTAGAGGCCTGATACCAGAAGTCACTTCAAGCAAGAGTTAAGCTGTCAGCAACACTCATATGGACCTGGCTTCCATGCACATAGTAGCACAGGGAACCCCCTGCACAACCCTCTCATTCCCTGCATCTCCCACTTCCCAAGCAAGTCATAGAGACCAGGATCAGACTCCAAATAACTTTTAAATCACTGCAGCTTATAGTTGCCAGTGACATGTGAGAGTTTTAACAACTTTATTCACCACCGTCCACCTCCAAGCGCCTTTACAAGGGTGGGATTCTCGTGACCTAAACATTTATACTCAAAGCAAATGAGAATGAAGACTTCTACCTTTAACCTTCTCTACTGCTTAATGTTGATAGGAATAAAAAGCAGCCTTTACATTTCTGGACCACTGAGGATCTCAAAGCATTTCAGCAGCACTGATAAACTCCAGCAGTTTCGCCATGAAGCAAACAACTTAAAATACTTTGAACAGAAGTGGTCAGCTGAGACGCACGGATTCACGTGAACAGTTTGGTCAGCAACACACAAGAAGCATCAGAACAGACAGAACTGGAACCCAGGAGACCCCAACCCTATGTCCTCCTCCAATGTCCTGCACCAGGTTTCATACAGAACTTCCCTCCCTCCCAGGCCAGCTTAGCTCTTACACAGAGCTATGGAGAAAAAGGGGCTATAAGACAAGTCAAGTCCCAGGCAAAGGGGAAATCAGGTGTCTATGATGCTTCTGAATATCCTGCACAGACGTTCTCCGAGTGCGTTAGACCTGGTGTTCACTTCACACCTGGGTTAAGCTACAGCATCAACAGAAGCCACTTGCAAGAACAGATGCACGGAAGCACGCCCATACGGACTCGCAGGAAAGGTCTATATTAAGATGCACAGAGACCTCCCAGTTTAGATTTAGAAGAGCGAGGATGCAAAAATAACACGACTCCCACTTCTCGTATTTTATTCCCAAAAGCAAGTCATGGATTCTGCACACAAACAGAACCCTGCCGTGCCACCTCACTGGCTGATGGGTGCACAGGCGCCACCCGAGCAGCCCTGCCCATAGGTCCCCTCTGGACCCCACGGGCCCGGCATACAACCCAAGAGCAGCATCTCTGCCTCATCAGGTCACGCAAGCTGGAGCCAGGTGAGCTTCCAGAAAAGGGGATGCAGCAATGCAAAGCCAAAATGCACTCAGAGCAGTCTGCAGGCGCGGAGCCACCATGGGGAACCTCTCATTAAAGAGATTACAAATCAAACCACGCTCTCTGCAATGCCTCTCTGCTTCAGCAGACGCCAACCCGGGGGACACCTCACTTCTTTGCTGGAGCAATCTTCTCTGCCCGTAGTTTAGCACAGACCAACAGATTTGAAAATAAAGCAGGGCTGAGATCTCAAAAGACCGCACCGCTTTCCCCTCACTGAGAAATCCTTTCCAGGGCAATCTTTGGCCAGAATATTACATGATTTCACAAAGCTCCCTCTAAAACGCAGCACAAGGAGCAACAGAAAAAATAGAAACCACTGAAAAAAATAAAACAGAAAACAAGGAGGGGTGAGAGGAGGGAAGGTAATAAATCCAAACCATCCCGACCCGCTCTGGCCCTTACCTGCTGCTCCCAAGCCAACGTCAATGCTGTTCCTCTTGAATTCGCAGCGGCTCTGGGTCTCTGGCATAACGAGCTGGCGGCTCTGATGCAGGTTGGAGATGATAGTGGAGAGGTCGTTATCACGGCTGCAACAGAGCAGAAAAGCACCAAGTTAAGGAAATCCTATTTGCCATCACATTATTGATTTTTTGTGTATATACATAAGCGTGTGCGCGCGCGCAAGCTCCTTTTGTTTGCCCCCGATGTCTCTGCACTGCAAGGAAGATTCTTCCCTCTCTACCTGCCAGGTTCCCCTCTTCTTGTTTTGGGGAGCAGAAACAAAATAAGGCATTTCCCCCCTTGAAAAAAAAAAAAGCATAAATACCCTGCAGGTGCTGGAGCTCCTAATTTCAGTTTTGCCCCATGCAACTTGTCTGGGCCAGAACTTGCATGTCAGATGGAGAAACCAGAAGTGTAGAAATTGGTAGATCTAACCCAAATGAAAAGGAAATTTGAACTAACTGATAGCTTTCTATCAGTTGTCATCCTTCTGCTCTAAAGAAGGCAAGTTTTTTCCATTTCATCACTGTTGCAGCACAACACTATTTTACTCCTTTAAAAAACAGTTTTTCTTTTTAAGGAGAAACCCACCATGAACCTGTTCATCAGCATTACCAACGATCCAAACTTACTTACAAAACTAATTCCCAACTCATCACTCTAGCAGATGCTTAAAAAAAATGCCCTTTTCCTATGAGACAAGAAAAAATGCAAAAATGCATTAGGATGGTTAATTATTATTAACCATCCACATTAATGCATGCAATTTGTTATTCTTGCATCAAACTGCTAAGAGCCTCTCCCTTCTGCAGAACGGAAGAGAAGGATATCATAAATACAAAAAGACGTTCAGTGCAGCAGATCCTACTGTTCAGACGAACTGCAACCCCCTATCCTCTTGCATAATATTTCTGGAAAAAAAATGATAAACAAACACTGAAGAGAAAGCAGCAGCTAAAAACATACGCACAGAGCTAAAATATCCCCTTCTCGGTTGGCAGTACATGCTAAATCACCCGTCTTCCCAGCACAAGGTGCTTGCCCCAAGCTAAATACAGCTATTTTTCTTCCTCTTCTCTTGCCAAATGAAGATGACAGCCAGAAAGACAGACAAAAAAAAAAAAAGATGTGTTTGCAAGAAAAAGATACGTTTGCAAGAAAAACGCATGGGAGAAAGGCAGCCCTCCCTGGCAGGCGGTACTCACATGGCGAGCGCGCCCGCTCTGTGCCAGCGGGACACACAGCACATGACCGCGAGCTCCCGGGCGCCGCGTCCTCACCTGGGACCCGCGGCACAACCCGGGGGTGCATTAGCTGCAGAATCACCCCGCGATGATCTCCCTTTAAATATCCCCCCGGGATCCCCTCCTCCCCGGCGCCCTCCTCCCGGCTACGGGATCTGCTCCCGGAGCCCATCCCTAGCGCAGAAGCAGGGGCTAATCTCTCGTCTAGCTTGCTGCTAATCAGATAAGTTTGTGGCAGAAAGTCTTTAGACAGAGGTACTTTCAGCGGGCGTCTGGCTCCAGATTTCCACAGGGCGCAGCAGACAAAAACAGGCGCTGGGTTCGGCGGCCGCCGTCGCGCTCCCCCCGACCAAAGTAGGATGCTCAAATCCCAAAGCCTTTGAGCCCCCCTTGCATCATCCTCCGCTAAACCAGGTTGGATTCCTCCCTGGGCCAGCAGAAGGCTAATTACTTAAGCAAGCCCACAGGTGAGTGGGAAGCCCATTTCTCCTGCGCCAAGCAGTTTGGGGTCTTATCCTCTTTTAGCTGCCACCTTTAAGATGCATTATGCAAATATTTGGGGGCCTTAAGTCATTTACGGGATTAATGTGAAGTGAGTATCAGTTCTTTTTAATCATGCCAATCAATAACTGGGTGTCAGGGACAGAGGACAAATGCAGATAAACGCTGCCATCAGCACCGCGCTCGGCAAAGGGCGGGCGAGACGCGGAGGGGAAAAAGGCAGGGAGCAGGAAGAGAAAAATGGGATAATTACAGCCCCGTGTGTGCCGAGTGCCTTGCATTCCCAACGAGCCCAGAGCACCTCGGATATATAAACACATTAGCAGAGCGGGGAAAGGAAGGGCTCTACCCGGTGCTGAAATGCGGCCACTGCTCTGGAAAGGAGCGTAGCAACTCCTTAACACGGGCTGATTTTGCAGAGTGCAAAGAGAGAAGAACACTGCAATACCAGGAAAACAGGACAACTAGGTGGAAGGAAATATTTTCACACCAGAATTGTTCTTTTTCATCCCAAAGGTACATTTCCAGGACATTTTTTCCCCCAATGGCCTTAAATTTAAAAGTATCATAGTGCAGGAGGCAATATCTTAGCAGGTCCTGGCTTGAAGGGCGACAGCCCGAGGTTTGTCCCGGGCTTGTTTTAGGCTTGGAACAACGGGACGCCGCTCGGAGCCGGGGCTCAGCCCTGGGATAACCGCACGGCCCTTGTCAACACCCTCCCCAGCACTCAGTTCACAGGATAGTCGCTGTGTTCAGCTTGCTGACAAGGCAGGGGAACGGGCTTTGCAAAAAGCAAACCTTTTCCCCAAGGAAAAGGTTTACGATTACCTGGATGGGACATCTACTAGCTCAGGGCTCCAGCAGGCAGAGCCGATGCACGATTGAAAATAAACACCCAGCTTGCAAGGCGCAAACATGCCCTGGGGGGATACCAGGGATACCAGCATGCATGTACTAGCACCCCAAATTTGGCTGCTTGGCCTGATATAGCGATTAACACTGGAAAGAAAACTCTTCAACAAGAGCATCCCCTCTAAGAGCACCCAGTAAGAGCCCAGGTCCTGCACAACGGTGGTGGGAAGGAACCTGCTGCCACAAGGACTGGGGTGCATAGAGGGTGTCCCCCCCTTTCCAGGGAGCTTCCTAATCCCCCCCGGAGCTCCCGGCCCCCCAAGCAGAGGCCGGGTCACGCTCTGCTCCTCCTTTGTCTCGCCTCCGACTGCGGCGCCGTGCGTGCACAAACACACATGCACCCCCAATCAGATTAAAGGTCTGATCCCTTCCAGTAGCATAATATTATATTTTAAATACCGGATTACAGAAGGGGGCTTGAGCAAGATACAGATCTCCTGAAAGGTCAAGGAGGAGACAAACAGCCTTCTGTAAGCTTCAGGCTGTCACAGCAATATTCACTTTGCACCGCTTTTGGAAGTGGTCGGGGTCCCACAGGAAAACAGAGGGATCCCAGCAGCAGAGGTGCATGTTCCGAGGCATAGCTTTTCAGTCACATTTGCCCCAAAAATCAAGTTTTGCTCCTGCATTAAAATGAAGCATGAAAAACCACGCACTTAACTGCTAGGGATTGCAGGAGGCACGTGGCTGCTTGGCCATATGCGAGTTTGCTCTCAAACTGGGAAGCACGTCCGTGTTAGTGACGGCCCCGTGGGACCTCCCTGCGACATCTGGCCCGGGATGCTGCAAGTTCTGCTCCCAGGACACGCTCTGCAGCCACTCCTGCTATTTGGAGGGGCTAAAGGTTTACAAAAGAGCTTGCTGCACTAGGAGTCTATTGAGCTTCAACTTCACAACCAACACACATCTGACCTCAGACCACGACATAAAGCTTCACCCAACCCTGCGCTGGGTACCTAACACATCTAGTGGAGACGACCTCCTTTTGACACCTCCGATTACAGCCCACGCGCTGCTGCTCATTCTCCACGCGAAGGCATCATCCCGTTTGTGCAGCATCATATTAGCAGCTGCAGAGAGGAATTAAATGTTAGGAAAAGGGATGAGGATTTCACACCGCAAATAAAGTGAGCGCCAATGGCTAACGAAGGAGCCAGATCCCTTCTTCACAAAGACGCCCCTCCGAGAGCCCTGATAGAGGTTTGTCTGGTGGCAGGAGCAGCTCACGAGGTCAAGTCCAAGCAGCTCCTTTGCCCGGATACGCTGCGAGCTGCAACCTGTGTTCCGAGCAGCAGCATCTGCTGGAGACTGCTACCGAACTGTCACATCTGCTAAGCCTGCCTGTCCCTTAGGGCCTATAAATGAATTAGGAGCAAGCCCCATGCGGGATGCTGTGGGAAGCAACCATGCAGCCACCCCACGTGACTGGAATCTAGGAAAAAAAGTCCTTTTGGAGCAAAAAGCCCAAAACTGACAGTATTTGAGCTGGCAGCTGTTGCTCCAAGACCCATCCCGGTCCTATCTCATCCCCTGGCCGCCCAAGGAGGGGATTAGATGAGAACAAAGCAGACACCTCAGGCTCTTGGCTGCTCAAGTGAGGCAAAGGAGTTCCAAAGCCGGGGCTGCCCTGCCCCGATGGGACACCTGGATGGGGACCCGCTGTCCAGGACCCGTGCACACGGTGGCAGCTTCCAGAGATGTTATTCCAGGCCGGATCCAGCCTGGGAGCAATGCCTTTTAAATGTGCTTCATTTAGATACATTAGCGCCGGCTGCGTCTTTAACAGGGAGAAGGATGAGGAGACTAATGGATGGAGACAATTAACCAAAATATAAATCAGTGTCAGGGTCTCTGCATCGGAGGCAGCCGGGTTTGCCCACAGGGCCTGGCGATTCTGCTGCTCCAAGTGACTGCAAAGTGATCGCAGAAAAGGGGGAAAAAGGTTCCCTGTCCCAACTTCCCTGGGCATGTCCCTTAAACACGTTGTGCTGCCTTTTCCCGTGCATCCTGGCACGCTGCAATGCACAAAGAGCGGGAGACTGGGAGACATCCTGGCCCTTTGGCAATCAATAGGAGTTGCAAATACATTCAAGATGAAAAAGAGGGAGTGATGATCTTCGCACACACAAAATTAAACAGACCCCAAGCCTGCAAAACGGTTAGCTGAGGAAATGGCAAACGAATCGAGCGCCAGGCCCGGAGTCTTTTGCTGATATTTAATCAACTTAAAGCCAAGCTGCAAAACCCGGCCAAAAATGCTTGGGTGTCTATGAAGTGATGCAAAGTAGGAGATTGATGCCAGGTCTGGTAGAGGACAGAGACTCAGAAAAGCAGCACAGGAGGAAATAAGACTGAAAAATATTTCCTTTTAAATATGTTTCACCATCTCTTCATCCCCCTAACGATCACTCAGCAGCGGCAGGGATTATATTAAATTTTACTGATCAATACAGATGCCATAAAACTGTCCCAACCCTCTACCCCTCCCTACAATAAAGAAAAAGAAATCCAATATGCAAAAGGAGGAATGTCAGCGCTTGCAAGGGGAAAAGATGCAAGCGCATTGATCAAGGCAGGGAAAGAGACGGGTGCAGGCGGGCGCCCACAACAACCCTCTCCCAGCACCACCCGTGGGATCCGTCTCCATCCTCCTCCGCTCCCTGTGGCTGGGCCAGGTCAGCGCAGCCGCAATGGGAATTTGCAGCGCCAAGGGGACAACGTCGCCCCAAGCTGCCGGCAACAAAAGCCCTTTTCCTTTCCCTCCGCCTCCCCGTGAAAGCCCCGGCCCCGGTGCAGCGGCCGGGCTGCTGTCGGCATCGTTTAGCCGGAGCCGGCGGCGCGGGCGCCTCGCTCGGGGCTACCCGCGGGACGGGACGCGCATGTAAATCAGGCGGCCACGGCGCGAAGGGAATAATGAGCTTTTTATGGAAGCCATTAGGAGGAGAACCCAGATTGCTCTATAAATACTGCTGCATCATTAGGGCCCCGAGAAACAGCCTTATGTAACAGCACGACTCTGCAAGGCCAGGACTGGGGTAAAGCCACTGCTCCAAGGCTCCCACTTGGTTTACTTAGTATTTCTTTTTCCAAAAAAAAACAAAATAAAGCTAATAACCAACCACCCAAAGGACACACGCACGCCAGCCCAGATCATGGTAGAACCAAGATCCTTCTCCTCCCCATCACACACAGATAAATCTGGGGCTGCTTAAGAGGCCCCAAGAAGGCAGATGTGGCCTAGGAAGGTTCACGGCTACAGCTCCCAAGCAAGATGCAACCTGTGATGCCCAGTCTCCGCGGGCCTCTTAATGACAAATCCATTGATTTTTAAGCCCCAGAAGGGACCATTATATCTACCTCATCCGACCTCCTGCAGGAAACACGACAGGAAACCTCACCCTGTCACACACGCAGTGAGGAGCAGCAGCCTGGAGTGGAAAACGGTGACTTGAGAGCCTGCCCACCAGAAGCCACCAGGGCCCTCCGGCTTGGGACCTGGACTACATTTAATCCAGGGGCAAAACATCATCTAGGGGGCAAAAATATTCCAGATTCTCAAGAGACCAAGGATCTCTCGGCCTCTTGCTTCCTACTATTTCCTAGTCTTCCTACTATTTCCTGCTAGTCTTTGCTAGCTGGAAGATGAGCAGAGAGCATATTGTGCAGGACAGACCCAACCTTGGTGCAGGATTAGCCTCCTTCCAGGCCTTGGCGTGGGAAGCTGCCCAACAGCCTTCCCCCGGGCAGGTCTCGTGCCCTGGGATGGCCTTGGAGCAGCCAGGCAAGGTGAGCGCCTCCGGCCCGGCCCTAAGCCCGGCCTGCCTGAGTCAGCAGCAGCGGGACACGGCTTAGGGAAAGCCGGCGGCTCAGCCCGCTCATCGCGTCGCTCAGAGCCTCCCGCTTGGCCGGCACACGGGCAGGCCCCGCGCCCGGCCAGGGCGGGATGAGGCCTCAGGCCGGACACGGCGGGATTCAGGTCAAGGATCTGCAGGTGGCTAATGCCCAAGCCGAGGTGCAGGCGGAGATGGTGCCGCTGCTGGTCCCACCAGCAGCCCGGGTCACTTCTCCATTAGACAGACCCCAGGAGAAGGAGCTGGATGAGAGTACGTGCATCCCAAGGAGCAGGGGCTGCTCCATCCTCCCAACCTCTCCACACCTTCCTGTGGACACCCTCCTCATTCGGGATGCCCTTTCCTGGCTCCCGCTCCCTACCTCTGGAATTCAGCTCCAGCATCTTCCCTTTCCCACCAAATCCCCGGCCCCCTCCTGGTGTTTGGAAACAGCGTGTTCAACAGCACTTACACATGTTGATATCAAGGGCAAAACATCCCTGGAAAAGTCATGAATCCATCTGGGGGGCTGCTCAACCTAAGGAAAACCCTTTCTCCTCCACTGGCTCCAGGTTTAGCCCTATCCCATGGGAGTGCTGCAATCTACATACAAAAGGGGCTTGACTTCCAGCAGGAAGAGAGCTCTGGGCACGGCTGCCTCTTATTCCTCATCCCCTTGGTTATATCCTTATTGCTCAGTCCTTCCATTTCCTTGTAACGCTTCATCATCGTTAAGAGACTCCCAGTCACTCCCCGCCTTTCTCGGGCATCCGTCTTGATCGACCTCAACAGTGATTTATCACCTCTTGGGCTCCACCTGCCTCCCAGGTATCTCCACCTTCTGCCGAGATGTCACCCATCAGGCAGAAGCAGAAAGGACGGGTGAACAAGTACTACAAGCCAAAGAGTCGAGAGGTCTGAAAATCCCAACCCTTGGCTATTGAGCCCTAGTTCTCCCTGCAGACTTGTCTTCAGACGACCATCCTGCATTGTCCCGAGCAAAACACCCGCTGAGTTTCATTAATACTCGTGACGGTCCACAGAAATGATCAGTAGGGCTGGCAAACTCCAAAGTGAGTTGGAAATAAGTTTAAAGATGACTTTTATTGGAATCCTGCTTCACCATTCAGTTTTCCACAAGCCCATAAACAAAAACAGGATGAAAGAGCACCACAATGACGCTGGACTGGAAATGAGACAGTGGAAGGGGGATGAAGGACCTTATTTTGATGGGCAGTTTTGACACGTGCTCATCTGTTAAGGTGCTACAACATGTTAGGGACAGAGAATACCCTTCATAATCCCAAACAAAAGAGGAAAAACCTTAAGCACAGTCACTAGACCTCCATAATCAGCAGGATACACTTGTCCTCCGGACAAGACTCCTCATTCTAACTCGTTCAAAAGACAGGGATTAAAAGGCATGGTGTAAACACAGCGCAAGACTAGAGGACTTCTCCAGACCAACACTTTTCTTAGTGCAAATGTGCACCCAAATACACACAATAGTCCCTTAGGAGGAAGAAAAAAAAAGAAAAAATAATCTTTGCTTTCTACCTCCTCCCCACACACTTATTGGGCAGCCACCCAGCCCAGATGCAGAGTTCAGAAGGACTTTCCTTAATGGTCCATCTTCATCAGCTCACCTGCCGCCGCCACTACCCACGGCCATACATCTTCCCTCTGCACATCCATCAAGTCCCTGCTATTGATCACACCCTGACCACAGTCTGCAGCTCGCCTTGACCACAAGAGGGGAAAAAAAGAAAAAAGAATTAAAAAAATCACTAAGACGGAACCGGGAAGGCAACCACAGCAAAGGGAATAGCGGGAGGGTGTCCGCTGTCATCAGGACCTGTGTCACTGTCACCGCTATGAACCACCAGTATTGATAACCCTCTCCCCAACAGCCCTGTGTGCACAAAGATGTGCAGGGAAGGGCCAAAACATTTCTCTGCCTGCAGCAGAGAAGTTTTCCTGATACTTCCTTTTTGGCAGGTCTGATTTACACCCCAAATCAAAGGGCTTGTCCTGCTGGCGTGTAGAGCATTCCCTGAAGTTTCGGGCTTGTCTGGATGCTGTGTTCCAAAGTTACTGAGGAAGAGACAAGCAGAAGTGTGTTGCTCAGCCAGTAAAAAGAACGGGTCACCAACATGCAGCTGGTGTGCCTGATGGATAGAAGATCTCTTTAAATAACCCAAATTCTATTCATTTGCTCAATTCATTAGGCAGTCTGGTTTGAACTGATGAAATATTAAAATAATACGCAGATAAGTAATTTTAAATGGGTGATAAGGTGCAAATTTAGACAGGGAACACCAAGGGCTGATGGTCTACAGGACTCACTCACATATCCAATGTATTAGGAACAAGACAGACTTAGATTTGAATCCTTCTAATTTCTCAGGAGGGTGGGAAGACAGGTCAGAAAACCTCCTATTTTAGAGAAATGTCCCTGAAGTTTTGATCCAGCATCCAATTTAAAAGCAAAAGAGTATGACTTGCTTTATCATCTCTATCGGGCACAAATATAACAAGCACGCTCTTCAAAAGCTTTAACCAAGCCTACGTACATCTCAAGAATATATCAAGGTCTAAGGATGCCTTCACAGGTTCAGTTTATTCAGAATTCTTTGCTCATCACCCCCATCCATAGCATGCTATACATTATTGTAAAGAGATGACAACACATAGGGGATAAATATGAAGAGCATTTCCCTTGCAGGCATCTGAAAGACTCACCTACCTTATTATATTCTTCAAGCTTTAAAAGGAAAGCAAAGATCAGTTTGTCAGGGAACCATTCCCCTTTACAAGGCTGCTGAAGTCTACTGAAATAATACTCTTTATCAAGAAAGTGGATAGTAATTCTCTCCTACCCATTCCCCCGCCACCCCCATTCTTCCCTAAAATTACGTTCATCCCAGAATCTGCACAAACACCCAATCTTTGGCAGACAGAAGTCAAACTTCCCAGGTGAGTTTGCACTCCCTGATCCTCTTGGAAATCCCAGACCTAATTCTCCCACTTACACAGGCACAGTCAAGACCGACTTGGCTTTCTGCTAATACAGGTCATCTTAGGTTTTTACACCCCCCAAACAAAAAGAAACCATATATTCTAGAGCACAGAAACCTGTCGTGATCTGAAGTCCTCACAGTAGACACGGAACAGTCTTGGTTCTGTCTACCAGAAAAGTCCATTTGATGTGGATTTATACTATTTTTCTTCTTCCAGTTAAACAAAAGATCAGCTCTCCTTACCTGCCGAGCAACTATTGTCTAGAACCAAGCAGGTATGTCGCTGTTTGCTCAAACTGCCTTCATCCATCTGGAAATCCTCTTCCTTCCAACACACGGGTTCCACACAGCCATGCCTCGCCTGCCAACAACCGAGGCACTAGCCAGGAGGTTCCTTGTTTTTATTGGCTTGGCCTTCAGGAAGCACGTCCTGGTTCAGAGCTTTAATTTTAACCATTACAAAGATGAGGGCTCTCTGTATGAGCCGCCAAAACGAGGATTAAATCATTTCCTCAGGCAATTTAAGTCCCAAAGCCACCGCAGAATTAATCGGGAAGGGCCAGACTCGGCTTTGGGTTACATAAATGGCCTTCCCACACCAACCAGAAGGCGAAGTCAACACGCTCGGTACTAACACAATTCACCAGGAATTTCATCAGCTCGCTAGAGCACACAGCCGAGTCAGCTCCACAGCTGCTAAAAGCTTCTCGCGGCCTCCCAGCCCCTACGTGGAGGCCTCCTAGGTTAAGAGGCAGCAGCTCACCAGTAAAAATAGATAAATAAATAAGCCAACAGCCCAAAGGCTGCCCTACATCAGCCCCTAAAGGGCACGGCAGCAATCTGCTCCGGCCGCCGATAATGTTACCTGCATCCCAGAGCACTGCCTTCTGCTGAGTCAGGATCAGCCTCGACTCGTTCAAAACCATCTGCTTTTCATTCCTCCTCTCCTGCTTTCTTTCCCCCTCCCCTCACACCTTCCCAAGGAATGGACTAAATCAGTGGTTTTGCCTTAGTTTTGTCTTTTCCTGTCCCCTTTACCATGTATTTTTCATCCATTTCTTCCATGTAGCCTAGTTTAAGCGCTGCTGTTTAAACACAGTCCTGGCTCTAAGGGTTTAGGCCAGCGCTAAATAGATGGGGTAAGGGCCATTAAGTACATTAGACAGACTTAAGCATACAGACTTAAGGATACACAAGCTCCTAGCCAAACATCTGTCTGCTTAAAATGCATCCTAATACAGTTCAAGCTCATCCAGAAAGGTTGGTTAAACACCACGGCAATCTTCGTTTAAAGAATAATTGTTAAATGCCACTTATTTGCTCTGGACAAATGGAGCCTTTGCTTTCCTCCCACATCTTTATGCAGTCTGGGCGCGACATACGTGGAAAAAAGTATTATCCCCTGGGCCCAGTAAGCTTGGACTGCCTCCTCGAGCGGTTTCTTGGCCGTACTTCAGCAAAGACGCAGCTTGCATTCTCCAGCCTCTCGGCTTTGAGGAGAGAAATGCTGCCTTGGATATTCTTGTAGACTTTGCTCACGACGCATGGAAAAGCTGGAGCACGTGGTGAACATCGCGGTGCCAACTCCATTCTCAGCTGCAGCTTTGGCCAAGTCACCCAGCATCTTGCTCTCCACCAGTCAGGACATCTCTAATTGGGGTCACCTTAACAACCACCCTTTTCCCACATTTTCCCCACCAAAAACTCCTCTTTATCCCATAATCTATTTTACTGATTGCTCCAGTCTCAGAAAGGTACAACTGCCTGACTCGTACTGAAACCACTGGGAGCAGAGCACAACCATCTTCTGGTGGAGAGCAGGATTAACCATGTGCTTACTACTTCCAAACTTCTGGACACAATTTTCTTAAAATAAAAGGGAGAGTGCATCATTTACTGAACTATTTCAACAAATTCCAGCAAATTCTTCAGGGTGACAACGTGTGCGTACAAAGGAATTCTACCTTATAAAAGCCATTTTAACGGAAGCCTATCTGCAAACTTGATAAAAACGCCAACTTAGGCATTTTGTTGACCTGAAGAGCTTACAAGAGAAGGCAGCACATATGAGGAGAGATCTTAATCTGCCCTTTCAGGACAATTCCTCAACCTTGACTTCTGGTTCTTTGCACACAGGACAACTTGTACCCAATTAAATGTCTTTTAATCTGGGGCCATGCAGGCGGTTCGACTCCACAGAATCCAGGTATCCCTGACAACTTGGAAAGGAAGATCAAAGACAACCTGCAAATCTCCCATGCACTGAATGGTGCAGGTGACTGGAAACAAAGGTCAATTAAACTCTTACCCCACCCTATGACATATTTTAGATATTCCAGATATTTTACAGAGTTCTGAAGGGCATTTAGGCCACTTTACCTTTTTTTTCTGTGCTGACACATAAAACATAAAAATGACTTTCTTTGCGACATAATATGGCACGGGTATAGTATGGACACACTCCAGACTTGCTTATAGCAAAAATCAAGGATTTTATTCTATAATTCCAATTGTGTTTTCCCAGAAGCAAGTAATGCCAACTATATTTTTAACAGATTGGAAGAGTTACCACTACTAGCAACACACATGGAGAAAATGCTCTATTCACCATCACGTTCAAGATACCAACTGAGCACTTCAGAGACCACAAGGAACATTCCTTGCTCGTAACTGCCCATCTTCATTTTGCAGCTTCCCCCTTTCTTCAGATATCTGTTACTGCAGAACAGCAGACTTGAAAACCAATATGTGAGATTGGGCTGTCAGTCTGTCTAGTCCCACAGTTCAGGCTCCTATAAATATATACACATATATACACACATATATATGTCTTGTAAAACACTAGTCACTTCTTAAACTATATTTTATCCCAAAGCAGCTTGTAAATTCTTCTGCTCTGTACTTGTGGCTCTAGTAGTTCACCCCATTCATATTTCACATTGCAGGGTCCCATCAACTGTGGTACTTCACACTTCAGCAGGACGACTACCAGCACAAGGTCTTGCACAGCCAGGGTGTCTCACTATTAATATAACACTTAATATAAGTTTTGTGTTCTTGCAAAAAAAAGGACCAGAGTAAACACATATCAAAATAATAATGGGATTTCTTTACAAGCTGATTCTCTCTTCCACCATAAAAAAAATCCCCCCTACCCCAAAGACGACTTTCTTCAAATAATAAGGCAAAAGAAAGAATACGGAGAAAAAAAGAATGGGAAAAAAAGGGAAGGAAAAAAAAGACAGAACTGACAATCAGAAATGCTCATTTACATCTGTCTACATCTAGTAACATGTATCATAAACTCTTGGCCTACCATACAAAGAGAGGATGCCCCAAAATGGTACCTGCAAGAGGTCTCTCGGAAGGAGATGTTTAAATCCCAGTGCGTGTGTATCCTGTTAACAAACAAACAGAGAGGTCAGTGGCACGGGCTGAACTCCGCATCTCTCGCCACAAAAGCGCGGCTCCGTCGCGGCCATCCACCCCCAACCCTCTTGGGCCCCCTCGGCCGCGATTCCCGTGTCTTTCCCGGGATGCGGGTGCCACTCCAAGGCGAGGGAGGCGCCGTGGCGGTGCCCGGCAGGACACACGTGCGGGAGCCCTGCTCTCCCGGCAGCATTGGGGCTTTCTGCTGCACGCGGGGTCCGAGCCGGGCCGGGGCACGTTAGTATTTCATAAATACAGCCCAAAGCCGCCTCTTCTGCGCTCCTTCCTCCATGCCCACCCCAGCTCTAAATAAATTATTGGCAATTTCCCACCTCGGAAATTAATTTTCCATGATCTGCCACTCTGCCTGCTGACAAAACAGGAAGAGCAGATTCTAGGTGAGCAACACCCTACATTAAGATTTAGGATGCAGGGGGCTTTTTGCCTGCGATTTTTTCCTTCCTCCTTTTCTACTCCAGTCAAGGAAGCAGCACCTACACCCACCCAAAGGGCTACAGAGCATTAATTGCCCCTGCTCCCCAGGGAAGGCCTCTGTTGTCTCCAAACTGCCAAGCCAGCCTGTCCCCTCCAAAGCTGTTTGCTACCACGTGGGGCTTCAGGGTGAGTGTCACCTCCTGCACATGCAGGGTCCCCAAAGCATCAAGCAGCGGGTCCTGCAAACACCACGGCTCCGAGAGGTCCACAGCACCTCTGCACATTTTGCACATCCCTAAAGCATCCCTGTCCTGACCCGCAGCCAGGAAAAGCAACATCTTGAAGCTGAAGTTTGAATTGCACAAAATCAGGATGGATAATTAAACACCCATATTTAGATAAATGAATAGGTGAAAATGAAATTAAGTCCTAATTATCTTTTTTTGGGGGGTGTGGGGAGCAGAACCAAGCACTCGCTCTGCATTTCCACGCTGCTACCGCCAATTGGATTTCTGCAGCTAATGTGCATTTCGCTCCAACGGGTTATTCATCCAATTGAAATCAAATTACTAATAATTTGCAAGCTATCAGCTACACAAGCCCATCCCTGGGTTGTAGGAGAGCAGGAGCCAGGTCCTTACTAACTAATACAGAAAAGGAAAGAAAGGGGAAACAGAAAATGCAGCCAGAGAGCAAAGGGCCCGCTCCTGTCACTCCCACCTCCTCACCCATCGCTTAGAGGGGGTTTGATCCAAAGGGTCCGACGGGTCCCAGCACCCTGGGAAAGGCTGGATCCCTGCACAGGGGGAATGTGCAAAGTGCAGGAGCAGGCACCGAAGGCCAAGGCTGGGTTTGCAATTACTTCTAGGCGTGCATCAAAAAGATTTAACAGGAAGGGATGGGGCTATTTAAGGCAGATCTGGAGCTTGCACAGGGACGAGAATCCAGCCCAGAAAAGCGAGCAACAGAGCTGGCAAAATAACAGAGAGCAGCTAGGATACTTTTCAATTTTTACGTTGTTTTTTGCCATCCCTTCCTTGCTTTTTACCCTAGGGGTCCCGTCACGCTTTCCCCAACGGCAGGGCACCCATGGGAGAGGCCAGTGGGGACACGGGCAGCCAGGCCGACCCTCGGAGCAGCTCAGCGGTGCTCAGGTCCATGAGCATCAGGAGCTCCGCAGGAGCAGCCGGGAGCATTCCCGGGCCAGGCTGCATTTGCTTTCATCTTCCCACCCCACCTTTCCCTCTAGTCTCCTTTTGGGGGCAAGAAGGGATTTCCTACTGGGCACCCGGGCTCATCCTGTGGCAATTCCCTAAGAATTAAGGGACTATTTCCTCTCCATCTCTCCCTCTGTCTGCATCTCTCCCTCTCCTAAATATACGTCCTCATTAGATCAACGACACGCTTCCTGGCACTCCGGACCAAACCCAGCCTTCACTTCCCAGATGGACTTTTAATATATTTATTGAATAGGATGATTGTTATTAAGGGGTGCATGGCTCACAGGAGATTAAAAGAGAGGAAGGAGGGAAGAAAGAGGAAGGAGGAGCGAAGATGATGGGTTGGAGAGGAGCAAGGGGCCAGCTTTCGCCTTGCAATTATCAGAAAATAACCAGGGGAAACTGTGCAAGCAGCAAGGCCTCCCTGCAGCCCCCCTGCTCTGTAATGATGGCAATTAGGAGAAGGGCAATTGAGTCTCGCCTAAGAGCCTGGTTCGCGGCTGGAGGCCGGAGCCTCCGGCTCTGCTGGGTGTCCAGCTGCTTTCCTTGCAGCCTGGAGGAGCCCCAGGAGCTCAGTCCCATCCCAGCACCGGCACGGATGGCTTGGGAGCTACTCCCGAGGCCAGGCTACCTCCATCCATCAGAGAGGCAAACCCCTCCTCCCAGGCTCAGGTCGCACTGATGCTCTGGGCGGAGCGCATTCCCAAGGGTAGGAGGACCAAAAAAACAGGAAGATGGATTTGAGAGCAATGTAAGATGATCCAGGAATCCGCTCATCGCTGCCCAGACACTCCATTCTACTTAACCTCATGTTTCTTCCCAAAATTACTTTGATTTCAGAGCAATATTTGGCAAGCAATCCAGCCCCTTGTATGCTCTGATTATACAATCTGCTCCTACTTTTGCTCCTAATCCTCTTTTTTTTTTTTTTTAATAAAAATTTCAAAAGCATTTTCACTACACGGGTCCATTTGCACCTATCCTGCCCATTACTCAGTTCAATGGACGTGTTTACATGCCATTCCACAAGGGCCCCTTGGGAGCCTTTAGGGCTGGTCAAGCCAGAAGCTATCCCCATTTTTAGCAGGTGCTTAAGCATTATTGCCTCCTACCAGGCCACAGCATCACATTTTCCTGGGGACTTGGCCATGTTTCCGGGAGCAGTTCCCAAGCTCTCGCATCCAATCTCGCATGCTCTCGTTATGTTGCTCCTCTTCTCTTTCCCTCTGCTCTCAAGCTAATGAAAGAGGCCAGCCTTTAAAAGAGGAATTAAATTCATGCCCCTGCAAGACAATGCTGGGCTAAAAGCCAACCCAGCACGAGGATCTCGCTGTTCAAGCTGAGCCTTCTTGTCCAGCTGCTCCACATTTCCTCCGTTTGGAGATGCTAGGGATAATTTAATGGAACTTCTTAAAGGCTTCAACCTCAACGTGGAAGAGCTCACAGGCCTTGGCAATGAGTTTCTCGGTATCTTCTGCTTTTCCAACGAGCCCAAAATTAGAGCCTCCAAACTACTGCAATTCAACAGTCTGCAGCCTCAACCCCACTTCCACACTGCTTTGTGTTTAATATAAGCTAGAAAGCCCTATACCACTCTCTGGTAACAAAAGATGCTACTCTTTCCTAAAAAGGAAAAGAAAAATCATCTCGATGGCCAAACATCCTCAGCAGGAACCAGCAACACTTGACTATAACCACAGCAATTCAATGGTTGGTGGAGACTAAGCTTTCCAGGGGCCAGAAACCTGATCAAAAGAACAAGGAGGGGGTTTCTCTGTGGCATCTTCCTGGTCATCATCAGAGCTTCTCCCCGAGCACCTAAAGGCTGGGTATCAAGAACAGTATCAGGCTCAGCAGATGCCACGGGTTCTATGAGACAAGGTTTTAAGCTCCCATCTTCCAGACAGGGGCCAGAACGTGGAGGCTACTTAGCGCGCGCCGCAAAGCGGGCTAAGGAGGACTCGAGCACGAGGAGCAACACCCGCCGCTAAGCCCGAGTAACCCGGATCCCGGCACGGATGAGCCGGGTCCGCTCGAGGGCAAGGTTGGATTTCCCCCACTTAGTCACCCGCGTGCAAGGCGGCGAAGCAAGCGCAGTTTTAGAAGGATTTGGGTGGGATTACGGTGGCGTTCGGTGAAACCGAGTGATTTTGGAGGTGGCTGCAGGCTGCCTGTTGCTCCCCGAGCTGTGAGGGCATCACGGGGATGGCTTCATCTCCCTCAGACCTCCTCCGAGGCCATCACCAAAGCAAGTCCCCAAGATGGCAGGTGAAATGGGCGCTTCAAAAGCTAATTTGAGAGATTAGCCAAAAAGCTACGTTTTCAGCTCCTGTTCTAACCCCTAGAGTCTTTTCCTTAGTGCTGCCTTAGCCTAGTCCTTAGTGCTTAGGCCTCCAAGCAGCAATAACCTTGTGCCACAGGCGGGAGGAAACGGTTGACAAAGAAAACCGGGAAAGGGAGAAGGAAGAGGCAGCAAACACTTTCCAAAAACAAGTGCGGGGCCAATGCACAAGGATGTGCAGAGCAGCAACCGGGGCTGCCGGAGGAGAGCGCAGGTTTGCCGAGCCCTGACCTGGTTTCCCTGCTCTCGCAGTTTAACCTATTTCTCCCCCGCAGCGGGAGGCGAAAAAAGCTCAGCCCAATCCACGGCTGCTCGGCGAGGATACAACAGGTGAATTAGAACCAGCAAGCAGATGGGGCCGGGCCCCAGCTGTCACGTCTGGAGGCCGTCTGGCCTCCGCGGGGCTGGATGCAGCCTCGTCACGCCGGCCACCCCGGGACACTGATGACGGCGGCGCCGCGTTGCTCCGCGCTCGCTGCTTGCAACAGGCACCTCGGGCTGTCAATAAGATTTAAGATAGGCGCCCTTGATATTGGGAGGGCTCAGCAGATAATTAAATGCTCTCTATCTCCTCACGAGAAAACCTAGCACTATCATCTTACTGACCTGGAAACAATGAAAAGGGGCAGGGAAGCAGGACTTGGTCTACCTTCTTCCAAGCTCTTGGTTGCTAAATGTGCTGGCATCTGCTTGAAGGCAGGAGGAAAATAGCTTATCTACTCTGGAGCAAGAAACACATAAAATATAAGAAAAGCAATTACATGCCTTCAGCTTCCACACCTCTGTTTTTATAGGGCTTGTCTTGGAATCTGAGTGATTTTATGCATCCGAGAAAGATGACAATCAAGGCAAGCTGCCATGATATGCATGAGAGGCTGAGACACAACACCTTTAGGTAGTTATTTTCCTGTAGTTATAGGTCTTATAAACATCACATATCTTCAGAGGGATGAGAAAACACCCTATTTTGCAGCAAATATTACAAGTGCTGAGACCTTACAATGGGAGCCCAAGCGACAGCTACAGAAGGTAACTCAAGACAATTCCTTCTCCTCCTCCAACCCTGCAGTAGTTGCAGGAAGAACGAGCCCAGTTCAGAGAAAGGCATGCCCAAAATGTGCAAGTGCTGAGGTAACCCCCAACATCTGAGGGAATTTCCACCTCTGCAACCCCATGACAACCACTCTTACACTACAGAGGACCTCTTAGGTGGGCAAGTCCTGTTTGACTGCTTCTGAGAGACACGGCTATTGTAGTTGGCACTTACAATCAAGAACATCACTGTGTAAAAGGCCCCCAAACAACTCCTCGCTCTTGCCATCCATTGGCATCATTGGGCTCAAAGGTGCAGAACACTGGACAGAGTGAAATTAAGCCAGCAGTCTGCAAAGCTCGACCACCTCTGGTGCAAGGCCCACGCACAAGACACCAGAGCGCTCTACTCAGCCCAACCAGGGGCAAGGCAGCCCAAGGGAGCACCACGCATTCTTGTAGTGGTATAATTTAAAATAAGTGTGCATCTTCTTATAACCCCTACAGTAACTTTTGGGGCAACCCAAGCACCAGGTGCCCAGCAGGGTTGGTCCCCTTCTGTCCAGCCCTCTCCATCTTTGCTCTCGCAACGCAAGTGATCTCAGCAGCAAAGTACCTTCTTTTCATGATACTGATGTGGAGATCCTCCTCCTGCTTCACTTCAGGGTGCAGCCCATTGCCCTTGTCGCTCTCCTCGCTGTCATCGCTGTGCGAGAAAATAGAGGCCAGCTCCTTCTTGGGGATCCTGGTGGGAGGCAGGGGGATCGTCCTCTTCTCCGCCAGGCGACCCCGGTTCTGGCACAGGGACGGGTTGGTCAGAAGCAGGAGGGAAAAGGAAGAAAAGAAGAATTTCATCAGGTAACCCCAAACTAAGAAGTTCCTCTCAAATGCCTGCCCAGAGAGGACAGGGCTGTTAGTCACTGCAGACTTCAAATAAATACACTGATTTAGCAAAAAAAAAAAAAAACAAACAAACAAACAAAAAAACTATGTTCCCTTTACAAAGGTCTTTCCAGTAGAGCTGTATCTGCAGCTAGTGCTTGCCAATATAACATTCAAGTCAAACACTTCCAGCTTCTGCCCACCTCTTCACTCCTGTTTGTGGTCTCACCCACGCCTAACACCAACTTCTTCCCCCTGCAATGTTATTACCGAGATTAATAAACATGATAAACACAAGCAGAGCAGGAGAGGTGAAATTCAAGACCTGACCCGAAGCATCTAGGACACTCTCGACTGCAGAGGGGAGCTGCCTATGGCAGCCAGGAGCAGCTTTACCTCCAGCAAGCAGTGCAAAGCAAATTAAACCGGAGTTCCTGCAGCTCCTTTTTACTGTCCATTTGCATGTTGAGACAAGCCTGGCACGTCGCACCCTGTGCAAACTCCCCTAGGTGGTCCTGGCAGCGCGTGCCCTGCTGCAACCCACTTCTGACAGGGTGTAAATAAACACGAGAAAACTCTCGGGGGCAAAAAGCTGCTTTTTCACCACGCACAGAACCAAGCAGAACGTCCCAGCCTCCTGCAAGCAAGGAAAATAAACTGCAAATTGCTGTATCGCTGCACCTTCTGTACTGCCCCATAAAAAAGGGCTCCTGCCCAGGCTGGACTAGGGTTTCTTAGTTCTTACTGTGCTAGACTAAGTTGCCTGCATGTGGGCTGTTTAAACTGTCATTGACCAAGAGAGAGCTATAATATGAACACTTGCAGTGGAAAATACACATTATAGACCCAGGAAAAGAGCCCACGGTGTCACTGCCCCACAGCGACAGGATTTTAAGTTTTAGCAAGCGAAAGCATGAAACTGCTAAGCGAAGCTCACAGCTTTGGGCCCGGCTTAACTTGCACAGCTTTACACAGCCATGTACGTGTATTTCCTTCAATGGGATGCGCCATAGAAAAGCAGCATCTTTTTAACAAAGATTGGAAGAAAAAGCAGAAAAATGTTTCAGACAGGTCAAATAAGCGCATAGCATTCAGCTAATAACAGTTTCTCCGAAACTTTCCAAATAAACCTGGCATTCTGAAAATGCTCTGGGAAAGCCAGGCAGGCTCTGCAGGGGAGAGCGCAGCAACGCTAAGTGATAGAAGAACCCATGTTTTTTTAATTAAGCAAATTAAGAACTTTCCACAAAGAGAAAATGAAAACTTCTTGTTTACCTCTGCCGATAAATTTCCAGTTGTGGTCATTAAGGGGAGCCCTAATTGTTGTGATAATTAGCTAAATCCATCTGGAAGGCATCACCCCAAGGAGGCACATTAGCTTTCCCATTCTGGTGCCTTTCCAGGCCAAGAACACATCTGCCTGCAAACAGCAGACACCCAGGGAAAGAAAAAATGGGCCAAACTGGCCTAAAAATGAGAAAAATCGCACATATACAAGATCCTCTGAGCAGAGGATGTTGTTCGGGAGGTTTCACGGACATGGTTCTTGAGATGGGAAGAAGAAAGAGCATCCTTGGTATGAAGGCAACAGGTCCCAATACCCTGGCTTGGATGGAAGGGAAGAACCTTCCTGGAATATTGCTAGGGACGCTCTAAGACCCACCTGCTCATGAGGAATTCCTATGGCACGGGAGCTTGGCTACCTTACGGTTGGATCTCGAAGGTCTTTTCCAACCACAATTCCATACGTTGATGTTACAGTGACTGCTCTCCCTTCCATAACGGTGGAGACCAACTCACATGGCCCTTTGCAACGAGGCTTCCTGCTGTCTACAGGTCGGAGAACACAAGATATGAACCCTCCATCTCCCATCCCTAAATATTTTCCCATGCCGGGTGCATTTCCATCCCCCTTTCCCAAGGGAACGTGCCCAGAAGGGGGATGCAGGGGAAGGGAAGAGCAAGGAGGAGGGGGCAGCATTTGCACCACATTCCCCTCATGCTGCAAAGACAGGGCTTGATATCAGCGTGGCCCTCATCATCCCAAAGCTTTCTATGTTCTCCTGAAGTTGCAATTTACCCTAACAATTAAGGGGGAAGGGAGGGAACGCCAATTTCCGCTGCAAAATAATTGCAATTTGCTTTCTGCTGCAGCTTCGCAGGCTAAAGAGAACAGGGTGGATCAGATAATAAGAATCATTTTAGGGCCATTACGGCATCGTGGAGCAGTCACCAGGGCTCAGTGGCTGCCCGGGGACTCGTCAGCCCTAACAGAGGCGAGAAGGCAACGAAGAGCAAGGCGCTACCTGGAGAAAGAGCCGGGAGAGCAGCCCGCGACCTCGGCACAGCACAGCCCTCTCCGTCCCCACGCTCCGGATCCCTATTCCCTACACTGATTTAAGTCCTATGGCTTCACTCAGAGCCCTGCAAACAGGTGCCTTTAGGAACAACTGAATTCCACCACTAGAAATTGCACCATTTTTTCCCCACTATCTTTTTTCCTTTTTTAAGTGTCTCTCCCTTCCCAGAAAATTAAAATAGACCAAACCAATCAATTTTGCCCGTTACGTTCATCTATAGGCAGTTCTGAATCAATGCACTTTCTTAATCTGTTTAGGGACATGCAGCAATAGATACACATTACTTTTAAATGAAGCACAAAGGTAGCCAGCAGCCTGGGCCAGAACCCGCAACAATCAATTGCTGTCTTCCCATCAACTTGGAAGCGCACGAGCCCAAGACGGGAATAAAAACCACCCGTCTGTGAGAAGCACCACAGAATTATTCCGACGACTCTGGCTTTGCTTTAAAACCCCCAAGTTTCTCCATGTTAATGCACTTCCTATCTGCTCTCACAGCAAAACCAGCTCACAGGAGTCTCGCCTACGTATTAATTATGATATATTCAAGAGTAGTTAGTGCACTGCACATCCAACTTTAATCCAAGTCACTTATTGTGCTGGAATGTGCCAACAAACCTGCAGCCAACAGCAGGGATGATCTGTCTCCATATGCAAGAGCAGCACCTGAGCATCAAAGTTATTTCCAAGATATACCATCCAAATGCATAATGGTATCCTGTCCTACTCCATATGATCTCTCTTGAGAGTGTCCTCTCGGGAGCACCTTCTCCAAGGGGTTATTCCTTGAGTGCAGCGTGGCCAACAAGGTGCCCAGTTTTCAGTCCTGCAGGATGAAAAATCTTGGTTGGACTAAGAGGCATCTGCGAGCACAGCTGGGCCTGAAACTATTCCACATTTGCAGCTCACTAGTGCAATCATTTTGTCTAACCCTTACAACCCCAAAAGCAAAAGAACTAAATAAAAATAAAAAAATAAAATCAGTAAAAATGTGTGAAGGAAAACATGATCTCTCTAATCCATGAGACTCACCACCACAATATAAAATTGGTATTTCAAGCACGGTGTGTCCTGCCCTGGATTTTGTCAGCTTAACCCCTTTTAATGATCCCCTAGTGAGCTATCGGTTATTAATGCAAATTTAAGAGCTCACCGGGGACCTCCCAAAATTAAAAAGCAAGGCAATCCACTTGCCAAACTTTCCCTTTTCCCAGCCAGCGTTCCGGACACGCTGCAAGCGACCGCCGCACACCGGGAAAAGCTGCCAGCCTCCCAGGAACAGGGAAGGGAGGAAGAGAGAAACTTCAGGCAGTTGCAAAAGCTCCAGTAACCAAAGCAGAACTTAACTAGGAACTCGGGGGCTTTTGGCATCACTTGATCCTCTTTCATGGGTAACGTGTTTTGGGTTGAGACACCAACTAGTGAAACCTTCTGTTTCTCAAGCACGTGGAGCGTCGTACCCAGCTGCTCCTGCATCAGCCCTGCACCCTCCTAGGCTCTTCCGACCCCATCACTTGCTTGCTCAGAGATCCACCTGCGTTGGAGGCTGCTTTGTTTTTAAAAATCCCAGGCAGGAGTATCTACTTTCCCCAGGAATCATCAGACAGGGAGCAACATACCATTTAAAGTGGCAGATGAGCCAAAGCTAGAGATGCAGCAGCAAGTACCAAAGGCAAAAAAGCACCGAAAGCAGAGTCATTCATGAAAGCAAGGCACCAAGATGGAAGGAAAACACAGCATTTCTTCCAAAAAGGCAGGAAAAAGAAAAGAAAAATCCACTCTGTGTGGTTAGGCAAGGTCAGTAAAGTTATAAAATGCAATCTTGCTCCCCCCCACGCATCCATCCGTCCCCCTCGCAGCTCTCCCCTGGAGCCAGGCTCTCCCAGCCAAGAACACCAGAGCCCAAGCTGTTGCATAAGAGCCCTGGGAGAGCTCGCAGATGGATGGGGGAGAGCACAGGACTTGGGGGGAGAAGGGAAGCGAGGGCTGGGGAAGGTTTCCTTGCTACTGCAGCAAGGTCAGAGCAGCTCAACGCCCTGTTGGGACATTCAAAGTCATCTGGAAAAGGAAAGATTCCTGGCAGAGAGAGTCCCTAGGGAGCAGTTAATTGATCCCGGCGATGGAAAGGCCTCTGCTAGGAGAGCTGCAAGGCAAAAAAGCTCAATGGAAAAAGAAATGAAAAAAAAGCAGCAAAAAAAAAAACCCAAACAAAACAGAAAACATAAAGCAAAGCTATTGCCAGTCCCCATGAACTGCCAGTCAAACTCCGGACATCTGATCCCATCGGGAATTAACGCAAGATGATGAGCAGGTGCAGTCCCTATGGACGGGGATTCTTCGGCATCCAAATCCAAACCGGAGAAATGCACAGAAATGCAAATGCACGGGGCGTTTGCACACTGATAAAAATATCAAAGCTGCCTGCAAGATGATTCACGTGCTCATGACTCAACCCTTCTCAAAAATAAATTATATGAGATTAAAAAAATAAAAATACAAAATGCAAGAGCAACATCACGTGCATTCATTCTGTATACACAGCTCTGGGAAGCACACGGAGCAGACGGAGAATGCTGGGGGAGGTAAAGAGCAGAGGTTTGTGCTTTGCCAATGCTGGGAGCTGAGGAATGCTAAATCTATTCCATATGTGAAGGAAATCCTCAAGTCCAGACAGCATTTTCTCTCTCTTTTTATTGATAATAAAGATACAGAAAAGGAAAGGGTGAGGAACCAAGAGCTTGGAAGCTCCATCTTTTCCTCTCCCTTTTCTTTTTCTAAGGAGAAAATTAGCAAAATGCCTTCGATTAAGAAAAATACACTGCAGCGTCATCTATACATCTGCTTAGAAGGTAAATGACAGAAGTGGCATTTAAATTCAGCTGTGACTAGCATCAAAACCTAAGCAAGGGCCAGGCCCCTTAATAAAACGATGCTCCGCTCTCCCCTGGGCCTTCATTAGCCCTTCTAGGTCCACATCCTCCGAGGCCAACCGAGTCACCAGCAGATCTGGTGCTGCCCCTGCGCTCACCAGCGTAACCATTAAACCTGCAGCTACGGGCAGGGGGGCTGCCCAGCCTCTCATCTCCTCCCCTGCTCCAGCGCTCGCTAATGAGCAGATTAATAAACCAACAGGCAGCATCTTCTCACTGCAGCTCGTTTTCCACCTTCCTGTGTGCTGAGGTTCAGCTCTAAACCTGGGGGCCAAGAGGTTTGGCTGGGTCCAGTGACACCCCTTTTACAGGGGAAGCTGAAAAATAAGATGCCAAAAACATTCAAACCAACAAAAATAATTAAAAGAGCACGTGAAAAAGCTCATTTCTACCTCCACCTTGTCCTCAGCTCACTGCAGTCATGGGCAAATCACAATATCTCGCTTGGCCCCCGTTCTCCCTCCTACAAGACCAAGGTGTCACTTACTTCCATAAAGAGCACTGACATTCGCAGGCAGAAGTCATTAAACGATGACAAACACATCCCACCGAGTTTACTCTTCCTCTCATTTCCCCTCTTCCCAGACCACCACTTGCAGCACAATATTTACACTGTTCAGCAGCCAAAATGACAAGTAATCACTGAGCCATCATTCCCAAACAGCCAGAGAGTGCTGGGAGAGTGGAACCTGCCCAGCAAGTTAGCAAAAAAAGGGGCTTCATTCAAAAAAAAAAAAAAATTATTAAAAAAGGCACTTCTCAATTTGGAGAAAATGCCTTTTTTTACACCACTATATAATAGTCCAAATGCTGTTTTCTTCCTAGAAGGTGTTTGTGGCTGTCATGTGCTCACACTGATTTGCTCCGGAGCACCAAGCACTCGGTGCTTCGGATAGTCCTTTGGCACTTTGGATAGCATCAACTCGGGGCACTTTTGACTTTTGCCACTTGAAGACTACATTGGGACAAACAAAGAACCACCTGGAAACAGTTAGGGCAGGGAAACTAGGTGCTCTCATGAGGCTTTGTTCAAGGGAACCTTAGCAGAGTTCGGAGCAGCCACCATCCCTCTTCACGTGGCAGGGTGCAACTCACTCCCCAAGGGCTGTTTCCAACTATTTTTTCCTTGTTTTGACAGGCGCCACCATCGTGAAGCACAGTTTTTACAGAAATCAAATGCAATACAAAACACTTGCCCCTCCAAAACGCACGCTATTAAACAGAAAAACAGAACAGGCTTTATCGGCACACTTTGCAAAGCTCAAGATTATCCCCATGGAGGAGAGGGACTCAGATTTGTTGAGGCTCAGGGAATCCCAGAACTGGTTCTTCTCCTTTAATTGTACATGGAAGCGGGGGAAGAGCTGGATGCTCTTTCTTTGGAAAAACATGGAATTGCCCCAGAGCCAGTGACCGCTATCAAAAGAGAAGCTACCCGGGGCAGCAGTGGATGAACAAAGGTAGAAATCCCCCAGAGTCAATCCCACCTCAGTCACCCTCACATCAACCCGCCAGACAACACTGACCCAAGAGATGCTTCCTCTCCATCCACACCAGGGCACCACAAGGGCCATGGTCAGGATGAGGCAGAAACCAGCAACATTGCAATTTTTTTCCTCACCTTTTAGGGAAAATAACAGCTTCCCAGGAGCTTTCCTCAAGCTAAAGCAGCCAAACCAATGAGTGCAGAAAAACAACAGGAGCTCCACACAGCATAGGAGCCACAGCAGCTTTGCATCATACCCGAGCATCCCTCAGAGAGGCTGAGGCCAAAAACCAACCAAAGTCACCTCTCAAAGAGGTCCACACAGTCCCGTCCTTCCCAGCAAAACCCACAAACTTCTGCTCACCCTGACTCTGCAGATTAAGAATGATGAGAAACAGCTCACCTGGAGTAGCAGCTAAGCCTGGTCCCAGCACTAACGAGCAGATGAGACTCACCTGAGGAGACTGGCAACACCTGCTGAGCATTTAGCAGTCAGCTCTGCCCTCGAATCTTCCTCCAAGCGTCTTTTGGAAGTGCAAAGCAAACAGGAGAACTCCCAATGTTCATTAAAGCATCGCTCCCAAGTTTGCAAAGATAATGACTGGCGCTTGGGCAGATTTCTCAGTGTCAAGTTAGATGCACTGAAACAAAATAAAGAGGGTGCCGGCTATTTGCAGATGCTTGGCGGAGTTTGGGTATTGCACAGTGCTCAAGGCTGCAAAATGCCTCTTTTTTGGCTTTTTTTTGGCAAATCACACAGAGTCTCTCCATAAAGGATCTGGTTCTGATAATGGGGAAAGAGCCTGATCGTTTCCGCAGTTTTTTCAAGCTCACCTGTGTTGACTTGGTGTCAAAGCTTCCCAGATGCAGGGCAACCACCCCCGGGTGCAGGTGTCACCGCTCAGAAACCATCAGTTCTGCACTACAGGCTGCGAGCGCCGCTACAAGCCTGCCAGTCTCCGCCTGACACGGACAACCTATGGAAATCCCGGCTTCCATTCCTGCTGCACGATTCGCCTGCCACACCTGGGGGATTTCCCAGCAAATTATATTACTTTATTTGGTCAATTGGCCTACAAATTGATTTTCCTGTACAAATAATGAACATTTATGGTTATTTTCCCTGTAGACTGCTTTATTTGCCACGTAACAAAGACTGATTTCCTGTAGCTTTTGAGACCCGCGCGGGTGATGTGTGGTTGTTGTGACCACCGGGGGATGGATGGATGGGATGGGTTGGGGTTTTTCCCCTTGCTCTCGTCACCGACCTGCCCGTGGCACCTCTGGGGTGACAGCTGGGAGTAAACAGGGTAACAGAGCAGGCAATTTTATAGGATGTTTACTATAGAAATAAATCCTTGGGTTTTATAAAGGGTCCCCCCCAAAATCCTGTTCCTTTCTCATGCAAATGCTGCCTTACTGCTGTGCAGGACTAAGGCTCTTATAGCAAGATGTACATCAACGTTGACACCTGATGTGGACACACAGATTGCAATGAAATCACCACAGTCTCTGAATTCAGTTTTGGGGTTGGTCAGACAAGAGAGCTGAAGAAATCACAAGAAAACAGGAACGGAGCCATTTCTGCAAGCAGAGATGGAAGGAAGCAGGGAGGAACAGCAGGGATCAAAGCCCCTTTTTCTGTTCAGCTGCACATTGAGGCACCCAGAGCTGTGGAAATTGCAACCCATGCTCATGAAGACATTTGTGATCATGCTACAGGGACCCTCCTTCAGTCTTAATTACGTTATTGCAGGGAGAAAGCAGGGAGGAATTGGGGAAAAAAGGAGGTTCTACAAAACTGGATGGGACCGACCCAGGCTGCCAGGATTTGTAGGCTGGACTCTGAGCCCAGCTCTATACTTGCCTCTCCAGAGAGGCACACGCAGAGCAAGAGCTCCACAACACATTTCATTTCCACTAATGAGAAAACGACTTTTGAGACAGGGCCTGGAGCAAGTTTGGAAGGTCACTCCCGCAGGTGTGGGAATGAATTGGTCTCGATCGGGGTGCAGACATAAGTTATTCTGCCTAGACCACAGTGGGTTATTTGCGTGCGTGGGGGGTTTACAGCCTCAGGGCTGCAGGGGAGGGGGGGCTATGTTTAATTTAATACATTCTGATGGTTGAGGCTGCCAGGGACAAAGGCCTCCCAGCCCCGGGAAGAAGGGAGGATAGGGGTTTCCTATGGGGATGGTGGAAGGAAAGGCAATTACCCAGAGCCGGCCCGAGATGCCGGCAATTCCGCACCCTCCGTCCTGCGGGCGGGGATTTGGCCCCCGAAATCTGACTTCAAATCCAAAACAAACAAACAAAAAAATCAACTGCATTTGAACAACTCCTGGAAATGCCTCCTTGGAGTTTTAATACGTTGCTGCAGCGCGGGGTGGAATTAATGGGAGGCTGTGAGGATGAAGCACGAGGGCCACCAAATCCCTGCTGAGCTGCTTTTCCTTGGGGAAACCGCTCCCGCCCTCTTGGCCCTGACATGTCCTCAGTCCCCTAAAACGCTAAAAGCACCAGCAAGAGGTGACCGAGGATGACAAAGTCAAGGGAGACCAAGGGAGAGCAAGGGGGTCACCCTGCACATGCAGGTAGACGATCCGAGACTGGAAAAACAGAAAAATCCTGATCCCAAATCCTGCATTTCCAGCACTGTATGATTTATGGAGCACCTCTACACACACAGACACACAGGTGGGAAATATAAATGCCCCCAAAATACAACGGTTTTCCAACAAGTATTGAATGGGAGTAGGGAGTGGTGGGAGGTTGGATGTTGTTAGTGCTGGGAGTTGTATGTTTTGAAGGCAAACACAAAGAGAATAAAAAAAAAAAACCACCAAACCCCAGAGAGGTAAATAATTCATCAAAAGAATCAAAACAAGAGGCTGGAAGGAAAAAAAGAAATACCAAAGGGGAGAGCTTTCCAAGAGGGAGGGAAAAAGAAATTTCAGTTCTCGCAGGAGCGAGAAACAGAGCCACAACTGAATGGAACAAAACAGAGAGGGTGATTTGTTGTTGTTTTTAAAGGTGAGCTGTTTCGCCTGCATACTTGTATCATCACCCCTTGCAGGCATTTGAGCATTCCCCCGTGGTAGGAAGCTCTCCAGATGTCTCTGGAAAAGCTGCTCCGGGCTTCCCAGATGGGATAGAGACTCTAAGGCAGCCCCAGAAGAAGCAGACCTGCGCGCGTGGCCCTCAGCGACGCAGCTCTGGCAGTTCCTTTCACCCAGAGGCACCAACTCGGGCAGCCATCTAACGCACACACAGCAGCGGCAGCAGAACTCGCCCATAGCTGCTTGCAGGTCTTTCACGTTTCCCTCCTTTTTCTTTACCAAAAGGCTTCTGCTCCCCAAAACGGTCTAGACTCTGCAGGTTGCTGATGACAGCTGACCGTAACTGACATCAAAATAAAGAAAAATAAAGAAGAATTAGTTGTAAAAGCCTGAAATAAAACCCGTGGAGTTGCACGTGGAGTTCCACAAAGTCCTTGCAAAGGGAAAAGTGAAATCCCACCCCAGGCTTGTTCCCATCACGTTGTCCTCCTGCAGAAATCACCGCAGAAATCAGGAACTTTGTGTTTTCTGCAGACACGCGGAGATGCCGTTTCCAGGGGCTGCAGGAAATGCAGCAGAGACCTCATCCGAAGTGTGCCCGGACGGAGGCTCCGGATGCTCCTGCTTGAGGACCACGGGGCTGCCGTTCAAGGGGACTCTGTCTACGTTGTTTCTCCTCCAGCGAGCTAAATCCGGAAAGGAGCTGCCATGTGGTGCCGCGTGCCCCCGAGGGCTTCTTTTACACCTCTTGGGGCCCTCCATGGGGAATGAGTCATGGGGTGACTGATATCTACAGTTTGACAGAGCCAAACGGAGGAGAGCGAGTAGTCACTTGGCAGGTTAACAGGAGCACGGAGCTGCTGCTATATATAGGTGCCATTAGCACCTATATCTTCACAGCACCTAAATCTTCACACATTTCTATAGGCAAACCTATGGAGAAAGACAGCACCTTCCAACACTTCCCAAGGGTAAGAAATGACAGTCTCCTCTCTCCTTGTCTCAGGTCAAGCTCATCCAAGTTCAAAGCCATGTACATCCTCAAAGAGGACTTGACTTGACTTGACTTACGTCCTCAAAGAGGCCTTGACTTTTGCCCTTTGTGCTCACCACTCCCAGAGCAGGACGGCTCAACTGCATCTTAACCTGCAGAAAAGCAAAGCTCATAAATTGCTCCAGTCTTCTCTCGTGGGGACCCTGCCCTGGGGTACAGCTCTTGGAAAACGAAAAAAAAAAAAAAAAAAAACCAAAAAGTTTGGCTACCGGTTTCCAATTCTTTCCAGTTTGCTGACTCTCAAGATTTTCAGCAAAGGACTGAATTCTTACAGAGAGAAATCCCCGTGCTGGGATCCCCAGCGCAAACACGGCTCAGCGGCGCAGTCCTGCCCAGGGAAGCCCCTGCATAAAGAGAGGAATCTTATCTCTTTCGGATGGATTAAAAGCCTTTCTCCGTATTTCCCTCGCGCCAGCCCCGGACGAGAGCAGAATACAAATGCCAAACGCGTGACGTCCCTGAACTACACGATGCTGAGGAACACACGGGATCCAACACAAACCGCCAGCTACAAGGAGAAATAAGAGCTAAAATGAGAGCTGAGCAGGTGAGGGCCAAAATCCTGCCCACCCTGGCTATGGCAACACGGGAGGAGGTCTGACAGGCTGTTTTTAAGCTCTGAACACCCTATGAAAATCAGCAGGGATCAGATGGATCAGATCGGGATGTAGACGTTTCCAATGGCTGGATCCATCTGCACTGCATTCCAGCATGGGAGCCATTCCCAAACCAACCCAGAAGGAATGCCAGGTGCCATACACTCCAGCGGGCAGAGGCCTAGGCTTGTTCTCATTCTGGATGCCAGCTGGAAATCTAAAAAACCCCTCTGAAATCACCTTAAAGTTAGAGGAGGGCAGTGGTATAAAAAGGCGGGAGCTAAATGAATAATAATTGTGGGTTTCCTGCAACACTGCAGCTGCAGTTGCAGCCGTACTGCAACTGTTGGAGCTGCACAGCACCCAGGAGCAGAGGTTTGAAATGTTACCTTAACAAATGAAGCTTTTGCAACACTGTTCTGCCAAACCTGTGCAAAGAGAAAAATATAGATCCAAGTAAAATATATAAAATATATAAAATATAGGTCCAAGCAAAGAGCAAGCAAATGCAGTGACTGCCTTCCCGGGGGTCACATCTGCTGGAGCCTCTCTGTGTCCTGACACAGGCCTCTCTGTGTCCTGCCAAGACGATTAGGAGGACAGAGTGACATGCTGGGACCCTTGAGAAGCTCAGTGTCCCTCCTGTACCACTTGCTGCACATCCCTGGCTTCTCCAGGGCCTCCAGAGCCAAAGGAGCGGCTCAAATCCATCTTGTCCACTCCCACACAAAACGCTCCCTACCTGATTCTGGCTGAAACGCAAAGGGCTCATTCGTTTCCAGAAGACATCTCCAAGTCCCTACAAACTGCACCCCCTCTCCCTTGACATTAGCTCATCTAACAGCTTCTTCCTTCAATGCTGCCAGGAATGGGCTCTTATACTCCATTTACACACACACTCCTCACTGCTACGGTCACCAGGACACACATATATATTTATATTTGCATATCTATATAGAAGAAGAGGGCACTGAGGTATCTCCATCACTGCAGCACATGCTCCTGCCTAGATCGTTACCACCTATTTCTTGGCTGTGGGAAGAGCACAACTCCGTGCACGGTGCTGTACAAACAGAACAGAGGAACGAGATCTTATCTGACAAAATAAAAGTATTTTGTATAAAATATTTGACAGCATTTAAGCCTCGTATTCTCCCTTCCCACTATTACTGAAAACACCAGATTTCATGCAGCTAAACTATTTCTTCTAACCTACGTTTGCAGCTGCTTTGCTACTTCCTTCTGGGTTTTAGCAAGAATTCCTGGTACCACTGAGAGATAAATATTTATTTTTTAAATTAATTATTGGGAATGGTTGACAGAAAGGGACTAGGCTTGACCAGCAGCTCCTTGCAGCCCATCAAGAGGCAATTCAGCAGCAGCAAGGCAAGCAGGACTCTCTCAGACACGATTCAGGCTGCTTTGGTCAAGAGTGCTTCACTCACTGGGGAAATGCTCTCACAGCGCCTTCCAGTTTCCACTTAGGAAGCTTGAGTTTTATTAATGGGTTATTTTCTTCTAAATTTCGCACATGCAAAACTTGCACAAGCGCTGCAAGTTCCTTTGGGGTTCATGGGCCAAAATAATCATTGATACAGACTGAAGAGCTTCAGCAGGATAGTGGCCATGAGAGCGACCCAGCGAGGCCATTTGCACAGCACCCAGAACAGCAAGGCTGTGATCCCCATTGAGGATTCCCAAATATCTTCATGTATCCCCAATAACCCATAACACAAACCTGTAAGTGCATTACTGCAGGGCTCAGCTTTCCTCTCTCCCCTCCTTTTATTCTGGGATCAGACTGAACAGGTTAACACCGCTGGAAGAGACCTGCTCAGCAAAAGCAAGGAGGATGAGTTCGGGAGAGGGGGATAATCTGGATGGGCCACAGAGGTAGTTTTGATTTTCTGCCTGTATTTGTAATTAATTGCATGACACTTTGCCCGCGACAGGTCTGCTGTAAATCTAAAATAGATAAATAAAAAACATAAGCCAAAATTACTTTTCCATTTGTGCCCTGCATGTTTAAACATTCAAATCATGAGTGCGATATTAATAATATATTATATCAAAGTTCACATTGATATAAAGCAGATTTATCGGGCTGTATATAGGATAGCTGGGCCTTACAGCATCACAGAGGTGGCAACAGCAATAAAAAAACTAATCTGTTTGTAGGCAAGCAGCCATATTCCTGTTTGATGGCTTCACACAGCCAGTCACACACACGGAAAAAGGAAAGACAGCCTATTTCCTTATTTCCCAATAGCTCTATTGCCTTATTTTCCAGTGCTCTATTTCCTTATTTCCAAAGGTCTGTAACAATCGACAGATCCTGCTCTGTGCCCCGACAGGACAGGTAGGGACCACTCTGCACGGCTGCACGTTGCATAGCGGGGACTGCGAGGGTTGTCACATCCTTTTCTGCTTTAATTACCAGGCTTTTCTGATCAAGGTAGAATTATTTGCTGATCAAGGACGCTATTGATTCGAACCCTCCTGGGGCCATTCCGGATGCCGCAGAAGATCCCGCGGATGAGGCTCCGGCAGAACGTTCCCGGGAGGCTCTGGGGAGGGATTCGCTTCCTCTTACCGCCTGGTATGCGGCAAGTTTCCCAGCCTGCAGGACAGCAGGATGTTTTCTGGTGCTTGGGATGTCCCTGCACAGACCAACACGAGTCCAACGCGAGACAACGAGGTGGGCAACCCGGCACGTCCTAGGCTTTGCTTAGCTCCAGCCCCGGTGCATCCCATCCCACCTCCTGACCCCTTTGCAGCATCATTCAAAGCAAACAGAGAGATTTGCTGCTTTGAGGAGGTGCAAGTTTTGACTAAACATGTCTTTTTTTTTTTTTTTTTGATCACTTCTTCAGCTCCCTTGAGTGGGACTTTGCAATCCCAAGCAGGAAGCCAGGCCAGGAGGGTCAGGAGCAAAGCAGCCAGGCAAGGAGTAGAACTGGAACAACATCCAGGTGAGGGAAGACGGCTTGCTTTCCACCAGCAAACTACCGAGAGGGGATTTTTTGGAAGCCCAGGACCTCTATTCATTAGCCCAGCCCGCAAGCACCCAGCCTGGCAACCGGATCCTGCATCGGATCCTGCATGGAGAAAATGAAGAGGAAGCTGCTGCCTCACGGAGGGCTGGTGCTGCCGCAGCCGAGCCACAGGTCAGGCTTCCAGCATGGAGCAACAGGAAGGAAAAAGGCTGGAATCCCACTGGAGCCATAAACTAAGCACCAAGGAGAAGCAGGCTCCAAGGCACTTGGGCATTTCATCAGCATAATATGCAGTAAAGGGCCTCTGTAATGGTCGAGGCCTCTCCTTCCCCACCCATTATAAAGATCCTAATCTTATAGAACTGCACTTGCCATTTTAATAATTCCTTCATTCTCTGGAGAATTCCAGCCTGGTTTGTAAACAGTGGCTTATTAAAGACCGGAGGTAATAAGGACTTGAGTCCATTACTAGATGGGAATAGTAGAACTGTTAGAAATGCTGAAAAAAATACGAATGTTCAATAAATATTTCATTTCTTTGCCGTGAGGAAACAAAAGCTAGTCCAACACGGGATGGAAATGAAATTGTTTCCGTGCCAGCAGTAAATTAGAAGGTTTGGAATCAGAGACTTCTCAAGTTATATAGTTTAAATCAGCAAACTTAGATAACTTGCGCTCAAGAGCTTCAGAAGAGTGAGCCAAGGGGTTCTTTATGCACTTTACTTTGATTTGTCATGAGTCTGAAAACAATGAGGAAGTCCAAAGGTAAACGGGAAAACATAGTCCTGTGCCTCTATTTTAAAAGGCATAAACAGGATAATTCAAGAAACTTTATCACTCCCAGGAGAAATAATGAAATAGAGGAAACTGGACTAGAGTAATAATAGAAGAGGATATAATTAATGCAAATTAAAGCTTGTTTATGGAAAATGTGTTAAGCTAATCTATTTTTCTCTGAGCCAACAGTGCCATGGCAATGTGCTTCGATTCGTGCAAAGTATTTGATCTTATACCACAAAACTTTTTGATTGAGAAATTTTGGCTTTACGAGTTCACATGGCCCTAATTAAGTGGATTAAAAAAATCCATCAAAAGATCTCAGAATGCAAATGGGTAACCCATTCTCTGTAGCATTTTTATCAAGGACCTGGAAGCAACGAAGAGCCACCACTGACAGTTGATGGTTAACACCAAGAATGTGCAAGTCAATGGCAATAAGGAAAAGAGACAAGAATTACGGACGTGAAACAGCAAGGACTCGTGGATGGAGCTGGCATGCGAACATTGGGAACACTATCCCAGGAAAAAGGGACTCGGAAAAGGGTGCAGGGCTCGTGATGGAAATCCAAGGAGAGGTTTATCTCAGGCAATGCTCCATATCCATAATGTGGACATAAATCTGCCAAAGGAGAAAGCAGGACTACGGCATGGATGTGTCTGAGACCCTTGAACGCAAGGCCAGCAGTGCTCATAGTGTCAGGGACTTCCACAAGACTCGTGCAGATGATTAAAGCTTTGGGACTGCCTTGTTAGGTGAGGCGGAAGCCCCTCGGCCTATTTAGGGCACTACAGAGAAGGGTAAAAGGTGTCGTGGTCTGCAGGTGCTAGCAGGGAGAGTGTCATTCAAAGCCACAAGGAGTGGCAGAAAGGTGGCACTAAACAAACTGACACCATCACTTCCTCAACAGCGCGAGGAGTCACCCACCAAAACGACTTCCTGGGAGCAATACAGGCCAGCAACGCTCCACTGCGACTGGGTGCTTTCCTGAACAGAAAAGCCGCCCAAAATGCACAACAGACTGGGGAAATCCTACTTCTTATTACAGTGCGAGGCCTTACCCTTGATGGTAACGGCGGTCTCTTCCCCTTTTAACCCATAAATATAAATATCAGGTCTTACTCAACTGCTATTAAAGCCAGGTCCTCCCCTGAATTGCACCTGGAATCGCCCCAAGTTGCACGTTGGAATCTTCTGGTTTCCGCTGCTGGGTAAAGCTGTGAAATCCCAGATTTTTGTGTATTTGCAGGTCATCAGGGCTTTGATTCCTACTGGGATTTGATACCTCAACGCCCAACCTCTCGTTTCAGTGCACTTGAATTCTAAATAAAGGCAGGAATGAGAATTCAAATAAACTGTATCCTCAAATAAACTGTATCTCAAGTGTTTTAAGGAATCACACTGTTGATTTGGGGATTAAAAGAATCCAAGCAGTTTATTACCTTTTCATTCAGAATGATGTCCTTATAAGTCTTTAGAGGGACTGAGCAGACCGTCCTTCTCATTCTGGATGTGCTCTTCCTATACAGGCCAAATAGCATTCCCTATTCCTGCAGAAACTGCAGCAGTGGTGTTCAGGGCTGCACATGGAGGACAGCACCACAACCAGGAAAAAAAAATAGAATTAAAAAGAAAAAAAAAATCAGTCCACTGATCTGAAAGAGCCAATTTAGCTTGATATGAAACAAAAGTGCTTGAGGGCCACAGTGCACCAAATTTTCCATGCTCTGCTAGGTATCCTCTGATGCACACTAAATTCTGGTGCAAGCCGTGCCAGTCTAAAGATGAAAACGAAGTCAACAGAGTCAAATTGATGTAAATTTGGCCTGATTGTGATCAAACTCCAATCCCGCATTCACACGGCCCAGCTTATATTAACCCAGCTTTACTTTAGATCAGAATATCCTTGATGTTATCAATTCCATCGCAGCTGAGCCCAGGCACAGATAAGGTCCCAACAGTTTTAGGTGCCTAACACACAAAGGACAAAAAACTGCTCAATCACTCACAACATAGAGCTTATTTCCTTCAGTCTTAACCAGCTCTAAAACCCGAGCATCCTTATGATCGCTGGTGTATAATTTTTAAGCAACACTATTGTAAGCTGTAGTATGTTGAACCATCACCAAAGAATCCTGCAGTGCTCTCCTTCAAAAGGGCAGTTTATGGTTAAGTGGGCGAATCACGAGGGAAAAATAAAAGGGCAATTGAGATTATGGCCCCCTCTGGAAATAAATAAATAAATGGGAATGTTTTTGTGGTTTACCCCACATCACAGAAAAAGAGATCTTCAGAAGGCGATGAACGGTGGGGAAAGTTATGGATCTAAAAAAAATCATTTTTACTGTAAGGGCTGGTGCTTTTGCTTTAGTTAATAAAGGCCCGGCATCAAATCACTGCGCGTTTGAGGATTATCTCATTCCATCTCATCACCGTCCATCGCTGATGCTCTGGACTGTGGCGGAGAGGAGCGTCTGCCCTTCCCTGTCGCCGGGCGCTATCTCCGGTTGCCCTGGCAACAGCAGCATCAGCAGCATCAGCACCGCCGAGCGTCGCCTTCATCTCCAGATAGAGAAAGGACGGGGGGACCAGGGGGCTTCGCAATTTGATGGGGAGCTACGGGCACAAGGGCAGCTCCTCTTGGAGCGGAATCCACCCGTAGCTCCGAATTAATGCGCTCTGAGGGCTAAGCGCTAAGGGAATTCGCCTGGTAAAGTGAATTCACCTCTGCTCTCTCTCGAAGGAAAAGTTGTAGACTGGGAAGATCAAGAGGGCCAAGTTGGCTGAAACTGGTAAAAATCACAGAGCTTCTGAATTATGACCATTTCTGAACGGTCTTAAACCTCAGGAGGCCCAGTACCAAACTGGAGATCACTTATAGACCAACACACAACTCGGTTCCACTATCACCACCAGAATATTTCAGACGAGAAGGGGTTCCCTAGGCCAAAACACCATCAAGTCGTTCTTCTAGCATCAAAAGCTCTTAGGCTTTCCTGCTCCTTAATTCCATGGACGCATCCATGGACTTTCCTAAATGATCAGCACACGCAGGATACAACATTAGAGCCCATCACCTTAGAACAGGGCAGATTTTTGCCTTGACACTACTCCCAGTTTTTGCAGCTTTGCAGGCATGCGCAAAATAATGTAAAATTAGCAAAAGTTCTTCATTAACTAGAGCTAAAATAAATGAGCAAGAAGCTTTCCTTCCATACTTGGGAATTCTGTCCCTTCATCCCTCCTCCTCCTTAGACACGTTACAACAAAATCTCATATCAGATTATATTTATGACCCAAGGGAAAGTGTAATTTCCTCTCCGTTCTCCCTGGTTTTGTTAAAATAACAGAGCCAAAAATAAAAGAAAGGCAATGCATTACTCCAGCAGAGGAGGAGATATGTACAGAAGATTTACCTCCACACAAGAACAATGTAAGAGTAAAGCAGAAGAGCTAAAGAAAATGCACTCCATTTTACCTATAAACCTCCACGTGATTCCTGCAACAGTAAATTCTTTGGGAAATGTCTTTCATTGCCTTTACCTGGAAATCACAAACTTGGACAGAGCAGCCTACAAAGAGATTTTTTTTTCATGGGCATCCACCAGAAGTGAGGAAGGTGAGTGTCTCCTAGGAGGAAGAAGCCCAAAAATGGTGGGAATGGTGAATCTTGGGCTGCGGTGTAACTAAAGAGGCTGCATTTCAGTCTGGGGGGAGAAAGAGGGAGAGAAGAAAACAGAGACACTGAACAAGAATCAGTCCTGGCATCTGCTGTGTAACAGGAAGCCTGCAGACCATGCATAAGAGAAATCAAGTAAGACTATCCAGAGGAAAATATATATATAGAGAGAGAGAAAAGGCAGAGTGATTTTGCAAATGTAAAATTCTGTTACCAAGCATTATATTATTAAAGATAAAATGCATCTCTTTTCCAAAGTCTGGGGCCAACAGGTCACAGTTTCCCCCTTGTCCCTAACTCAACCAGAACAAGCAACATGAAAGTTCATCAGCTCTGCAAACCTGAACTAGCTGATAGTTTTAATCCTAACAGAAAGAAAAGTGAATGAAGTTGGTGAGGGATTTAATTCTGGTCCCTAGGACGCCTCTGCCACTTAGAGTCTGTGTTCACTAAAGGCATTTGGAACCAGGCTCCAAATTAGCGTGGGTCCCTTTGATTACGGCCAGCAGGTTTGGACACAGACCACTGCAAATTAAAACCAGGTGTCTGTGCCCTGAAGCAGCAGAGACAGCCCTAAGCAGTTTAATGACATCTCTAAATAATTTTGACAGCAAAATTACTTATCCTATCTCACCTTTACACTGCCCTTGACACACTGCTATCAAGATGATGTTGCATTCACTGCTTTTATATATTTATTTATCTTGTTTTCCATGCTTACCTTTCTTTTCCTCAGACAAGTAGATTTTCCAGACCCGGTGCAGAAAATAAATGGAGAAAATAGCGCTCTTCCCTACAGCCTTTGCATTAGAGCAAACCTCACCTGCCTGGAACTCCTTAAAAGCCACAGGAAGACAGAAATATTTCCCGAGCTCCGGCTGCTTCTACAGCTCTGCTGTACACTCTGAAATCCAATTAGTATTTTTCTTTCCAGAGGGTATTTAATAATCCACAAAATTAAATCCTTCGCTATTGTGCTGGTACTCCTAGAGCTATTGATCTGGGTTTACTCTGATTACCCTGATTCTGTGATGGGCAAAGAGATTTGGACTAAACTTTTTGCTAAGCGTTCGAGTTTCACTTCCAAGTTTGCACTGCAACAGGAACACTCTGAAAATTGCCTAAGCGAAGCCCATTAAAAATATAAAAACCGAACCTCCAATGAATGCTAAACTTTACTAAAAAGTGCCAGATTAAAAGCAACCATCCAAAGCAGCATGAAACCACAAATAAAAAACAACAGGCTGTGCCAAAGACCTTGGGGGGCAGGAAAGGTTTGCAAGGCTGCTGGTTTTCTCCACGTTTGCAGCCCCCAGGGACACGAAGGCAAATGCCCGACACCCCCCTCCACACATCCCTCCATCCCACCTCGGAGGCCAGAGAGGCTCAGAAAGGAACCAGAACCTATTCAGTTGAAATCCACTCAGTTAAAAGCACATTTTTAGACCTAATTCTGCCTCTACAGGCAGCCAGCTGAAGTTTCCAGCAGCCCGAGTCCTCTTTTCCCATTGATTTCTCTGGAAAGGCCTCCCGGCAGAGCTGGGCAGTGACAGCAGCAGCAGGGCAGGGGACACAGGGCCAAGCTCTGGGGGGGGGACGCGGGGCTGCCCTCCCACCTGCCCCTCTGCAGCAAGAAGGTGGAAAAACAGGCGGTAATCTTAGGGCTGCAAGCAGGGACTTTGTTTCACGCTGTCATCTTGCTTTTAAATAAGCAACTATATGTGTTTTGCAGCCTTGGCAAAGTCTTCAATTAAGGCCTTAAGTTCAGGGGCAGCAAAACAACAACAACAAAGCAAAAGAAAACAAGGGAAAAAAAAGATGCAAAGAGAAAGAATTTCACATAAAAGGAGAGCAAAACAGCCCCAGTAAGCAAATGAATTACCGATGTCACTGCCCAAGCTGCACCATGGCCATGTGCCCTGACACGCAAGGAAGGAGACAGAGGGAGGCCAAAATATTCTCTTGGGGCTGCTTTCACTGCAGCCACGTCGGGATAGATTTTAAGGGGCCTCCTGCCTTTCCTTGAGCTGGGACCGGATGGCTGGAGCGGAGCAAGGGCAACACTTCCCTGGAAAGAAGGAAAAAGACAACCACAGAAAAGAGCGGGAGCTGAGAGCCGCAGAGCTACAAGGGTCTGCAGAACATGGCCCGGTCCCGCTCTGAGGGGGGAATCGCCATAAACCCGTCACGAACAACATCCCTATTTCGTTCCACGGGCACCGCTGCGCTTCCCCAATGAAGCCGTTTTGCTTCAGCCGTGAGGATTTCAGTGGGATTCTCCTCCCTCCGCCGGGATGCAGGGGCGCCCCAGGGGGAAGCGCGGCCTGCGCAGGCCGGCACGGAAGGGGTTGAGGCAGGAGGGCCCCGGGAGGGCTGCGGGCGGCCCAGCGGCCCGTGGGCGAGGAGCCACCGCCGCGACGGCCGCTGCA
>NW_020455999.1:1126824-1129666 GCF_003342845.1 Nothoprocta perdicaria | reverse complement strand
GGGGCGGCGCGGCGGCCAGGCTGGCGCTACCGGGGATGCGGTTTCCGCTCCGGAGCCGGCTCCAGACGCCCAGGCCGGGCCTCAAAGGCGCTGGTGCTGTGAGCGCTGGCACCGCAAACCGCCATGGGGACATCTCCAAAGCGCCCCCCCGCCGCCGCTGACAGCAAAAGGTCCGTGTCTGGCACACTTATATTTCCATACTTATCTCCAGTATGAAATGCACAGCCAAATATCAGGATAAACAGTCCTCTGATCTCAGCGGTACTTGAGTCTGCAGTCACTACATGGCAAAGGGTGAATAAAGGGTGCCCAATTCCTGCCCCCTTGTGTCACAGCGAGCACATGTGGCTTCCAAAAGGCTCCCAAGTTCAACGTATTGGGAACTGATACCAAAGTTCTCATTTCAGCACCAAAAACACAATAAACAATGTTAAACGCAGTTCTGCTAAAAGCTCTCATTGAGATCCCCCATCAGCTCCCCATTTTATTCTTGCCTGAAAACACCCCGTCCTAGAGCACCCTCAAAGGTGATCACCTATTTGATCACCTACAGCCACCAGTACCTAAGGGAAACGAGGCCAGGAGGTTCAGCCCTAATGAGCCAGGTTCACATTCCCAGGCTGCGGAAAGAGGAATAAATCTTGGATGTGCAAGATGTGCTCCCAGAGAGGAGGGATGACTCTGGTTAAGACGGCAGACTAAGAGTACAAGAGATCTGGCCTCTTTCTCTTAAGTTCTGCCACCGTTTTTCTTTTTTATGAGCTTCAGCATAGCTGAAGTTCATGGTCTTTGAGGAGATCTCTGTGCCTCTGAGGTCAACAGTGATGGGGATCCATAAAGAGAAGTTATGGATCTCCCTGAAGGATCGTGGGCTGGTTTTAAAGGATTGGAAGCCTTCGGTTGGACCTTGAGAAGCGAGTGGGGTTTTGGAGGTCGGGTCTGCAAACAGCATCAGCGCCTCAGCTGGTGCTTTTGTAGGGGGGGCAACAACATTGACCACAGCTCTGTACAACTTTAAAATTACTTTCTGCTGCCTTATCAATTTCAGAGGAAGAGAAATTAAGGATTAAGCAGGATGACTGCTCTGCAGTCATCAAGAATGGCAGATGCTTTTGCTAAGGAAGCCCCTTGTACCATTTTGGCCATCACTTAATGCAACTTATTCCCTAGAAATGCCCATGAGACAGTCTCACTCGGCCAGACAATTCGGCACCACCAGCAAGTGTCCTGCAGGTCCCTTCGCTCTGCAGGCCCCCGTGAGACTTCTGATCCACACAACCAATAACTTATGCATAGGCAAAACTCAAAATTGGAAAAAATAAAACACACAACATCAGTTTTCGCCCTGCAAGCTCCGAGGAACTACATGTGTCCTCCAGAAGGGCCAGGTTTCCCTCCATCTGGTTTGCAATGTCTAAAATACTCCAATATCACCGCAATTCACCCAGCAAGTTCTAGGTGCAGCTATTATGATTTCAGTGCCAATATTGCTTCAGTCTTGAGTATTTCAGAATACTCAAGAGACTCACATCACACCAATGATATCTTCGTATTAATTTCTGCCATGGTTCAACGTTGCCCTAAGCCCCTTCCCATGACCAATGTGTATGTTTGTATACATAAAACACCCATGCACATCTATACCATGCAGGAATCATTCGAACCTGGGATTCTACCATGCGGAATCATCAAGATACCCCACGTCAAAAGAGAACACACCGTAGAAACAATAAAAATACTGTTCTTTTTTCCCGGATAAAAATGAGTAAATCTCACAACGCATCTGTTTCCACGGTTCTACTGACAACAATCTTTAAATCATTATGATTTTTTCAGATTATGGCCAGGTTCAGCTCCATGAACCAACACCTCTACCATCCCATTCAAATACTGTTATTGTATTTTCCGGTTATTTCTACATCAATGAAACGATTTAAATATCTCAGTTAACTACAGTTTCAGTAACTTCTTTTTATTTATAGCATCACCATCTTCATAAAAACACTCATACCAAATGGGGATTTTCAAAGTGCTCAAGATAAAAGGCACAGAGCAAATATCTGAGCAACTCCAAAGCTGGGTCAGAAAAGACGCAAGCAGCAAAGTGCGACCTGTGACAAGAATTAACTAAGGGTTGTGAAGAGTTAAGACAGGCTTAATACTCATTCCCTTCATCTAAAAAAATAATTCATTAACGGCTTGTAAAGTGCCGCTGGCTCTGCCATGTGGGTACAACTGGAGCTCCCTTGGGTTTATTTAGCAATTTTACTGCTCTGCAAAACACGAACCCACAAAAAAAAACCCGGGTGGGGATGGGGCTGTTCAGTCAGCTGCCACTTGCGCAGAGCTGCGATAGCTCCCCCCAGAAAATCCTACAAGCTGCCCAATTTTCAAAGAAAGGACTTTTCACAGAGGGTCCCCAGCCAAACTGCAGGTAACCTCCCAATCCAGGTCCGACAGCTCTGATCCTCGTGGATCCTCCACTTTGGCATCACGGAAGCAAAGGGATTTTTTTTTTTTTTAAGGGAAGGAGGCGGAGGAGAGAGGAGATGTCTTAACTAAAGCCCATAGTTTAACAATCATCTTACCACTGGAGACGAAATTCGACACCCAGGGCAATCACAGATTGGAGGATGTACCTGTAAGATTCCTTTGGACATAAGAGTCTTCAAACTTTTCCCTGCATGAAGGAGAGACGGAGGAGGAAAAAAAAAAAAAAGAAAAAAAAAAAAAAGAGAGAGAGAGAGAGGGATGAGCGCTTTAAGAAAAGGAAAGTGTTAAGGGCGAGGGGAAGGCGGGGGAGAAAAACCCGCGGTTTGTGGCACAAAAAGAGCCCCCCCGC
>NW_020455999.1:1113584-1126152 GCF_003342845.1 Nothoprocta perdicaria | reverse complement strand
CCGCCTTCCTCCTCCTCTTCCTCCTCCTCCTCCTCCTCCTCCTCCCGCGAGCGCTCCCGAACCGCGCGCAAAACTTGGCCGCTCGACAGAGAGAGCCCGAAATGGGGGTGTCGGGGACGGGGCGGGGGGCACCGGGACAAGGACGAGTCCCCATGCCGGCTGGGGGGGCTCGTGTTGTTCCCCACCCCCCACCCAGGGGGCTCGCGGGTCCCGCGCTGTCCCCCTGCCCACGCAGGGGGCTTGGGGGTCCCGCGCTGTCCCCTCCGCCCGGAGCTCCCACGTTGTCCCCGGCGCCCGGGGGGCTCAGGAGCCCTGCGTTGTTCCCCGCTCCGCCCGGAGCCAGCCCGGGGGTCCCGCATCATCCCCTCTCCGCGCGGAGGTTTTGGGGGTCCCACGCTTCCCCCACCCAGTTCCCACAGGAGGTCTCGGGTGCTGCGGAGCCCCGTGGGGAGCCCCGGGGGGGCCCTCACCTTTGTGCCTGATGCTGCGTTTCCAGTCCTTGGCCGTCTCCCTGCCGCTCACGAACTGGAACTCGTTGGGCGTGAGCCACTCGCCCCGGTAGCGGATGGAGGGTCCCTTGCTCCCCTGGCACAACTTACTGATGTAGAGCAGCGCCTTGTTCTCCCCGCACTCCACCTCGATGCACGGCTCGCCGTTGTCGAAGAAGGGCTGGAAATCCGGGATGGAGGAGAACCTCTCCAGCATCAGGTCCTCGGGGAGGTGGTGCTGGGGGTGGTGGTGGGCGTGCGGGGGGGGCTCGGGGAAGCCCAGGTACGCGCGGTGCGCCAAGATCTGCTCGTACGCCGGCGGGTGCGGGGCCACCACGGGGATGGCCGCGGCGGCCAGAGGGGCGAGGTAGTCGGGCAGGGTTTCCAGGGGCTGGTTGAAGGCGGCCAGGGCCATCTCCTCCCTGTCAAGTCGCTCCTTCTTGATGGCAGGCATGGTGCCGGCGCGCGCGCCCCGGCGCTCTGGCTCCGACGTCTCCGGCTCAACTTGCCCCCGCTCGGGATGGAGTTTGGCTGGAAGGCGCCCGCGGCAGCAGCAGCAGCAGCAGCAGCCGCCGCAGCAGCAGCACAGGCACCTTTGGCGCTCGGGGGCCGGAGGCGGCTGGGATCCCCCGGAGCAGCCCGCGAGCAAATCTCCTGGGCTGCCTCCCCAGCAGAGCTGTCTGGGATCCCGCTCCCACGGAGAGCCTAGCGGAGCGCGGACCCGGCAGCTGCCGTGCGCCTCGCACAGCTGCCCCTCCGCACTGATACCTGACATCTCGGAGAGGGCTCTGCTGCCGGAGACATTATTTTTGGTTAAAAAAAAAAAAAAAAAAAAAAAAAAAAAGCTTATTGATTCCCCTACATCGACCCACCTTCTCACCAGGCTGGAGGGTTCCCCGCCGCCCACCCAGCCCCCTTTCGCCCTCCCCGCCCCCCAAGCCTTCCTTTAAACTGACACCTGGTTTATTTATTTATATGCAATAATTAAAATGAGCCGCGGCGCCCCCGCCGCCGCCCCCGCCGGCGCCGCGCGGGGCTCCAGACACCCCGGCGGCCAAGTGGCCCGGGCCGCCCCCCCCACCTGCGCCGGGCCCCGGGGGCCGCCGCGACGCCCAATTTATTCCCACTGCCCTCCTGCCTGCGTTGCTTTTTAAAAAAACCCATAATATTATATTTCACGTGTCTATATATATATATATATAGTGTGTATATCCACGTATATACCCGCACACACACACAGACGTACACATGGCTATCCCGGGAGATTGCACCGCTGCACGGAATGTGCCGCTGCCCCCGTGCCCTAAGCGGCGCCCGGTGCTGGGCTCCGAGCCGGGCCAGACATGTATTGATCGGAGCGCCGGAGTCACCGGATAGTTCAGCTCAGACTCTGACCAAACAAGATTTCCCTCCGCCGCCGCCGCCGCTCCAACTTGGCCCATTTAAACAGCAGAGGCGCTTGCAAGCGCCGCGCCGGCGGCGGCGGTGACAGCGACAAGGGGGTGCGCGACGGCCGGCGCGCCCGGATCCGCATCCACGGCTGCTCCGGGATGCAGCGGGAAGATGCGGGTGGCATCCCCGCTAGCCGGCTTGTGACAAGCCCCTTTGTGTGGGACAACGCCATCCTTTCTCCTTTCCCAGAGCCATGGGGAAAGGGCGAGGAAATGCCCGAGAAAGTTGTTTTCCACTTGGAGCCAGGCTGGACGTGGCACGAGGTCCACGTGAAAGAGCCCCGAGAGGAAAAGCACAGCCCCAAACTAACCCGCATGGTATGTGTAGATATTTGCCCCATGGATGCATTGGGATTCCCTTCCCTTGGGCGCCAACGAGGATTGTCTGCTCAGGAAGAACATGAGGATGGGGAATAAAAATAAATGACCCCTTAAACATGGTACAAGAGATGTCCCACAAGCCTTACAAAGTGACAAACGGGGCAGCTTTATACCCATCACCACCCCTCCCCCCCAAAAAAAATTTTTTACATTTTCAACAAAGTGTACCTCTCATAACTACTTGTTTTCTTATAGGGCAGGCGGTGGTAACTGAAACTCACCTTCCAGACAGCGAGAAGCAGATTTGCTGACAGGAAAACCAGCCATTGATGGTCAGCAGGGCAGTTTCAAGCAGCAGGAACCCTTGGCCCTTTGGTACCATCTCAGAAAATCTCAAAGCATCAACAGGAGGGAGAAGAACCTCCCAGCACCTCTTTACGAAGCTGCTTTTAGCTCCACTTTACCAGGACAGAAACTGAAGCGTAAAGAGGTTAAGATCCAGAGCGTGAACCCTGTACTCGTGCTGCGTTATGCAAAACTGCAAAATGTCCAAGCAACCGATGGAGCTCGTGGGGGAGAAGCTGCTTCTTCACAGCCCCGATGCCAGGCAGGATATGGGTGCACTCGCCAAGCTGGTGCAACTGGCCAAGTTATGGTCCAGCGCTGGAAGAGTGAGACTTCATGATGGTGACCCAACATGAGGTGCATGCCTTGAGGTGGGTCTGGGCTTATAGAAACAAGCTGTTTTGGCAGCCGTGTAGAGGGATTCAAGAAGAGCAGAGCCTGGTTGATCCTGTCAGTAGCACAACAATTTACTATCAAGTTGTCTCCGTGTAATAAAATGCACAAGCACCGTCTGGATGGCTGAGCTCAACAGCGTCAAGTTGTTCAGTATGACGTTCAACAGCGTGAGGTTGCCCATGCTGTTGAGTTCTTGCTCTAACATGAGTGCTCATGGTATTAGTGCAAACAGATTTATTAGTGTAAACAGATTTACCATCAGAGAAGGGATGGGAGAGGTCTTAGCACGTGCATATGGGGAGGGAGGGAACCAGGTGTGCTTTGCAAGCCCTAAACTAAGGAACTGGGATGCGTTTTAGTGTCTGGACACACGTCACCATCTCCGTGTGTTGTGTTTCTGCAGCACTAGCAAAATAAAAGAACAATTCTTAACGTCCTCGCAGAGGCACTGGCACAATAAATGGAATAAATAGTGATCACTTGCTAACATGTGGTTCTCTACTTCTGGAATGCGTCACGTGGGGTTTAAACAGAACCTGGACCTCTTCTCACATCAAATGTATCGATGCCTGCAAAAAGCTGGCTGTGCTGTAAAGCACGTTGCAAGGAAAGATGGTAGCGTGCTTCAAGCAAAGAGCTGAAAGTAGAGAGATAAGGACTTTACTCCTTATTCTGTCACCAGTTTCATGGACAAATTACTTATCCTAGAGAGGCCTCCATTATTCTGCCCGTAAAAAGAGGGGGAACTTTCCAAATGTGATTTGTTCTTTATGTCTGTGACAGTAAACCTGTGGGTTTCCCGCTGAGATCAAAGGTCCTTTGTGCTAAACGAGTTTTAAAAACTGGTGGCAGATACAAGCCCTGCCCCTTTACAGGAAAGACAGGTTGGGGCTGGGAGGAGACAGACACACACGTACAAGTAGGAATGACTGCCCTGCACTCGCAAACGGCTCCAGAGCTTCTCTTCTTGCGTGATTCCACCACGGATGCCATTTGGGCCATCTCTGGAAGCATTTTGCCCATGGTTCCAGAGCTGAGCTAAACCAACCCAAGCTAGAGCCAAGGATAAGGTGTCCTGGCAGTGCAGCTACAGCCTCGAGCCCTTCACAACCCAAACGCACCTACACAAGCCCCAGCACCCACAACACCTCTAGATAAACTCTATACCTCCTCTACTCTCCTTTTGGAGCTGCCCAGGCCACCAAGGTGGGCCAGCACCAAGCCCCACCGCTTTCGGCTCTCGCTGCTTTCCAGATGTGCTCCAGCTGTGACAGGCCCTGCGCTCGGATCGTGCCCACCAGGACCCCCCCGGGAGCCGAGAGTCGCCTCGGGCCACGCTGCTTCATTAGCAGAGACGTTTGACAGCCCAGCAGCAGGAGCACCAGCAGACACGGCTCCTGGGTGGGTATCCAGGGGAGGAAGGAAGACTTTGCAAAGGGTTCTGCCCCTAAAAAATGCCGGCCTTTACACCAATGTATTGGAGTGGAACAGGAGCACCATAGAGCCTTATTAAGTGTTCTTTTTCCTTCTTTCTTTCTTGAAAGTGGCATTCTGATAGAAGCCTCATCACACAACAAAAAGAACAGTAAATTGCGTGCATCCCTACCTAATGCAGGTATTTTGTCTGCTTCCAAGAGACCAATCTTGGCCAGCAGAAGGCAGATGAAGGAACCTTCTCCTCAGACACTTTCCCAAGTGCCCTGTAAAGCTATGAGAAGAATCTAAGTAGATTGACCCTCACAAAACAAGAATGAAGCGTGTCTTGGGGAGGGTCAAAGGAAGTGTTATCTGCAAGCCAAGGACTCTGCTTCTAAACTCGCTGCTCCCTTGTTCTAAATAACAAACAACTTGGTGGTTTCTCGCTAGCCTGGGTTATTTTGTGCTGTGAACAGCCAGGTTGTAGAGGCTTTTGCATCAGTACCCAGGCAGAATGACCCCGTGGCTGCTGTGCCATTACCCTTGCTGGATATGGATATGGATATTTGTCTCCTTTCCTTCCTGGAAGATGGGGTGCTTCGTGGTGGTTTAGATCAGAATCAGCCTTGAGATCGCTACGGAAAGGAGTTTAAATTCAAAGGATGTATTCCCGTTTCTATTCAAACCAATGACAAACTCTTAACGACTTCACACTTCAGTGTTCCAGTCCCCTTAATGCAGCAGGAGAGATTGCCCTTCTCTGCAAACATTTTGGAAAGCAAGAAGTTTAGCTACATCCGAGCGGTGCATGTGTAATGTAAGTAAAAGCACTTGCAGAAATCACCAATGGAATAAGGAATAAGCCTCAAAACTGAGGTTGTATTAACTGTTCTCTCTGCCACTTCTCTGCAGTTCCAGCCACTGGCCACTTTCCCCGCGCTTCTGTCTGCATCAACGGTCCATTTTGCCCATATTGCAATTAAAATGCGTCTTTCTCTCCCGTCTCTTCCTCTCTCCTCAGCTGTTATTTATTGCTAGCTTGCAACTGTTGTGAAAGATTGGAACTATCAAAGCTGTAATGCAGAAAACCTTCACCAGACTCTCTTCTTTCCAAAGCCTTTGATTCTACTACTCTAATCTGGCCCATTGGTAAGAAAAACTTGTATCAAAAGATGGTGAAGTGATGGCCATGATGCATTAATCTAAAGCTTGGCCATGTCCCAATACTTAAAGATCACTATGTGCTACTCCACTTCCCTGACTTCCTGCCTTCTTTCCCTCCTAAAACTATAGTAACAAAAACATACTTTGGGAAACTCATTTTCCAGCTATTTTGGTATAGTTGGACTGGGTTAAAAAAAAAAAAATAGTGCATACTGGGATGAAAATAACTTAGACGTGCCATCCCAACATGAAAAAATGCCGTAGGAGAATAAACTATGGATCTTTTCCTTTATTCACCAATGTACACAGACATATGTGCATGCACACAAGCAGGGCACGCATCTTTAGACTTCACTGGCTAATCCTTGGAAGCAAAGAGTCAGGAAAGTCTGGTGCAATCAAGACGTAACTGCTTTTAACACATCCTAGAAAGGTCAAATTAGAGACTAGGTAGAACCTGTCCTGACCAATTTAGAAGGTGCTGAAGTACACACTCCCCAAGCTGGCTTGCAGATTGCAAACACGTTAATTAGAGCTAAGACATCCTCAAGTTTTTAAAGTCATTGGGCATTTCTGCACACGGGTTTTGTATTGCTCTATTTCTCCCCCTTTCTGGAACTGGATGTGGTGTAGTCAATGCCCTAGGAACAACGAGACCTATGTTTCTGTAGTGATTTCTCACCAAAGTTGCATTTCTTCTGCAATTTTTCACTTGAACTATCTCGCTAGCGCTGGTACAGGAAGGCAATCCTGCTTGCAGCTCCTGCATGGGCTTTTCTACCCGGACATCGTATTGCACCATAAATTAGCAAACTTACCCAAAGAGACCCCTATGAATAGTCACAGGCATCTGCAGCCTCTCCGGTGAACGCATGGAGACAAATGCACATAAATGGCTTTGTACTCACTCACTGCTCGCTTGCACCTCCATTGTTATGGAGAAAAGCCATCCCAGGACCACACGAAGACTTGTCTTCTTTGGGCTTGTTTTTCCTTTTCTTTAAATCTTACATTCCTAGAAAAAGAGAGACTCATTCAAATAAACCTGTTGTCATGGCTACACCGCAACAGAACGCTTTAATCAAACCCAAAAACTTAGATAAGATATAAGAAAGGAATAACAAAAACACATAAGAACAAAAGGAATCTCACAACAATATGTGAACAGGCGTTTACACATTTGAACTGCTCACGATGATTTGAGTTCCTGTGGACAGGACACGTGGCCTGCTCCAACTAGTTAATATTGAATTTTGTCTATTTGTCGGACTTCCAAACTGGAACTTTTCTACATGTGGTCTTTCTAAGCACAACACACCATACAGACACACACTCAGGATAGGAGAATTGGTCAAAGAGTGCAAAAAAAGATGCTCGCAATTCAGCGATGTTTGGACCTGTGCAATTATATGCACAGGTTGCATACATTACAAATGACTTTATTTCAAATTTCACATACAAATATATTCGTACGTGACCATGTGCAAATGCCCTTTCTATGGCCACCTAAAGACATCAGAGAAATGCTCATTTTCTACGGAATGCCTAAATCCTTCCAAAAGAAGAATGCTGATGCATAGACATGGTTATTTTCTGTATGCAACGTAGCAGTTACAGCTTTTCGTTTTCCTCAAGTTCAGTAACTCAGCCACTGGGCAAAAACAAGTAATTGTGATCCGTAAGACACTCACAAGTGGCAAATGCAGAAATGTCACAGCAAACATCTTGGTGCCTGATGCTTCAAACTCTTCATCCCAAACTGGCTGGCAAATACTTGCAAATCAGTAATTCATTTTCAAGAGGGAAAAACAAAAAAGATATTGTTTCTCATACACCTCGCCTGCCTTAGCCAAAGCTCTTCTGCACCCAGATGTGGCACAAGGCATTTTCCCCAACCTTTCCTGCTCAGCAGGGACACATGCAAGCAGATATATTGTCAGCACACATTTGGGAGCGTCCTCTGTAGCCTGTCACAAACTCTGAGGTTTTGCTCCAAGAGGAAGGGATGAGCAGGCATTCCGAATCCTGCACGGCTCACAAAAGCCATCCCTTTCAGCCCTTATCTGTAGCCCGGAGTTAGCAGGAGCTGCAGATAAGATGATGGGAGCAGCCCCAGTCCTGCAGCAACGGGCACACGCGGCAGCAGTGACACCCGTGGCTGACACAGCCAAGGATGCAGGGGACGTGCACCGGGAAAACAAACCCTGGGCACACGAGAGAGGCTGCTTTATTGCTTTTATGCCTTGAGAAAGACCAAAAAAAAAAAGCCAAATTTCAAACCTGAGGCTGCCTTTGCGCCAGGCAGCCTGCTGCACTATTAGCTGGGCTTTATGGGAGCAATCAGCAGGATTTCAGTAACATTTGAGCCATATGGCGCCTCGCAGCCCGGCCTCCGCACGCCGACAGCTGTGCCAGCAGCTGAGGGGGCAAAGAGCCGGGCTCCATCACACGTTTCATTTCTCACTCCCCAGAAAAAGCCTGGCGGGGAAGTTGGAGCCAAGGATGGAGCATGAGGACCGGGAGAAAGACCTTCCTAAGGTCCCTTCTCTCCCCGTAAGTGCATCAATACACGGACACTTCTTACATGTGCATCCAGAGGCAATGCTCGCCACAGGATGAGGCTGAATTCACTCTAAAATAAAAAGTCTAATCCATTGAAAATACTATGAGGACTCCCAAGTCTATCACCCACCAGCTGCTTGTTTCTTCCTTTATGTTTTTAAAGGAGTCCGTCTTTGCAGAACGGCCTCTAAGCACAATTGCAGCAAAATGCTGATGAGGATACGGATGGGAACATCATAGAAAGCAATCAGAAAATTGTCTGGACAAAGTAGCTGAATACATTTATAGGTAAGATATTGCATTTATAGGTAAGATATTGCTTAAATTATTGCTTGATTTTCAATGAATTCTTCCTTTATGTGTCTGTAACTTACTGAGTGCAAGATTCTCCCCCTCTTCTGTTAACGCCACCAAGAGCAAAACTAGTACAACTGAATGGGGATTTTGCTGCATTTCAGTGAAACAACCCTCACTGTTCCAACATATGCAGTGTTTTCATTAGAACCCCATGATTATATCAGTTTTAACCAAGTCCCATATTGCATTAACCTGCAGACCAGCTCTAACATGTTGCACTTCCTAGACGTAATTTGTGTTTGCAAATGTGTATATAAAGACATATACGTGCATGCACACCGATGCAGTTAGACCTCATTCTAATCAGATTGGCAGTTTGCTTCTCGAAATACATCGATGCAGTCTGAGCCTTTCATTCCTTTCTTTATAAAACAAATAGGATTCTTTCTGAATTACCTCAAGTAGCAGCCCAGGAAGGGGTGCACAACCCCTGCAAATGGACTTGTTTAAGGATGTTCTTTAGAAAAAGGCTGAATCCTCCCCCTGCATCCTTCTGGGTTGAGTCTCCCCTTCTCTCCGCTCCCTCCTTCCCCACCGTTTCCTATTTCCCATGCCTGCTGCTCGCTCTTTGCATATGGCCCTGTCATTTGCATCATTCCTCATGGAGGAAATGGCCTGTGTGGTTCCTTTCAGAGCACATGTGGTGGGACGAGATAGGAAGCTCGAGATACCACAACTCATTTCATGACAGGCCAGCTCTGGAAGAGCAACTCTAAGTCTTTTCTGGGATGGTTAACGTCTTTCCAGATCTTTAATAATCCTGGGTGGCAGGAGCAACCACAAACAGCACTGACATGAGTCTAGGTAAATACTTTTATGTCTAATTACTTCATTAATCATTTTTTTTCTTGCAAACAGACCCTCTTTTTCTACTATCCTCCGTTCTTCCAGTCCTATGCCACAGAAGAAATTCATTGGAAAATAGTAAAGAAAATCACAGTGCAAAGAGAATCCGTAATCAAGGTCCCATTAGAGCAGGTGTTTGGGGAGTGCACTTGTCTCCTCGTGCAATAGATGGGAAACGTGACTCTTCCACCCCATTTGCAGCTGATTTCTGCAAATGTCTCAATCTGTAGCCCATTCGTGAGCAACTTGCAGCAAAAATTAAATCTTCACATTTCAAGCCGTTTCGCTTAGGCTGGATGTTCCGTTCACAAAGAAGAGCTGTTGGAATCAGGCTTCCTATATGAATATTTGTAAAGACAAATTCAAGATTCCCTTTCTGTTTATGCTCCTGGAGTTCTCTTCAGACTTGCGGCTGCAGTAGCTACTAAATGCCGCTAAATCAGTAAATCCATTTATTGCAATAGTCATAGAGAACTGCAGGAACGAGGCACAAACTTAATCCAGTTCAAACCTCTTCTAATCAGGAGGAAATAAACACACAGCTCTGTTTTCCATGTAACTTAAGGGAAAGGATACACATGGCAAAGAACAGGGCATTCAAATGACAATATAATTAAAAAAAAAAACCACAAAAAATGCTACTAACTTAACAGGGACAAGAAGGTGAATGGTGTCCAAACACCCATTTAGCAAAACACCCAAAACTCTTGTGGGATTATCCAAGATCCTGATCCAATATCCTCCCTTTCATGGGCTCCTGGAACTCTCCGCAGGAACATCTGGAAGCCCCGTCCAATTAGGACATGAAATACCGGCGGATCAAAGAGCGTTTCGCAGCTCTCATGAGAACAGGCTGCAGCAGGGGATAATTAGCAGCTTCTGACTGCTGGTAACCACCTCTCCCTCGTTAGCATTTTCCCTGGCCTTCCTACCTGTACGTACAGTCCCTTTCGCCTCCGGAACACCCTGTTCCCTCCGCGGGTGTCTCTTATTGACTCGCCTGTACCTACAGTCGTCCTGAGACATCCTAAGAGTCTATGAGGGTCTCGTCCCTCCTCTCACCATCAACCAGGGGTAGAGTCTTTGGGGACACATTAGCACCATTACGGGGGAAGGCAACAGACGGGCAAAAAACCATTGATTCAGGAGCTCTGGGAACCCCAATGGGTCTACAGAGAGGTAGGGAGCAACAGGACTGAAATACAGTTAAGCAATAGCAAAATATTTCCTTTGCTTCTTGTGTTCCCCTTGTGTTCATGGGTTTTGGGTGAGGAGGAGAGGCAACGTTCGCTCTGGGCAGGCAGCGTTTGCTCCCGTTTGCGTCTTTGGGAAGAGCTGAGAAGTTGCAGCCGGCGCAGGAGTGTCAGCTCTGAAAGGCACCTTAACCACAGCGGGGACTTGAGCTGTCAGGAGCAGGATTGAGTTGTGAGCTGCTTGTCCCTGCAAGAGGAAAGGGGGTTGCATGAGTGTGGCACTCACTGATTTTCCAGGAGGAACAAACCTGAGCAGATCCCCTGTGTCTGAGGAGCTTCAGCTGGAGTCCCACCAGCACCAACTAAAAAGCAGGGGCATTTTCCCCATATGCTGTGGCGATTGTGCACAAGACCGGGGCATTGCTTTCTGACAAGTCAACCACTGAATCAGGCCTTTCCCCGATGCTGTCGGGCTCCTGTCACATCATCTTGAGCTCACTCATATCACAACCCAGACACGAAACCCGGCGAGGGACCCCAGTCACCCTGACGGCCGCCAAGGGAAACACCACAAGCAATTTGCATGCAAAGAAACAAACAGCCTGAAATAAGGGTAAATGTTAACCAAGACCTGGCAAGGGATGAGAGACCCTTATATTAAAGGTACCCTAGGAACATAACTCAGCTGGTTAAGGGCAGCCTAAGGATTGCATTCATTTTTTGGCTAAAAATCTGTGTCCAGAGCCTCAATAAAAACATAATTGATGTGAATCATGCAGCGGCGTCACTGCCTGCGTCTGGAGTCATCCTGCCCCAAAGCTCTGCTTGGTGCTGGGATTTGCACCCTGGGGGACACTCCGGGCAAGTTTAGGGTCTCCGTCCCATCACCTGACCCACGGGCAGGACCAGGGGCTGCGGTGAGACAGAGCCTTGTGGTTCTGCCGCTGCTTTTGAAGCCCAGCTCTGCCCTGGAGCCCCCAGGGGTGCAGCGGGGAACCAGAACTGCTCCCAATGCTCCTCAGCAAAGCGAGAGCCCCGCTCACGGAGCGGCCCCAGACACAGATTCCCCCCTTTGCCGGGTGGATTCCCAGTTCCTGCCTCAGGAGGCGAGGAGCTTGCTCGGGCTCCCTGGGCCGAGCGCAGGGACGCGGGGTGCTGCACGCTGGGGTGCCCTTTCCCAGCAGCACCTCTGGGTGCACCAAGTCGGGAGCATCACCCGGACGGGAGCATTCCCGCAGCACCGTCACCCGGATGGGAGCATTCCCACAGCACCGTCCTGTATCACCCAGATGGGAGCATTCCTGAAGCACCGTCCCGCATCCCCCAGATGGGGTACATTCTCGCAGCACCGTCCCGCATAACCCAGATGGGAGCATTCCCGCAGCACCATTCCACATCACCCGGATGGGGAGCATTCCCACAGCACCGTCCCACACCACTCAGACAGGGTACATTCCCGCAGCACCGTCCCGGCTCCGGTACAGCCGGGCCCTGCGGCTCGCGGGCGTGCGGTCGCTGCGCGCGAGCCCCCCGCGCAGACCCCGCCGCGGCTCCTGGCAGCCGCCCCGCCGCCCAGCGCGGCCGCCGCCGGCCAGCGCCGCAATAAATAACCCGCGGGGCGCGCGGAGCGCACGGAGCGCCGCGGCCGCCGCCGCTGACCCCGCGGAACCCGCGGCAAAAATGCGCGCCCGCCGCCCCGGAGCCGGCGGCTGCCCCGGCAGCGGGAGTGCGGCGGAGCGGGCGCACGTATAGACATGTAGGGACACACAGAGACATGCACGGACGTGTAGGGACATGTAGGGACACATAGAGAGATGTATGGACACACAGAGACATGCAGGGACATGTAGAGACACATAGAGACATGTATGGACACACAGACACATAGAGACAGGTAGAGACATGTATGGACACATAGAGACATGTATGGACACACAGAGACACATAGAGACACGTAGAGACATGTATGGACACACAGAGACATGCAGGGACATGTAGAGACACATAGAGACATGTATGGACACACAGA
>NW_020455999.1:1078938-1113394 GCF_003342845.1 Nothoprocta perdicaria | reverse complement strand
GACACATAGAGACATGTATGGACACACAGAGACACATAGAGACATGTAGAGACATGTATGGACACACAGAGAGACATAGAGACCTGGAGTATATTTAACACCAGCTTGGGTCTCCGAGCATGTAACACCCTCACGTGCTTATTCCCTGCCCTCCGTGTGCAGCAGGGCACAGAGAAGAGGGGAAGGCAGAGATTGAGGAGGATCCCGGTCTCCTCAAAGGAAACAGCAATTTTCTTAGGAAAAGGTCATTCGCACTCCTATGCTCTTGCACCTTCCCTTTTTTCTTCTCATTACCTGCTACAGTCTTGACAGGCACAACCTTAAACCCCAATGTGGAGGAAGCAGCAAGGCCTGGCCCAGAAAGACGTGAAATTCGCACATTCTGAAAACAAAAAAATATATATATTTTTTTTCCCAGCAGAGACAAAAGCTCTAACACAAGTTCTTGGGCTCTCCAGCTGCTTAGACACTTCCTAAAGCCTCGGCTTGAGACAGCTCTGGTCTCCTTTACATCACTTTGAAGATCCTGGTTGCAGCCTGCAGAGCAGGTTCCTGCTTCCAGCCTGGTGCCTTGGGGAGGTAATTCACCCTGTGACCGAAGCGAGCAGAAAAGGAGCAGGGCTCTGGAGACACCTCTCGAGGGCCTCCAAGAAAGCAGCCCAATAGACAACCCCAGCCACTAAATGAACCTCTTCTAACAAGATTTAAGCCAAGATCTAGAGGAAACAGGAGAGGGACAGACGTGGTAGTGGAATCGGGGCCCGCGACCTTGGCTAAAAGCCAGGCTTGGTGCCAGCAAAACCCAGGCCTTTCTTGAAGCCAATAAATGAGGTTCATTATAACTCCGAAGAAAAGGCCCTCGCGGCTCGCGGAGGAAACCTTGCTCCTCGGATGCCTGTTTTCTTGCCTTGTGTAAGCTCTTTTAGGGGCAGGGGGCATAAATCATCATAAAACCATGGCATGGCAAATAAATCATAATAACGAATAATGATATGTAATAAGGATGAATAATATTGGGAGGAACTGTGTGTGCGAGAGGGAGAGAGCATGCACACACACGGCCACACAAACAAATGCGGAGACAGAGAGAAATGTAGGTGCTGGTTTTGTAGAAAAAGGACATTTTTTGGTCTTAGCAGATATTTTGCTGCCAATATGTTGATCCCGGCCCCTTTGCTCCTCCCTGTTCCCCTCTTTTCTGTGCCCCTGCTGCACATGGAGGGCAGGGAATAAGCACGTGAGGGTGTTACATGCTGGGAGACCCAAACTGGTATTAAATATGCACAATATGACTATATAAATATATAAAAATACCCAGCTCCTACCGCTACCATGTCTGTGTGCAAGCACGGCTTGCACTCGCCTTGGGGCGCAGGACACAACTGGTGTCTTCTCCATAAAAACCGACTTCATCCGGAGCACGTGCCTTGAGGAGCACCTGCGATCCAAAAAAAAAAAGCAAAACAAAACTCAAGGAACTTGCAACCCTTGCAACAAGGAACCCGAAAGGAAGTAAATCATGTAAAATGATGCGTTTATGCACAAAAGAGCTACTCAGAAGGTCCCGAGAAGAACCAGGTAGGAGGACGGCAGCACTGGGCACTTGGACTCGTTTTAGCAGCCTGCAGTTTGAAGCCCTTCTCCTGGACCCGGATTTATCGTCACGGTTCTGCTGCTTCTCCCCCTTTCCAACTGCCCATGGCACAAAAGTGACAACATAAATGTCTTCTCACACCAGGGAATCCTTTGCCCAACATTGCGCCCAGCATCCGACCCTCTCAAAAATCACTGCTAACCTCTAAGGTCCTTTTTTAACACTGCATTTGGAAACCCTAGGTGGGTAGAACTGGCTTGGTGAAAGTCTACAACAGTCCGTAATTATAAAAATATGAATGAGCCTTGGAGAAAGCAGGAGAAACCCGACACGAAGGGAAAGCTGGGAAGCCAGGCCCCAAACAGCAGGAAATCCAGACCTGGTGCTACAAACCGTGGGTTTCTGCTAGCAAACCCTGAGGAGCAGCAGAAAACACCAGGGAGGTTCTGCCTGCACCTGCAAAACCTCCCCGCACCTCTGCATCCCCACCTGTGAGTTCAGGCTCTGTAGCTGGGGGAAAATAATCCCAATTTTAATAGAATTTTAGCAGAGAAGGGCTAGGCGGTTGGGGGTGCAGAACCTCAAGCCTCTTGAATTCCCGAAGTTCGGGAAAGCGCCTGTTTTGCTCCGTGTAAATGCGTTTGTCCCTTCACAGAGAAAAAGGGAGAAAAAGTGTTTTAGAAGCCATGCAAAGAGGACCCTCAGCCAGGGCTAGAGGCTAAGATCAGCTTAAAAAGGCAATTTCCTAGTGTTTTAACAACCTCCTCCTTGGATAGGAAAGATCTTCCAGGTAGGTCCAGACTTCCCAGCTCCTTGCGAAGTTGGATTATCCCATTACCCACGCCTGTTTTGGTTTTGGGTCAAGGGGTTCTCCCCAAAGAGCCTGAATGTGCAAAACCCTGTGTGTATCTGAGCAAAGGCAGCCGGGTGGGCTGGCACCTTTCACGCTGCCGACCAAGCTGGGGCTGCTGGGCAAAGCGCAGCCCAAAGTGTATTCCAAAGTGCATCCCAAAGCGCAGCCCAAAGTGCATTCCAAAGTGCATCCCAAAGCGCATCCCATAGTGTATTCCAAAGTGCATCCCAAAGTGCAGTCCAAAGTGCAATTCAAAGTGCATCCCAAAGCACATCCCAAAGCGCATCCCAAAGCGCATCCCAAAGCATATCCCAAAGCACATCCCAAAGCACATTGATTCACTGGCAGAATCACCCTGTTCTGGTCCCGTGACGACAAAAGGCCCTAAGCGTTAGCACCAGAAACAGCCAAAGGGAAGGTTGCTGTAGCCCCTTACAAAATGTGTCTTCAAAATGCAGAGAGCCCACAAGAAAAAAAAGTATTTATCATTATTATTAACAGTAATAGGAATAAAGCCAGATTTAATAGTATGCAGGGTTTGATGCATTTCCCAAATTCAAGAATTTATTAGTTTTAAGCCTGTGTGTTTATCTGGTTCTCTCCAGTCCTGCCCCCTCTTCCAGCCGTCTTGAATTTTTAATGCGCGCTGTTTCTAATGTCAGCCGTTTTTCTTGCAAAGGTTTTTTTCGACATAACTTTATATTGCTCCATCCTTCTGTTGTTGCCATTCGCCATCCTTGTTAGAGGCTCCACTCCCCTAATGAAGCTCGTCTCCTGCCAGCATAATAAAAGCAAATAGATGTGGGCTGAGCCGGCCAGGGTGAGGTGCGCGCGCCTGGTTGGAAATAAGGGTGACACAAAAGAAGTCCTGGTCTCTGGGGACACCTGGGGCTGCTCCCCCCGATCTGCACAATATCTTATCTAGGGTTGGGGAGGATATGTCTATATACACACACAAATCCCTTGGGCAACCTTAATTTCATCTACACACATGCTCCAAGCATGCTCATGGACATGCTCAAAAGATGCAGTGCAAGGGCCAGAGATACTGGACTTTCTGCGTATAAAAGAAAAAAGACTCAACACAATCCAGGGACTTGGCAGTCCCCGACTTTTTGGGGTATCCTTTTAGTGTTTCACAGCAACAAGCTGCTAATTAGCACTCTTCATTAGCTTCCCATGCATTTTCTCTCTTTGCCCCCATCCATTTTCACGTGTGCCTAATGAATTAGAAGGCACCTTTCCTGCTGTTGCCAGTGAAAAGCACGAGCGGAGCTATTCTCACAGCCCAGGAAAGACCAAAGATTTCTGCTCATCTGCCTGTAGCATCCCTTTCCAACATAAAACATCCAAAAGCACCATCTGCTTGCGGCCTGCACACACGGGCCTCCTCCAGCAGCACCAACCGCTGCAAAAAACATATTGCAGCCTGTGCTAAAGACAAGAGCCCAAGAACCGTCTCCCAGCTCAGAAAGAGCCTTTTGGGCTTTTCCTGGGCCACCCAGGATCTCATTACAGAGAGGGAAAAAACCCTAAGATCCTTCCTTTCTGCCCATTCAGAATAAAACCCATACATGTCGCTAGAATAACTTTCTTCGGGCTACTTGCATTGGCCTTTTTTTTGGCTAAACCTCACAACACAACTAACAGAAATAATATTTTCAGCACATAGGAGCCTACCTCTCCTCTCCAGAGATGTTTAGATGCTTTGCAGCATGAGTCCTATTTAGAAAGTATATAAAAACAGTGCCCACGGAGACTGGCTATTTGCAAAAAGCATCCAGCAACGCACGCAGAAGTATCCCAAACCCAAGCCTAGGATACTTATATCCTAAGCAATGAATATCCCGCCACGGAATCCAAACAGATTCCTTATCTTCTTGGAAGCTTTGGAAAATCAGATACCTATTAGCCAGATACACACACAGCAATATCACCTTAGAGACCCGTTTTCTGCACTCTCCGACAGGCACAAAGAGGACTGGGTCGCCGGATGAAATAACAGCGAGTGCAGAAATCCGTTCTGACCGTTTCCACTGGGATATCCAGCTTTCAAACACATCAGCCACATTAACGTTGAGGAGAACCTCCGCATAGCTGTGGCTTTCAGCATCTGAAATATTTACAGCTAGCTGCAGCTCAGCCTGTAGCAATGCCACATAGTTTGAAACTCCAGCAAGCCACATGCGCTTCTTCCTATCAGGCGGGCTTGAAAATTCAAAAACCAGAGGCACGACGTCTGGGCTAACACCCTAATGCCGAGCGGAAAAGTTTAAGTGAAATTTCAGGTGGAAATGAATCGAGTCCCACGTAGGGACAATTTCTGTTTAGTGATACCTGCCTTAAAGAAAGCCGTAATTAGGGTGTCTATAGGGAACCGCAGGCTCGACGGGGAAGCAAGGGTATAAATCTCACTAGACCAGAAAAGCAAGAGTGACTGGGGCTACTGACAGGAACAGTGACAGAGCAGCAAGGAAAATACCTGCAGAGTGCAAGATCTGGCTCGATTTTGTGCTCTCCCAGCTCTAATTTCGTAGCTAGGGAAAAACATCCAGCAGATTCTCCTAACTAGAACACCATTCCCTGTCCTTTTAGCTGAGAATCAAAGCAGCAGCTTCAAAACAGGAACATAAATACCTGCAAATGGATGGGATAATCTAACTCGTGGGTTTTTATCCCCAGAATCCAGAAAAGCAGACTGGAGTAGAAGGGGAGCTGAATTTACCCGGCTTTTAAGGAAAAATAGCATTATTTGCATGTCCCTGCATATACACAAACCGAGTGTTACTATCAAGCAGGTCAAAATGACCAAGGTAAAATGATCTACACACAGCCTAGAGACAACCAAGCCCTGGGAATGGTGAAAATGCTGTTACCTCTGCACAGGAACATGTGCCTGAATACTCCAGGTTTCTTCCAAGGCAAGTGGAAGGCACTTGGTGCTGCATAACCCTGGATGAAGCTTCCTGGATGCTTCAAGAGGCAGGGTGAAGAAGCAGCAATAGGAGACCTGTCTAACTGACATGCATTATACAGACCCAGCAATGCGGCCACTGTGCAAGAAAGGGAGATAAAATCCCTGCCCCAGAGAGCCTTCAAATTAATGGTTAATGCAAATTCCTCCTTTCACTCCATACCTTTGACTACAGGCAGCCGTGCTCAGGGATGGAGGGCTCCGGGTCTGCACTCTTCCGAGGAATGGGAATACTCAAACGTCAGAAGCAGCTCAGCTCATCAGCTTTCCTCCTGCACTGACTTCGAATGGGAATCTAAAATTCATGCCCCATAAAGCCGAGAGAAGCCAGGACTTCAGAGAGGACCTGAACACATTAAACGGGATGTGTCTCGAGTCGAACACACACACAGCACTGCACGTTTGGCAGCCTTGTGGACCGTATCTAGCACAGAGTCGTGCCAATAACAAATCATATAACAACCGCCCGGTGTGTTTTACATAAAGCAAGAGCACCTATGGGTGCTGGGCATCTCCCTACAATCCCTCCAAAGGCAACAAATATCCTGCCTTCTAAAGACACTGTGCTCACCTACCTTGGATAAGCGTTTTCACCCTACCTGTGAAAGCCCTAAGGAGACCTCACCCAAATCAAGACCAAAACATCTGTCCCAGGGCATCTTTTGAGCTGGGAGTTTGGGGCTTTTTTTTGGTGGGGCGATATTTTTTTTTAAAAGAACAATTCCTGACAGAAGAGGAAAACCCAACTCCATTGGAAATATCCTCTTCCCAGAGACGGGACGCGCAGCAGGTTCACCACGACTGCAGAGCTCATCCCGGCCGTCCAAGCCTTGAATGCTTAGGAGGCACAGGCAGCGCTGTATTAATATGCAAAGTGTGCCTGCCTTCCCAATTAAATGGAAAATGCTATGATTAAAACCAGTCAGGAGATATTAGATGGATAGTGCTGAACTACGGGCTTTATTTCCTACACATGGGAGCCCCACAGGAGTGCTGATGGAGCGCGTGCCAGGGAGATTACCAAAGGCGAAGCAGAGCTGGGAAAAGAAATGCACTCCAAGAAGCAGGAGGGGGAGAAAACGAAGCTATTTACAGGAGGATTGAATTAAAATAGTACCTCATCCTGGTCTCCCAGACAGGGGCCCTCTGGGCTGCACATATCTGGAGGGAAACCAAGCACCAGCGCTCACGGGCGCCAAGCCCTGGCACACGACTGAGGGAAAAAGGCCTCAGAGGCGGAGTGCATCATAGGGTAAGGGCAAGAGAGCAAGAAATTCAGAGCTGCACAGCCTCGAGGCAGAGCTCAGCCTCGGGGAGAGGGCTTTCCTGCATCCCCTGCTTCCTTCCCTGCCACCTCCGGCACGGGAGAAAACAGGGCAGAGCAGGGCAGCACGCTGGATAATTTACAACTAAACCCATGATGAGGACAGGATAAAACAGGAAAGGTGAATAGCTCATTGGAGAGTCCCCTTTACCCGGGGATTTGGCTCCCCTTGGCAGCCCGGTCACGGAGCGGGTTCCCTCCGTGCTCTTCCCTTCCCGTCTCCGAGCGCTCCTGTCCATTCCCGACGCGCGCCGGGCCTGTGGTTCATGGCTTGTGTTGAATTAACAGCACAAGTCAGGTATGTTTATGGGGACTTGCAATCCTCACGCATCCACGTCCATTGCTGTGGGTTGGAGCCAGCTCTTTCCCTCCCGCCCCACCACATCATGTGCCCCAGAATAAAGTCTAATAAATTCTGCTCCGCAATCGGCTGTGTATTTTGGGAGTCCATCCATCCCCGTGCTGGGAAAACAGAGACCTTCAAAGCACTGCTAAGGACAGAAATCCCGGGAGGAGGCAGTCCAAAATACTTTGTTTCCTCAAACAACTGGCACCGGAGCACTGCCGGCGCGACGCTGGAATGCCGAGCGGAGCCGAGCGGAGCCCGGGCGGCGGCGACGTCGCCGGACTGCGCTCCAAGGACGGCGATTGCCAGGAGCTGCACGCTTCAAAAACCCAGGAAACTCCTTAGGGACCTGCTTCCAACACAGGCATTTCAAGGAAAACTGGGGAAGGGTCTCCGCACTTGGGGGTGCAGGATTGGAGCTGCTCCTCTTTAGGGTGGGATGCAGCGCTGACAATACGAGAACTTTGCGGACGCAGCTGCACCTAAAATACTAGAAATACCACCAGCAGCTCCGACTCATCACGGGTCTGTCTTCCACAATGACCTATAAATAGAGAATATGCATGTGCAGAAAATCATCTTATCTATGTATGTATGTCTATGTACGATGTATGGGCATCGTATTGGCACTTGGCATCGCACCTCCCTACTGAGGACAACAGGAATTGTCCGCACGCTGTGACACCAGGAAAAGCTCCTCCATGAATATCCCTAGCCTACCAACATGGCAAAGGGGGCCCCACACTCAAACTCCCCCTGGCCCTAAGAAATTTCCATTCCACCCATTCCCTGCTGAATGGGAACCACTGGAAAACAAGAGATGGAGATATCAGACAGGCAGATTTTTTTTTCCGGGTTGCTCATTTAAGCAAAAGAAGAGAAAGACTAAGAAAAAGAGATTAAATCCATAAAGTTGGCACATGTGCTCCCCCTGCAAGAGAACACACAGAATTATGGCCAAAAACGTATGCCCGAATGCCACTGCAAAAACTCTTCTATTTTCCTATCGTTTCTCCACGATGCCAGAAACTAACACCCCTTAATTCAGAATTTTCCACATTCTAAGTTTATGCCCAGCATTAATGTTATTTAAACATTGCCCTATTTTTTCCTTCTCCCTCCTAAGGATTTCATGCTGGGTTTCTTTTTCCCCCCCCCTTTTTTAATGACAGTTTATTAAGAAAAGCCGACTGTACCTCCGCTTCGTCTGCTGGAACAGCGCTGATGAATAAAAAACCCACCTCACAGGAGACAGTTTTATTCTGTTGATCGGAAGTCTGCCAGCCCAATTTACGATTGGACATAAGATCTCCAAACCTGAATTTATGCGTTGTAGTATAACGACAGGTCAATGAGATTAAAAGTATGTTCATGAGAGAGCTGTAAGGCAATTGGAGTTTCATGGTTCTGCCCTGATTGGGCATTCAGTCTAAGAAAACCTGCCTTAATAAAACACCCGTAGTCCCCAGGAACAATCTGCACATTATTCATTATTGCAGCCCGGCTGTGGTCGCCGTCACCGACACCCCCTCGCCAATAAAAAAGGGAGAAGGAGGGAAGGAGAGAGGGGAGGAAAGCGGCTCTCCTCCTCCTCCCCGTGGAGATGAAGCCGTCGGGGAGACAGCGCCGCTGATAACGAATGGGCTGAATTAACGATGGAAACACTGCTCTTATCAAAGGTTCACGCCATCAAAACGGGGAGGGGAATGAAGGAGGGGAGGGAAGCCCAACCTCACCGTGGGTATAAATCCGTCCATATGGGACTCCCCACCAGCTAAATACGCACGGACTAAACACAAACCAGCAGTTCCTATTCACAAAAGGAGAAATTCACTTCCCCTCGAGGGTGCCTGCTTATTGCAGACCCCCCCCCAGGGTATAAACCTTCAGCACAAAGTTTAAGCTAGGCCCAGCCAAGACACACAGGCTCATGCAGGTTGTATGAGTGAGGGCAAACCTGCAGGAACGCTAGAAAAGGGTCTCCACTTGGATCTAGGACCAAAAAAGCTGCTGTTGAGACTACCAGCTTGGTTTTCAGATGTTAGGGGCTGGCTTGGCCAGTCGTGTACATTTTGGGTCAGATTCAGCCATCTCCCAGTATTAGAGTCCGCTCTAAGACTTGGCTTCAGTCTGTTATGGTGGCAATGTCCAAGCGAAGCTCAGATCTTGATCTAAAACCACCTGTAGGCTCCAGGCTGTTTGATTCTAAGATCCTAGTTCGCTCTACGTCTCCCTGTGAACAACTACTGTCTAAAGCCCAAATCAAACTCCTTGCTTTCCTTAACGCTGCCTCCTCTCCAGATGACACAAAGCACCGCTTGATGGACTCAGTCTTGAAAGCCTTTTCCAACCATAATGATTCAACAGTTCCATGACTTAGACCCAAGGGAACTTGCAGCAAACTCAAAAGTCACCCTCCTTCCTCTGTAAGATGCTTCATTCTTCATCCACGTCTCTTTTCTTGTCATAATAAAACAATATTAATTCAAGAAGGACCGCAGGAGGCAATCCTTTGCTGGCGGGGAGTGTGTCCCACGCTTGGCTTCCATATGGACATGCTCTAAATGAACCAAATTCCTCATGTTCCCTTCACTGCACAAGCCCAAAGTCACCTTGCCCGGTTCAAAGAGGGCTGAGAACCCACAGCTCTTGTATCCTGCAGGAATTGCTGCAGGTGCCCTGTGCTTCTGGGTATGAAATGCCAATGCTGAAACCTGGAGCAGAAGCGTATGGAGAACAGGCAGTGAGCATCGAGGAAAGGACTGAAGAAAGGAGCCCGAAAAAGGACAGAGCCAAAAGGAACTGATGGAGATTTGTTATATTTCTCTCTATATTTTCTTAAATAAAGGTTCAGAATAGCTTGGTTATCCTAATCATCATGCAAGAGGCTCCCAAATTTTGGATCCCTGTGTACCCACAATGCAGTTACTGCCACAGGGTCCAGAAAATTATTGCTGGGTGAATCCATCTCCAACAAGCCAGGAGATCCCGGGACATTCCTGCTCCATCCTTGGTTAATCCACCTCCTTGTCAGGCAGGGCTCCGGGCCAGCAAAAGTTCCCTCTGCCTCAGCTCCAGGGGCGGACTGGATCCAGAATTTATACAAATAAAAGGAGAAACGAAAAGCGCCGGCAGCACCAATCTGATTACAGAGTCATTTATTTTCTGGTCGTTAATAATTTGTGCAATAAAAGATTGCGTGCCTTTCTGAGTTAGTAGGAGTTATTGGCACAAATTTCCCTCCGCACTGGTGTGAGCCTGTGCTTGGAACATAAATTATTAGTTTCTTATCGCACTCCTCCTCATTTTTCATGCTGCCACGGCTGCGCCGCCGGCAGCCAAGCCCTCAGCGCCGGCCTTATTTTATGCTGCGACAGAGCGGCGGCAAAGACGGTTTTTCCATTTTTAATTACTCACTTTTGCGCTGCCGCTCCCGCCGCTGCGCGAGGCAGACACCCGTGCAGAGCCCTGTGTCTGTGGGGACACGAGCGTACCCTGTCGTCGACTGTACGTACAATGAAAGCTCCGATTGTTGACAACACTCCAAGGAAGCAGCTTCCATCACCCCCTCAGCTTCCTTCGGGAATCCATCCGGAATAGGAATTGCGTCCCAAGGAAGCAGCCTGCTAGGCCTGAGCTTGCCGGCACAGAGCTCCTCCGAGGAGGATGCAACACCCACCACTCACACTGGAGCGGAAGGGAAGCTTTGGGTCCAAAACCCGCGTGTTTGTGTCACCAGGCAATGAAGGGGCTCTATCCCCAGGCCAAGGGTAGCAGGTTTCACATCCTGGATGTAGCTGGGAAAATGCTGGACCTTTCTCTTCCTGGCTTCTTGTAACATTAATGAGATGAGGCTTAAGAATGCCTTAATTGTTCCTTCTCTAAAATGGATGCTCTACGTCTTCCCGAAGTACCTGGAGCTCAGCGGGTGACATACGCTAAGCATTAACATTATTTAATATCTATCAAAGCATCCTCATCATGTCTCTCATGCACGGCACTGAAACAGGCTTTAATGCTACTAATTATTTTGTTTAAAAGAGTCATTCACAAATGCACCACATCAGAATCCCTGGATATCTCCCTGTTCGAGGCTCATGGTTTTCACCGTTCCCTGGGTCTCCATCAGTTGTGTCCCAGGACCATCTGTGCCAACCTCTGCTCAACTTCACAGGCTCAAGCGGAGCCTACCAAAAACACCTGCCAAGAGCCGAGCAAACCAGGAGCTTCCATGGATAATGGATAATCCCAATTATCCATGGTTTATCCATGGATAGACCATGCAATCGAGGTGCAGGACGAGCTTTGTCTTTCTTTTCCCTGAAGAACAAGTGCCCACCCATCCCTGGTGCCTTTGGATGCAGGTTCTCCCAGCCGAGCCCCTTCCGCTCCTTCCTGGATTCTTTCAGGCTGAACACTTGGAATGCCAGATACCTGCTGCATCACCCGCTTGGTGGGAGGCCAGCAACGACTGTTCTTACCGCAGAGGGTATTTCCAGGGACACATGAGCAAAAACCTGCAGCTGAGCTGCAAGGTGGAGAGCCTGGGGAGTTTTATTCCGTTTTACAGAACTGCTGCCTCTCCCAACGCGGCCAAGCACACGCGGCCCTGCTCAGCAGAAGGGTTCTTGAACTGAACATACAAACAAGGCACCAGAAATCAGAGTGAAACAGAGTCACTGCATTCGGGCCCAGACCAGCTCTGATGGCCCCTGAAATCAGGGCTCCTCATTTATTGCATTTTAGAATTAAAGGCCAATTGCTCCTTCAGGACCTTGGGCGACGCTCACTCTGAATCCTGGAAAATTTATTTAAGCCCTTGGGAGAGGTGATTTTGTATCTTTGGATATTGAAATACACTTAGCAGAAGTCTTAAACCAAATTCCTGCTGAAAAATCCTGACTATTTCGATATTTCTTTGGATTTCCAAGTCCATTTCCATTCCTCCTTTGATTTGCTTCCCAGCGCTCAACCCAACGGATATGTGCTGCCTTACAACCCTGCGTGCAAATATGCGGAGGAACTGACCTCTTAGCCTCATCCATGGAAAAACTGAGGCACAGAGCACGCACGGAGCCAGACACTGCAGACAACTCGATGTTCACACAGCTCTGCAGGCCCAGACAGCTTTGGAATGGATGCTGCACATTGCTGACTACCCAAAAAGCACTAAATAGCTCAGTTCTCTTTCCTTGGATGCGAAGATACTTGATGCAAAGATACTTGGATGCAAAGATACTTGAGTATTTCTAGAAGGGGGAAAAGTTTCCCACTATTTAAGCCTGGCTTTTCCCAGTTGGAGCGTTGTGCATGTCTCCTGGAAACCTGATGTTGCGCGTGCCCAGCTGTGCTGCACTCAATGAGCTGCTTCAGGTTCCACGAGGTCCTTTATCTCCTCATTTCCTCTGTGTTTCTCCCTTTGAAGCATCCGAGTCGCCTCCTGGGCGATCCTCATTCCGACATGTATTTTTTTCCTTAAGTTATGGCTCCAAGTCTCCCTTCCCGCTGCCTGAGCGGCTACGGGGTTTGGGCTCCCACGTTCTCCTCCCAGATCCGTCACAAAGTGGCCGGGACCTTGGCAGGAAGGCGACGTGCCCCAAACTGTGGTGCCTAAATCTAGGCATTCTTAATAACAGGGATGAGAAGCATCCATAGCTTTTCTATTTAAAAAAGATGACAATTACGACAGTATCCAAGCACTTACCCTTGTGCCCCTGCTCCGTTTGCTCACTTCATCCATCCCAAACTTGCATCTCCCCCTTGCATTAACCTCCAGAGGACGTGGGCTTTAGGTTGAAACCCAGGATAACCTAAACCTCCGACTTTTCCAGAGTCTGTAGTGTCCTGGCAGCAAAACCTCCACGTGGAAACCCAAAAAGCTCAAACCTGAGCCTTTCCCCGCGTTTTTGCTCCCCGCCTTCCCTGCCTCCTATCCCCATAGGAGGCCACAGCGGGAAGCAGAAACCTCTTTAATTCCCTTCCTTGGGATCCAGGGTATTTTTAACATCCCCAGCTCTCCAGGCAGCAAGAATAATATATGTGCTCAGTCTGCGGACTATTACACTTATATATAAAAATGTAAAGAACTCATCTTTTTAACTAATGTAACAATAGGTCCATAAACAGGAAAATTCTTCCAGTCAAACCCTTTCCACAGAAGCCCTTTCTACAGACCTGCAAACCTCCACAAAAGGCTCCTTTTAAGCTGTCCTATCTCTACACAGGCCTCTGAAAAAAGAATATATTACATATAGCCTAAAATATCCTATAGCTGGGCATCATTTATTGATGCCTGCTCGGCAGTGTGGATCCTGGGGGAGACGGAGCAAGACGTTATTAGGATATTCCGCGGGAGCAATACGTTATAGCGGAGCAGCCTCCGTCAGACGGACTTTTCCGAACAACCTGCTGATCCCCGCTGTGGAATGGGAATCCGCGGGGGGAAAGGGCTGGCGCCGATCCCGCCACGCTGCCCGGGAAGGGTTTACAGCGCGGAATTGCTTGCCGAGGCGGCTGGGGGAGCTTTCCCGGCCCTACCATCATCACCATCACTGCGGTGACCCCATGGCCACCACCACCATCATCATCATCATCGTTGTGGTCGCGACCCGCGCCAGGAGGCGCAGTGGGAAGGGAAGGGAAGGGAAGGGGAAGGGGAAGGGGAAGGGGAAGGGGAAGGGGAAGGGGAAGGGAAGGGGGCCCGCGGGGGCTGCTCCGGGAGCGCTGCCCGCGCCGGCGCCCCCCCCCCCACTCCCACAGCCCCCGGGCAGGGAGCCGGGGGCACGGGGGGGACACGGGCCGGGAAGGGGGGGGACACAGGCTGGGAAGCGGGGGGACACAGACACGGTCAATTTAGCACCGCAGCCCCCCGGGCGGCAAGGGGAGGGCACGGGCAGCGGTCTGTACAGACCCACAGCAGCTTGTACTGCAATGCATAGACCCACACGGCATGCATGGAAACGTATAGACCCATATGGCATGCATGGAAACGTATAGACCCACACAGGGTGCACAGAAACGTACAGACCCATATGGCACGCAGAGAAACGTATAGACCCACATGGCATGCAAAAAACACATAGATGCATAGAGCTATATGCACAAAAAAACATACAGACGCATAGAGCTACAGCAGCCTGTACTGAAATGTATAGAACCACACGGCATGCACAGAAATACATAGACTAACACAGGATGCACAGAAACATATAGACCCACAGTAGCTTCATAGAAATATACAGACCCACACAGGATGCAAAGACGTGTCGACCCACACAGCATAGATACAAATGTATAGACCCCACACAGCATGAATACACATATAGACCCACACAACATGCATAGAAATGTGTGGACCCAGATGGCAAGCATAGAAACCTATAGATCTACACAGGATGCACAGAAACACCTAGGCCCTCACAGGATGCATAGAAACATATAGACCCACATGGCATGCATAGAAACGTACAGATCTACAGCAGTTTGCACAGAAACATATTGAACCACACGGCATGCACAGAAATGTATAGATCCACAGTAACTTGCATAGAAACATATGGACACACACGGCATGCACAGAAGCTCATATATAGACACACACCGGGTGTACAGAAACGTATGGACCCACACTGCATGAATGCAAACATGTAGACCCACACAGCATGTATGGAAATGTATGGACCCACACAGGATGCACAGAAACACATAGATGCACCCAGGATGCACAGAAACATATGGATCTGCATGGCATGAATACCAACGTTATGGACCCACTCAGGATGCACAGAAACATATAGATCCACCCAGGATGCACAGCTGGCACCCACAGCAGCAACTCTTTTCCAAACAATTAAGAAAACATTTTCTATATAAAATAAAGAACGTTTTTTTTCCCCCCCCCAACAAGACAGTTAAAAATCTCCCTCATTTACCCATTTATCACTACGGTCCCGCGTTCAGTTTTGCCCTCCTGGAAATCATTTGGGGATGGGAAAGATGGATTATATCTCCAGCGGTGACATTTCCGTGAAATGCCATCACCTCTCTTCGCCCAGTGACGCCGCTGTGCCCCGTGTCACCGTGTCACGTATTGACGGGAGCGTTTTTTCCTCCCAGGCATTTGCACTGCAGGGAAAATTACGCATAACAAGGTCCACAAAATGACGTCCACAAAATATCTCACTGCACTTAGCCGAATATCCACCCCAGAACGGGATGTTTCTACGTCCCTGGTGGCACCAGGATTGGGGAAATAGGTGCTATATCCCAGAGGATGCCGAGCTCCAGCGTAAGGGGCTGGGACACGATGAAGGTGGAGTCGTGTCCACTACTTTTGATCTCCTGCATCTCCTCCATCTCCTGCAGGACACAGGAACCAGCCGCTGCACCGGGAGCTGCTGTGCTGAAATATTCAACTTCAGCTCTAAATACACAGCCCGGGACTGCTCTGAGTCACTTCCTTGTCAAAACTCATCTTGACAATTAAGTAAATTTTTCAAAAGGGATAAAACTGAGATGCTCTCCCACAGACACCTTGTTTGCAGAGCTGCTGAGCCTTTCCACAGGATCCCATTGATTATTCCCGTTATGAGAGAACAATAACTCCATCTAAACCAAAGCCACCAAGACACCAAGGTTAGGAGGCTCATCCCCGCATCTGCAGGCGTTCCCAAGAGGCTTTCATGAAATATCCCAAATAAACAGCACCCACTCCCTAAGGAGTATCCTTATCCTTTGGGCTTTGGTGCTCTGTCAGTCATCACGGTGGTTCGTGCAGCCGTATGTGGAAAGACCATTTTCCACTCAAAAAGACCATTTTCCACTCAAAAAAGGGGCTCACGAGGGGTCTCACCTACAGAAGTGCAGCCAGAAGAGTGCACGAGCCAGGGTTTCCATGCTGCTCCCGTGGAAGATTCAATGGCTTTTAGGAAATTCAGGCCCAGACCTAAATCCTCCTCAAGGTGCCTGGAGAGGAGCTTGTAGACTCTACCTGTTTCCATGCCAACAACCACACACAAAAAAAGGGTTATTGCAGACACAGAGGAGCCAATTTTCAAGCGATAAAACTATTTGCCACTTAAATTATGCTAACTTCTCCTTAAGCGTGTGTGCGGGGTAATGCATATTGTGGACCCCGAGCGCCCGCAACGTTTTATTACTAAAATTTAAGCTCGGTTGGAATGAGGGAAGCGTGAGGCAGGGGCTCTGGGCTTGTGCCTGCAGGTCTGCGCAGGGATCTCTAGGTGCTAATTCCACGTAAGCACATCCCAGCACGAGGAGCCGCTGGCCAGGGCCACCCGCTGCCCCTGCCAAGAGCGGCGATTAAAAACCAGGAATGAGATAAGCGGAGCCCTCGAGTCATTCCCGCCGTGCGAGCAGGAAGGAGCGGGAGCCCAAACGGGGCAGTCTCATCCTGGCAAAAAATCCCACTAAATTCAGCGGAAATTTTGCCCAGGGAAGGGTGGCAAATTTCACACCTCCTAATGCCAAGACCATAGGGCCACGTGCATTCTGTGGCAGCGGAGATGCAATTCCCACGGGGAAGATCCCGCTCCTCCGGCCACCCTATGGCTTCCCCGCCATGGTCCGAGCAGCAGAAAGTGGAACTAAATTCACCTCTTCTTCCTGGCTGGCTCTTCACAGTTCCTGAGCATATCCGTATGATGCTGGGGAGAGTAAAACTGCATTTTATCAGAATGTTTCAATGGAGTAAAGACCTGCGGAAAACCGGGCGCATTTTTAATCTAAAATGGGAATGAACCATCTTAAGGGCATTTTTGTGGGCTGTCCTCAGAAATCTGTTCAAGCCTCTGCATTATTATTTTGTCATGCCAAGAAAAGCCCCTGTGAAGCTTCTTTTTATTGTTATTATTCCAGAAAAACGCTGGGGCGCAGCTCGCAGTGAGGCACAAACGGCCGAGCTCAGAGCCCTTGCGAGCAGCTGCCCACCCAGGAACCGGTGGGACTTGTTGGGGAGCAGGGATAGGAGCAGAAAAGGCCCAAGGCGGCATGAGAAAATAATCGCTTAGGCAAAAGAAGGCAAGAAAAGAGTCGCTCCCAAGATAAACTTTGAAATTTTGGTGATTTTCAGCACTGCATTATGAATTCTTGAAAATGAGAACTGGACGATGAAGTGACCCGGCGCTGCCTGGGGACATGCCAGGAATTATCTGTGACCCTGGGGACAAGCGGGGTCCCTCCGGCCCGGCTCGAGGTCGGCACGGGGGGCAGCGGTGGCGGGACGTTTGTCTGGGGATCAGCGAAAGGCTGCGGCCCCCGGGCACTCATGGCATGGAGCTGTGCCCGTGGTCCCCCGGGGAGCCGGAATCTCAGCCTGCAAGCACGGGACGAGATCACGGCGCTTCCAGGAGCCCGGGAAGCCCTTGGGAACCGCTCTGGACCGGCCAGCGGTGGACCACCTTGGGATGAATATGGGATGGATCACGTTGGGATGAATATGGACCACCATTGGGATGAATATGGGATGGATCGCATTGGGATGAATATGGACCATCATTGGGATGAATATGGGATGGATTGCATTGGGATGAATATGGATCATCATTGGGATGAATATGGGATGGAYCRCATTGGGATGAATATGGACCATCAYTGGGATGAATATGGGATGGAYMKCATTGGGATGAATATGGACCATCACTGGGATGAATATGGGATGGACCACCTTGGGATGAATATGGACCATCATTGGGATGAATATGAGATGGACCGCCTTGGGATGAATATGAGATGGACCGCCTTGGGATGAATATGGGATGGACCACACTGGGATGAATATGGACCATCATCGGGATGAATCCCGGTATGCACTGCAAAACAGTTCCCCCGCCACCCAGGAACTCACGGGTTGCTGCTGTTTCCATTTTAACACCAATTTTAGGGGTTCAGCCTCTATCCGAAAGTCCTGCTTTACCCTTTGAAGAAGAGGGGAGGATTTACCACCGGGGTTCACCTCACTCCGGCATCCTGCCCGATGCTACAAAGGAGAGGAAAGTCTCGGGCATCGTCCAATTGTGGGGTCAATCCTAAAAATTCTTGCATTCAAAATTTGGACTGCATTTCTGTGTGTTGTATAGCTGAATCTGGGCTTTACAATATTATAATCAGGGGAGCAAATGTCCTTAGGACCCTCTAACCATAGGGAATTACTTAAAGCACAGTTTAGCTTAGGGCATCTTTTGCATACAAGAGCTACATGATTAAATATGTACAAATAAATTACTCCTTTCAGATGTTTTCTTCCTGCCTTGTCTTATTTAATGCACAGATTTTCAGCATTATAGGCATGTTTAATATTAAGTAAATGAACCTGAACCCATTAACATCTCAAGCCTAGCGAATACCTGTGGTTTACAAACAACTCCACCCAGATGAGCTGCTTTACAGAGCCCAAAACTCAGCGAGTTAACCCCAGGGCGAGGCTGCCTCCCTGCCATGCAGTGTGCAAGATCAGGGCCTAATGAATTAATCCAGCCAAGAGTTAGTAACTCCTGGTGCTAGCGAATACGGCGGAGCCATTCGGGAACAGAAAGCGCTCAGGGGATTATAGGTTAGAAATAAAACTGGGAGTGATTATTCCATAATACCTATTACAACGAAACAATAAATCTAATCACATTTGCGGTTTAAAGACAAAAGAACCTGGGATGTTCGCATGTAAAGTTTGGCTTTTGGGATTTCAAATGGCACTTTTCCCTCCTTGGAAATTCGTTAGGGTGTCACAGGAGCACTCCACCTTCCTCGCAGGGCAAAACACAGACCCCTGTGGCCCAGCCCTGTAAATACTAACAGAGAGGCTTAATTTCATCCTCATGTTGTTATTCAGCTGAGGTCAGCAGTTGTGGGGCTCTGCAATAACGCTGTCGATTGCCTGACTGCAAGTTCCCCATGCAGTCAGCCAACCAACCTAATGGGCTGCAGTTCTTCGACGCACTGAGCCCAGCACTTCTTTCAGGGCTTAACCCCCTCCCATGTGCATCCTTGCAAGACCCAGACTGAAATGTTAATGCTGTTTTTTCCCATGCTTTTCTTTTTAGAGGGTATCTACTGTTCTCCAAGCTTACTCTCTTGCAAGTTAGTATTCCATAGCTTCATGAGACCATGGCATCCGTTAGAACTGCCATCCCACGGGCTACAGGGAGCTCCCCTTGTCCCCACGCATGGGTACAAAAGCCAGAAAACGCCCTCCAGGGAAAGCCAACGTGACAGTTTTTACCCGGTATTTACCCAGAACGTTTACTAAAGCCATGTCTAAGGAAAGGCATGTTATTCTGCACGGGCACCAGGCAGGGCTGACGCCCTGCCTCCCCCAAACCAAACAAGCCCCAGAGCCAGCAGCGAAGCTGCAAATATCTCCCTTGTTCAGCTGCACAGGGTTAAGCATATGCGAACCCACTGCTTTTAATGCATTATGCAAGGGCAGGACCTTGCAGCTTGGGTCCCTCCATGCAGCTGCTCTCCTAGGGACAACATCTACATTCCCATTCCCTACGGCAGAAGAAAATGATGAAAAACGAACGTCACAGGAGAGAGATGGGCATGTACATTCCTCACCAGTAATTCCATTTCAGATTATTAAATCTACTACCCTGAAATAAGGTCAGTGGGTTTTTCCAGTCTATTCCTCCTCTCTGTTTCCTCTAGGTGAGTGCCAAGGCCCTTTGCATCTGTTTTCTTCCCAGCAAAGCAAATTCAAACAGAGGGCGAATTCCCAACTTCTCCTATGGGCTGCAAGCTTCAGACCGGATCAGGAGTCGGAAGGAATCTCCTATTTACCTGTATACAGCAACAAATATTCAACTAGATGCAGAACGTGACAAGAGAGACCGAGTTGGAGTTACTATTAAAAACAGCAAACAGGATTTGTTCAACTAAATCTCTCCAGGAAAAGTCCCCGGGCTTTTTCCAGTGATGCTCTTGCCTGTCACCTTGATACCTCCGTGCAAAATGAAATAACATACATGGAGACTTCCCAATTTAGTGTGATCTCCCACTCTCCTGAATCTCTGGAGCTCTTTTTCACGTGTTTTCTTTCAGGTTTTCTGAGTCCTTATGGGAATGGTATTGCATATGGGAATTGCAATGGGAATTGCCTGCATAAGTGGGAATTCCCTCTCAAGTCACTTGGGTTCTGGGTGTAAAGAATCGCTCGCTGCTCTTGTGTAACTGCCCTTTTCTTTGGATTCTGCTATGGGAGAAGGACTTGGGTCAAAGGGGGCAAACTCTGCATCATGCTCTGAAATAAGCCACTAAATGCGAGCACGATTCCACCCTCACGGCCAGGACCTGTCCACCTGATGGGGATATATGGTTCCCAGGAGCCAGAACAAGGCTCCCCACTTTGTTGCCCATTCAGGCTCCCTCCCTACCCTTCTACAACAGCTCCACCAAAGACCTATCTTTGCAGTGATGTTCTCTTTGCACCGCAGAAAGAGACTTCTCGCAGGTACCTACGCCATTGTCGTCAGGACTATTTTTTACTGAGATGCTACGTTATGCTCCAAGAAGAACGATAGACTCGGTGTCTTTTTATTACAAGAGGCACCAGAGGGGTGTCCCTGGAGGGCGCATGTCCTGCAGCATCATCTCCCCGTGTGCCCCACGCGGTCAGCCGCACTGGGCAGGCGGAGCAGGGCTTTCCTAGGCGGGTATCAGAAAGAGCCGACCTGCTTCAAGGCTCTGCTGAGGTTCCCAGATGTGACCTGCTTTTTTTTCCATGCTTGAAGGTTTTGAAGCCACGTCTTGTGATGCCCTAACAGTGCTTGGGGGGGATATTACAATATGGGGCATGTTGCTAAATTTGGGCAGAAAGCAAACATGAAAATGACGACTTTTCAACCCATGTGACATGATGGCAGCAAAGAGGCTCTGACTCAGAAGAGCCAACACGTCTACACATGGGGAAGCCAAAGGGATGCACTTGATCCTGCAAATACCAACTGCTGGGTGATAAAATAATCACTGTTAACAGGCTCATCAAGATTCATGCCAACCTTGCTCCTTCTGAACACACTGTCCTCCCCACTGGAAAGAAGACGAGTTGATCATTCCCCTACCTGGCATGGAAAAGGGAAGAGCGGATCTGGGGACCTGGGTCTGAGGCTTAATGTCAAGCACGAAGGACACAGAAAGGAGACATCACACATGCAAAAGAGCAGGGAGGCAACAGGAGGAGAGGAAGGGGACCAGCGAGCAAATAAATAAGGACAATGCACAATTTATGAAGACAAGACAGTAGTAAGTGCTATTCACCCGGAGTGTAAATTGGTATTGATGTCACAACACAGCCCAGCCAAAAAATAATGACGCTGATAATTTAGGGCTTGCGCTATATCTCACTCAAGCCACCGGCCCATCCAGCAGCAACGCCGACCCTGCTGCCTTCTCCCCCTTCTCTATTCACTGGTGTCCTCCTAAATCAAACGCGCTCAATGCTGATTTGATTATAGCGCCTGATTTTATTTATCAGCCGTTGCTGACTCTTCCCTCCCTGCCGGTTCTCAGCGGGCACCTCCGTCGTCCCGCGGTGCCCGGCCGCGCTCCCGTCTTCAGGCGACGGGAGCAGAGTCCCCACCAGCCTCCACGCATCCCTCTCAGTCCTCACATGTCAGCCTTCCAGCCTGCCTGTTTTATGCTCCAGAACCCGGCTCCCCAGTCCTGACTCTGCCGCTTTATAGCCCTGACTTACTTCCCTCCTGTAACATTTTACTGCCTCGTTATTGGCCCCCGGGGGCCTCATTTACACAAGCGCTGTTTTCGCTATGGTTAAGACTAATTCACTGGGTTACAGTTTGCTCTTGCATCCTCCGCTCTGCTCCTGGTCTCCTCTTTCCTGCAGCCAGGCAGAGGAGTCTCTAATGGACAGGAGATTTATTTGCTTTTCTTAACGATGGCTATTAATCTCCTTTTGGGTGTTTCAAAGCATGAGTGCAATGCTCCCCCTCCGTATGACAGATTCTGCCTTTTTCCCTCCAGTGCTCCCGTGCCCTCTGGGCTCTTCACATGGTCTGTGAGACCTTGGGAAGGAGACGTCATTTGGGACCTGTTTCCCTCATCCAGTTTGCTGCTATAGTGGAATTGCAGGTCACAGAGCCAGGACGGCTTTGGGAGCCACATATATCCCCTACTCGTAAGTCCAAGTACTCCTCAAGTCCAGACAATATTCTGCTCCTAGAACATCTTAGCGTGCATTTTCCCTTTATTTTTCTTATTTATATGTTGTTTTTCATTAGAGAAGGAAATACTTCCCCTGGAGTTGTTAACTTCCTTAGCAGGGCTTTATAATGGTCACCACATGTCCACATGTGCCTACCTTTACATCGTGCACACCTGCATGGATGCTGATGTATAGACGAGCACATATAGACACACACACATACACACGGTCCTACTGCGAGCACAGGGCTCCTGTGGAAAACGGGAAGACTCCAAGACTGAAGCGGCTATGGAAAAGGAGACCCGGGAGCTGCGGAGCCAGCCCGGCACAAACCGATTAAACTGCCTCAGCAAAGCAAACAAAAACTCTTCAGAGCTGCATTAGAGCCCTGGCCTGCCCGGATCAGGACCAGCTTTTGCATTCGGCTTCAGGGCACTGTTTAGCACCCGTTTAAACCCAAACAGCAATGGCAAACCCAAGGAACAATGGCAATTACATGAGAAATGCAAACGAATTTGTAAATAATACAGAACTTTGCTGTCCTCTCCTTGCCTTGCAAGATCAAAGCCTATTGCCAGCGTTTACTTACTCGCCTTCCCAACCTACTGCAGGAGATAAATAGGTATTATCCCCATTTTATTAATAGATCAACTGAGGCACAGAGAAATTAAGCAAGTTGCCTGGGGTCATATGGTGAACAATTTCGGAAAAGCATCCCAGGACCCATTCTTCTCTTCTAATTTCTGTGTTTCTGAATGGCAAAACGGCCTCCAGGGCTTTGGCACACACTTGCAAGTGCTTTTCCAAAACTCCTAATAGTGGCACAGCTCCATTCCCACTGAAGTCAGTGTGCTGCGAGCATAATTAGACCTGCTTATTATTTTAAATGACAGAAAAGCGAGCGCGGCACCAAATGCTGTTGGAAATCTCGCCGAAATGCAAAATCAACAGAACTTCAGAGCAACTGGTTATATTAAAAAGATAGCATCACACACATATACCAAAAAAAAAAAACAAAAGGCAAAGCTAAAAAAAAATCAAATTAAATTTCAGAAATGAAAACACAATCACGAGAAAGGCCATAGAGAAGCAAGAGTTCAGTATGTTTCTAATCTGTGCTATGTGCTTCTGGCTGCTAGGGGGTTATGCATAAATAATAATATTCCACAGCTGCATTGTTTTTTTTTCTTAAATTAACTTATTTGGCAGCAATGACCATAACCAGACTATTAAAACCCCTCCTGTAAGATGCTTACTCCACGCACCTCTCTTCTTTTTATCACATACGCATCATGAAAACAAAACTCTCCCTTTTCAATAACCAGGGATGTACCGGGGCTGTCAGCCACCTGGTTGCACCTCGTGTTCGTACGACCCTCAGGAGACACGTGATTATCTTCAGTTTCTGTCCCTCTTTGTCTTCTTCATCCATTCGTGTCCCTTCGTCTTCCTCACTCACCCCATCCCATCCCATCCCATCCCATCCCATCCCATCCCATTCCTCGTCTTCCTCACCCATCCCAGCATCCCTTCATCTTCCTCACCCATTGCCCCACATTCCTGTTTCTGCCTCGGGATACTCCAATCGCTGCCTTTTTCCATAGGGCTCCCCATGTGGAGGTGGGAGGGAGGGAAAATCCCAACATTCCCGCTCCGTGTGTCCCTTTCCTGGCCTGGCAAGTCAAGCTGGCCTCAGTGTTGGGAATTCTCGGGGAGATAAGGAGCAGATCCAGCTGCCAGCTGGTAGGGGCAATAAAGACACAACACGTCATTAAATTCCTGCAAACCTCACCTGCTTGAGGGCCACGGTGCTCCTTGTGTAATGTTTGGAAAAATCCTGAAGGAACTTGAAACCTGACACGTTTCAAGTGTCAAAACCCAGCCCCAGATTCCCTCATCCACCCCCATCCTGTGTCCTGGCAGAGCGACCGGATCCCGGGATCCTGCTCCCAAAGGAGGTCCCCCTTGCGTAGCACCCCAGGGACGTGTGGTGGGGACAGTGGTAGATACCATAGAGCTAGTGGGTGATTTTCAGACATAGGTGTGTGGACTTCAGGGTGGTGACAAAAACACTTCCTACGTGCCCCAAAACCTCTTCTATCATCTCAGATACTCAGAAAAGGACCCAAAGTTACAGCATTCCTGTTTCCAAAGAGAGGCTCCGAATTTAAGGCAAGAAAAGAATCCTACCTCCCTTTTGTTAATGATCCCAACCAGCATTAACAACGCGGAGGAGCTTCTCTTTGCGAGTGTTTGGGGATCCAGGCTGGAGTTTTCCACTCATTGTGTTCAGTTCACCTTGAAGAACAAAAGGAAAACTTAAAGAAAAAAGGTCCATTTGAGAGGCAGCTGCTGAAGAGCAGTTACTGAATGGGAAGAAGGGCAAAGGCCCTTCCCCTTTTCCAATATAATTCCATTTCCAATAAGGCCTAAACTGAAATGGTGAAATAAATGCTAAGGGGCTCCCTCCCCTGCAGTACATTAGAGGAGAGGATGACAGGGGCGGAAAATCCAAAGGGATGCAAAATTGAGTAGACTTAGCTCAAAGTTAAGTCTAGCAAAGGGAAAACGGGAATTACAAGCAGAAAGTGAGAGAGAGCTGAGCTCACCATGGCTGGAGAAGTTCTTCCATTCACCGTTGGATAAGTGACATCCCAAATAATCCACTTGAACAATGGGGAGGGGGAAAGGGAGAAGGACAAACCTTCTGGACAAGCGCACATGCCCAAGCCTGGTTTTGCACGTATGTGAAGGCAAGATGAACAGAGCTTCAATGCCTCTCTACCTCCTCTCCTTATGCAGCCTCACCAAGAAAATAAATGAGCAAAACAGTAGCTTTTCCCTTGAATTCTGTTCCCTCATGTTATAAGAGAGATTGGAACTGAAAAGGCATGCTGGATTTTGGAAAATCAGCTATTTCCAGAGCAAATTCTTGGGACAGAAGAGTTGGAACAGCCCAAACCATACACCACTCTGCTCCGGGATTTGCAGCACTGCTTATAGCTTTGGTGACTTGCAAAAGGCTAAGGAGCCACGATCTTTTGGACTTCAAATAGCTTCTAGGGGTGCTCCAGGCTCTAAATAAATAACTGATGCAAAGAGAGTAGTAGGAACCACCCGTGCTCAGGACAAGTGGCAAGCAGAAAAGGCAAATCTGGAGACAGGAACTGTTTCTCTGCAGAAAAGTCTTGTTTCCCCCCTTTGCAGAGCTTTCTCCCCTCCGCACGGCCACAGCGCAGTGTGGACCCATTAAAACTGGGGCTGGATTCTTGAATGAAGCATCATCCGAGGGCAGATCGTGGGCCAGAATTCGGGGCAGAAATCGCTGCCGAGGCTGGTCTGCCTTGGCACCTCCTCTTCCTCCAAGCCGGTTATAATCAGAGAAATATTATAAGGAGCAGCCCTTCCTTCATCACAGGCTGATGGAGCCTCATCCATGAGTCCCTCAAATTGGTAGGAAGGCTCCTATTGACGACAACAGATGTGGGCCCCTGTGTCCAGGGGATCTGATATCTAGCACAGCAGTCATGCCCTAATCTGAAACGCCTGCTCATTTTTTTTCCCACTCTCCAGTAACTAACAATCCTGACACCAAAAACTTGCCGTTTTTCCCAAAGGGGCCTGACAAAAAGCTGCATTCGGAAGGCACAGACTCCAGGCAGTTAAAAGCTTTTTATTTCTTTTATTTTTATTTTTTTCCCCCTGAATCCATTCAGCACAACTCTAATTTCTAAAGCCCTCGATTTTCAGTCATAAACCCCGGTCGTTATTTACTTTGTTAAGGATAGCACGGAGCCGGCTTCTCCGGGGCTCGCTCTCCGCCTGCCCTGCCGCCTCTCCACTGCATCCTTTGTGCCCGCTGCACGGCTCAGCAATTCCCAAGCCGGCCGCCAGCATGGGAAACCCCTGGGAACAATGGCTATGGAGAGGGGAGGAGGCCAATTCACGCCCGGCCTTGGAGCCATCTCGGCTGCCCCTTGCCCGCATCCCGACGCCTCCGCGGGCACCTTCCCGCCTCCCGGTTTTGTTTCCCGCGCCGCAGAAGTGGTCACGCTCCACACCCCGTTTGGGGGGAAAAAAGGCAGGGAGGGCGGCGAGGGGGTCACGAGGGAACAGAATGAACTTGTTCTCAGGCAGCCGTGGCGTCCAGGCTGGCAGGTTCCTTTTATCCCGCTGCAGCCCAGTAAAAGCCTCAATTAACTCCCCATTAATTATTAAATCAGAACAATGCGTCTCTGGGTTCCAACAGCTAGATTTGGTTACTGCCACTTGCTTTGGGGAGCTGGGCTATTTTACAACTTAGGGCATAAATATCTTTTTTTCTTTTTTTCTTTTTTCTTTTTTTCTTTTTTCTTTTTTTCTTTTTTCTTTTTTTCTTTTTTTCTTTTTTTCTTTTTTTTCTTTTTTTCTTTTTTTCTTTTTTTTTCTTTTTTTTTCTTTTTTTCTTTTTTTCTTTTTTTCTTTTTTTCTTTTTTTCTTTTTTTCTTTTTTTCTTTCCCAACATTTTTCTGGGCCCTTGCTTTTTCTTTTCCTCTCTGCGGTTGCAGTTTTAATCACAATATCCCACATAAGCACGAAGGGAAGCATTTCTGGGCCTGTGGCACCCCAAAAACTCTTTCTCTCTAACACGTTCTGTCCTCCCAGGCTCCAGCAGCTGCTGGCAACACCAGCCAGGAAACTTCACCTCCCAGAAAGTTGGAAAATCTCGGCTCTGCCTGGAGCCTGGGAAACTGGAACCATTTGCAGAAATGGTTCTAAAATGGGTTGTGTCCCCATAGGTTGGAGATATGGATTCTGGGCATATGTTATTGAGATATACATATTATAACTCATATCTGTCTCATCTGAAATAAGGCTTTCTCATCTACACTGTCCTTCTCCTGCCAAGAGGAATTGGGAATATCGGTGTTCCTGAGTCTTTCCCTTTTCCTAGGCAGCGTGAAGTCATCGGGTGCAAGGGAGAGGTTTGGCACAGGCTCTGAGCTGAGACCTAAGCTATCTTCCTGCCCTGCACTTAATGTTCTCTTTTGCTCACCTCTGATGCAAGGAACAGGCCAGAAAAGAAGGGAAAATAAAGGGTGTCCAGTATGTGCCACCCTGGGGAAAGCTGTAGTGCCAGGCACAGCATGAAAGCGCAATTGGCCTCACAGTCTCTCTTTGCTTTAACATCTAGATGTTAAAGATGCTAGCACTGTGCACGTTAAAACAAATGTGTGGAAAAGCAGGCATAAGTAAATAAGTTAATTACCAGACATCTCTGAGTGGGTGGCTGGTCATTCTGCCCTCTTTTCTGTCTGCTTGGATTTCTTTTTCTATTTAGGCTGGGGGAGCTTCATGCTTGACCCGCAGTACCACTGACAACATGTGATTTGTCCTGTCTCTGCTGGAAAAAGCTGCAATTTTTGCTGGAGAAAACTTACTGCGTCTCAGCCTGCGTGTCCTTCAGTGATGCCACTGACCACAGCTCTCCAGTTCCTTTGGTGGAAATGACGAGCAAAAACCTAAAGTAAACACATTTCTATCAGAAAAGCTGTTTCTGGGCCTTCTCAAGAACCAGAATGGACTAGAAGGGAAACGGCAGTAAATATCTTATTCTAATTCTGCAAAAGGAAGGGCTGTTGCTTGCATGCATGACTGTGGGCTGTGCATTTGCCATCAGTGCCCATCGTGCTCTGGAGCTGCCTGATTTTGAGATTTGCAGGTGGAAACTGCTGTTATGGATTACACTTAATTAGATAATCACTACTATTCTTCAACATGAGAACTTTGGGGAGGAGAGACCTGAAATAAGAATGTCAAACTTGACCTTATATACTCAGATCTCAGCCTAACCCAGCATAAAAATACTCCCTATCACACCTTTCTTTTGCTACCCATAAAGATCCTCAGCGTAGGTGTCTCTGTTCTGCAAGAAGCTTGCCACTCTTTAAAATGCCATGTAAGAAATCCATTAATAAAGTAATTATGAGCAATCATGATAAATACAAGCCAAGCAGTCCACCTTTGGATATCAAAACCCATACGTTACTGCCAACTTGGAGGGTAGAATCGGTGGCAAGTGGAAAAGACTCCCTAAAATGTTGAACTTCTTTCAATCCCCCTCTTCTCTACTTGCGTTTATGGAGGATGGCAGGACATTGCCAGAGTTAAACAGCACGGGCAAGCAGGAGAAACATTCAGCACAAGGACAAAGGAAAATAAATGTGCTTGGTGAGGTTCATCTGCTACAGAGAGCTCCCCCCGGAAAGTGGAGACCGGCCAATATAGAGCCCCATGATACTCCTGCTTACGCTGAATTTATGCCCGTGGAAATGCTCCGACACCGGTTGAACGGCTCTTGCACCGCAGCGCGACGGCACAACCCGGGCCAGCTTCTCTGCAGGGGGAAAGAGAAACAGGCTGCACGGCTTCCATTCGAACCTCTGCCTCTCACTGAGCCCTGTTTAAAGCGAGGCAGCCCAGGGCTGTTCTCCCTCCTATTAGCGAGGTCGAATAGGAGCAGCGAGAAGCGCGCACAGCCCCAGCGCTGATCTCAGCCTCTCCAAGCAAGGACATCTCTCAATCAAGCGTCCCTGTAAGGCAGGGATGGAGGGATATCCCTGCTCTATGCAAGCCCATAGGGCCAGGAAGCAAATTTAGGAATATGGTCAAGAAACCCTAATTCTGCATCCTTTGGTGCAGCTTGCAGATGCCACTTGTTTTAGCCCAGGTAACGCACTGCGCGCTACGCAAGCAAAAAATATTGGTATGTTTTGTTGCAAGATGTGAGAGGAGTGGGGGCCATAACATCAAGCACAAAAAACCCAATCTCCAGGTCAGGCAAGTTGCTTATTTTGATGAATTAATTTTCAGGGAGAGCCCCATAATCTCAGTTTAGCAAAGCTTGAGCCCAAAAGGGAGCAGCCTTCCCCAGGCTGTGGAGAACAGGGAAACTCTCACCATGGATCTTCTCCAGCGGTGCCCGACAGCAACGGGAGTTAACCCTCATTAACCCTGCTCAATCTACACCATGGCCCAGAAAAGGCCACTAGCAAAATGCTGGTGGTACCTACTGCAAACGGAGCCGTTGGAGCCAGAAAGTGGCCCCGCCGCCCTCCCCTGCTCCAGGAAGCCACTTTCACGTGGTTATTATTTGTATTGCTAAGCAAACACAAGGGCCTGTAGCGCAGGCTGAAGCAGAAGGGCTGCTCCTAATTAAAACCAGACGGTCTATTGCTAGTTTCCCCCTCCCGTTGTCTATTTTGGTCCTTATAAAAACCAACGTGGGGATCTGTGTGGCTGCGGCCTCGCCGCAGCAGCCGGCTCGCTCGCAAAGCCTCCGCATCCGCCAGGACCATTTCCCAGATGGATGGTCCTTGGAGCCTTCCCGGTGAGAGGAAACCCCCTCGAGGGGGAGGACAGGCTCCACTCTTGGTGTCCGAGTGAATACGGATGGTACCCGGGTGAATTTGGTGGTACCCGGGTGAATATAGGTGGTACCCAGGTGAATACAGGTGGTTTCCCAGCCTGGCTGCGCTGCTTTGGTGGCAAACGGGATACGTGGGCAGCAGATCTGATCACCTGGGAATGTGCCCGGAGAGGCAGGGAATGCTGCTCTGGCGCGGAGCTTCCTACGGACCCGCCACCTCCCAGAAAGGGCAAACGTCTGGGAAACAACCACCCGTTACCAAGGGCCACGCGGATTTTCCCCGTTCTCTGGGATAATTCTGAACCATCATTAAGTGCCGTGGCCGTTCAGCAATTGCGCTCCCCAAGCACACCGTGTGGGATGAGGTTTATAGACAGGGATTGGCTTCTTTTTGCCTTCTTCCAATACAAAATAAAATAAAAAACCAAACAAAAGCCCTTTCAAGTCCCAGCAAGAACAAGACACCCCCAGCAAAACAGGGCCCAGCAATCACAGTACCTCATGACAAAGACCTACATGAAACAGGTTTTCCTGAAGGAGAGGAGCGGGACTCTATCCCACATCCCACATTTCTCAGCAGGGCTCCCCTGCTCCAGGACCCTCTTCTCTGCTTGGACCCAGGAGCTTCGCAGCCTCCAAATTCCCTGGTCAACCCCGTTATCTCCTGCTAGGAAAAATGCAGGAATAAAGCACTGCACCAAAAAGAAAAGAGGTTTATGACATTCATCTGAGATATCCCAGTCTGTCACCAGAAGGCCACATGTTTGCTGAATAACTCCACATTAAAAATATTTTTTAGAAGAGAGCTAAACAAATAGAAAGCCCAATGCTTCTCTTGCTTACATCAGCCCTACATCAAAACAACACGGACAAAAGCAGACCAAACCCAAAGAAAATATTTGGTTACATCTTATTCTGCCGCCAACAAAATTCACCATCAAGATCCGAGAGGCACTAAGACCTGAAATATCTGCGAGTTGTGTGGAATTGTGTCATTTAAAGCTGAAATACCTGTGACTTTCATGCAACTGTATAATTTGGTGCCCTGCTTGGTGGGCGGATGATGGAAGTTTCCCTCACATGGGACCTGTGGGCATGGAGAGCTGCAGGCAGTGAGTGGGAAAGGATGCTCTGGGAAAGGATGCTGGGCACTGGGGGCTGGAAAGGATGCTCTGGGAAAAGATGCTGGGCACTGGGAGCTGGAAAGGATGCTATGCACTAGGAAAGAATGCTGAGCACCAGGAAAGGCTGCTGCACACTGAGAGAAGCTGCTGTGCACCAGGAAAGGATGCACTAGGGAAGGATGCTGTGCACTAGGGAAGGATGCTGTGCATCAGGAAAGGATGCTGCACACTGGAAAAGGCTGCTGCACACCAGGAAAGGATGCTGAGCAGGTGGAAAGGCTGCTGCACGCTGGGAAAAGCTGTTGTGCATTAGGAAAGGATGCTCTGCACTAGGAAAGGATGCTGTGTACCAGGAAAGGCTGCTGCACACTGGAAAAGGCTGCCGAGCAGCAGGAAAGGATGCCGAGCAGCAGGAAAGGCTGCTACACGCTGGGAAAGGCTGCTGTGCACCGGGAAAGGATGCTCTGCACTAGGGAAGGATGCTGTGTACCAGGAAAGGATGCTGCACACTGGAAAAGGCTGCTGCACACCAGGAAAGGATGCCGAGCAGCAGGAAAGGCTGCTGCACGCTGGGAAAAGCTGCTGTGCACCGGGAAAGGATGCTGTGCACTGGGAAAGGATGCTCTGCGCTAGGGAAGGATGCTGTGTACCAGGAAAGGCTGCTGCACGCCAGGAAAGGATACTCGGGAGGGGGAAAGGATGCTCTGGACTAAGAAAGGCTGCTGCGCAGCGGGAGAAGCCGCTGCAGGGCGGGAAAGGCTGCCCTGCGCCAGGCAAAGCTGCGGCGCAGCGGGGGCGGCCGGCGGGCAGCGGGAGAGGCGGCGCTGCCTCCCGGCTCGTGCCTAATGAGGGAGCGGCGGCCCCGGCGGCGCGGCGGGCGGGCGGGCCGGCTGCCAGGCCCCGCGGCCCCAGACGGCGCGGCGGGGGCGGCTTCCTGGAAGCGGCGGGTGTCGGGTGGCCGGGCCCGGGGCAAGGGGAGGAGGAGGAGGCGCGGGGGGGGGGGGCGGCCCGGGCACGTCCCGGCGGCCGGGAGGGGGGGCGAGACAGAGCGGCGCCCGCCCCGGCGCCGCCGCAGCCCCGGGCGCCCCCCCGGGCCGGGCGAGCGCGGCGGAGCCTCGGGAGGAGAGCGCGGGGGGGCACCGCGGAGCTCCCCCCGCCGCTTCGTGCACAAATCCACCGCAGAGCCTTTGCCTTCTTGCTGCTCCTGCACGTCTCTTAAGGCTTTTTGTTTTCTTTCCCTTTTTTTTTCCTTTTGCAGCAATCTGGCTGTGGAATAAGGAGGGCGAGGGCGGCTTCCGCGCTCGCTGCTGGCGCAGACTGAGCAGCCCCGAGTGTCTCGAGGCAACCGGGTCTGCTGCAGCAAGTTGGGGTTCAAGGTGACGTTTCTGCATATATTCAGCACGGGAAGTTGTGCTAGTAATTTCCATGTGTACGAATGGCAGGGGGTACGGGCACAAAGCAGCAGCGATCCAGCACCTATGGATTCTGTGCCAGAAAGCTTCCAAGGAGGGCTCAGGACCGTGAATATCCCGCTCTGTGAAACACGGAGGTTCCTCTTATCCTTAGCTCCCCTGGCCTCCGGTACGGGCTGCTCTCACCAAGCTCACTGCTAGACATGAAGGGTCTAATTTTTCCTTAGTCAAAAACATACTGAAGAAAATAGAGTTAAATTGGAGGCATATTTATCATATGAAATCTCTCGTCACCCACATCTGAGCTGAACGATTACAGTGTTAATAATAACTTAGAGTCCTGCACGTAATAACTCAATATACAGAATTGATGTTTTTCATCGCAGCCTACAAATTACCTTAACACCTTTTGTGTGGTTGTTTCTATAATTTGGCATGCTCAGGCCTGTCCCTGTCCTCGCTACCCTTCCCACTGATGGGGACAGGGATTCGGCAGCCAGGACTCTGACACATCCTGCAGAAGAAGTTGAGATCTTTCAGCCTCTACCTGGGCGCTGATTAAAGATATTTTTGCTTGCCTTGTCAGTGGAAACTCTCTGCTGCCTCCTTTCTCAAAGCTGGTTGCTGCTGGTTAGGGCATCGCAGCACTCAACACTCAGAGAAATTGGGAATATGGGTTGGGATTAAACCTCATTGCACAAACTGCAATGCTCCACATGGAGACTGCGGCTGTGCTGTTAATTTTGCTGCTTATTTTGCACTGGCCTCTTTAGAAGTTGTGTTTTACAAGGAAGCCAATGAGAGGCACCTGCGACAGCTTCCTGTGACCAAAACCAGGGACTCGGCTGTGGGAAAACACCGAGTTAAAATACGGAGCTTCTGTAGCTTAAAATGGAAATCGAAGATGGGGAAAACCAGTGCAAACCTTTCCCTCAAGAGCACGTGCATGGAGCCCAGAGAGGGCAGGAAAGGGCACTTACGTGGTTCTGAGGAGCAGGTTTCATCTCCATCATTAGCAAAGCTGAAACAAAGACACAAAGCATCGGGTTATCGCCTGTCCTCAGAGCTGCAGCGGCGCACGCTGTGCAGGTTGGTTGTTCATTAGATGCATATTAAACATACATGATAGTAAGACTTAAAACGGAAGAGCGAGCACTGAGGCTCATGGCATAGTGGAGAAAACAATGCAAATTTACCAAAAAAAGTGGAAGGAGCCTCATTTCACCAGCGCTTTACGCAGAGCCCCCAAGAGGCAAACCCGGCTCTGAATCACCAGTGCACAAGGTCATTAGTTTTGCATTTTAATTGGCCACAGGAGCAGCCTCCTTGGCTGCTCTGATTTACATATCTGGTGGTGCAGAAGAGTTAATTAATATGTCGGGTTGCCGCCATGTCACACGTAATTTCTTGCCTTTTATTTTATTTTTAAGCACCTTCCCTGCCACAGCGCTAAGGGGCCACTGGCCATTCCCACATTTGCTCTCCAGCAGTTTGGAGGCCGCCCAGCATGGAAAACAATTCTAAGTGGGAGCAGACAGATGGGAAGGGCATATTCCTAATGGGAAAAGCATATGGACATACGCTTAGAGCAGGCAAGGAGGTGGCAAACCCCACCTTAGTAAATAAAGACTACATTTAAAAGGCAGGGAGGTAAAGGAAGGAGGAAAAAATCCCTGACACCAAACTAGCCGGGAAGTTTGGTCCCCATCCCGCCGGCAGCTTTAGGAGCACTTGCCATCCGTCCTGACCCAAAACGTGCTGCACTTTCTGCCTCCCTGTTGAGAGTCTTCCTTATTTTTTTTTTCATTTTAGAAAAAAATAACAATAATAACAATAATAACAATAATAACAATAATAATAAAAACCCCTCTGGCTTTCCCAGCTCCACTCCAAGGAGCGGGATCCAGACAAACCGCTGGAGGGAAGGAAGGCTTTTGAATTCTGCATTTTATTTTATTAGGTGCAAGTGAGTTATTTTGATTATCTTGGCAAGAAATGGGAAAAAAATAAGCCCTATAGCAGCAGCTCCAGCCCCGCGACCCACTTCTCCCTGCACACAGGCGCTCCTGGCACCCACGGCCGCGGTACTTGGCCAGCAAAGGCTTGCGGGGGCTCTGAGGTTTGCAACCCGTCACTGCTCAACAGACAGAAAAGCTTTAATTTGAGGGGGTTTTCTTTTCTTTTCTTTTTTTCTTTTTTTTTTTTTTTTTTAATTGAAGCATGGAGGTAGGAGAAGAGAGAGGAGG